>NC_137462.1:148620006-149085171 GCF_964235325.1 Thermobia domestica | reverse complement strand
AAATTAAATCGAACGAAATCTTTTACTTTTAGTCTCACGGTTATGCCTGCTATGTTCAAGGTGACGGTGATGATGAGAAATGAATGAAATGACGGAATGAAGAAAGTGGGAGGAAACGTGAGCATCCCGAGAAAACCCACACACAAGGTGTTTGTCCACCACAAAGCTCACTTGGCGCGAGCTGGGATCGAACTAGGGACCCCATGCACCAGAGGTGAACGCTCTACCACTGAGCCACCGCGGCCTATTATACTTTTGTTCATAACCAGACTATAGTTCAATTCATTGTGTTGGAAAGGAGGGGGGGTGATCTGATGTGTCCCGTATTCTCATGAAGAAAATATGGCAGGTTTATTTATGCTGGAAGATGTTAATTTCATATAAGACATTTTGAAACATTTATTTCATACAACATGAATTGTATCTTTGTTTTAAATTAATAGACCCCTTTTGGTATTCATATTTGGCGAATGTCAGTCAGGCTTCTGGATGACTTGATCTACATTTGTTCGTTTGTCTGCCGAGCTCCTTCATGGCTAAGCGGTTAGTGTACTCGTCTTCGGCGTGGGTGACCCGGGTTTGCTTCTGGGGGGAGCTCATGTGGTTCGGATTTCACTTTAATCAGTAGGTCCCATCTCATAGCCTCGCTGCTGAAAGGGACGTTAAACACAAAATCAACTCGTTTGTCTGCCTCTACCACACACACTACAGAGTACAACTTTCGGCCTTCTAAGTTAAATTTTTCAGAGTACAAGCACGTGACACTCTAAATTTCCTGTATAGATTTTGGCGGCATACCAACTTAAAATATCAAAATGGCGGCCATTGTTTCAAAACAGCGAATATCTATCTACGCTACGAAGCGCAATGTTCAGTCTTTTAAATTGAAATTTTGACGGTGGAAGCACAAGATATGCTAAATTTGCTGTATAGATTTTCTTGGCGATTGAATGTAAAATTTCAAAATGGCGGCCATTTTTTCAAAACGGCAGTGAGTAGAAAATTGTTGCAAGTTGTGACAATGACAATCTTGAAATATAAATCACATTTTAACACTTTTACCCCCAGAGACGTTGAAATATTTCGAAAAAAAAAAAACTATTAAACCCGAAAAAACCCATATGGGCTCAGGTGGGTTGGGCTTTTTCAAAAAAGCCCAGGTTTTTTCAAACCCTTGCTGTGGTGAGTGTCTTTAAGTGGCAAACCAAGGTGAAACGACGTCTAAACGTTGAGGGGTTGCCCTCCCCCTCATTACAGATGTTTGACTTCGTAGCTAGGGCAGACTGGTAAATCAGGACAGGCGGCGAACTGTGGCGGAAGTCACATCAGACTTTGATGCTGGTCAGAGTACAAATGTGTCTGAACACTTCTAACGATGGGTCTCCGCAGCCGACGCTGTGTGCCAGTGTTAACACCACGACATCTGTAACTACGATTGCAATGGGCACGCGATCATCGCCATGGACCTTAGTGCAGTGGCTGACGTCAGAGCGCGTCGCCCCCTTCCCCGGAATTAGGTGACCTGTGTGCGCGGTTGTAGTGCCAACTCCCTCCAGCGACCTACCAAGGCCTCATTGCTTCCATGCCAAAACGCACCGCCGCTGTTTTCCGTGGCAAAGGTGGATATACCGACTATTAAGTAGGTGGTCATAATGTTCTGGGTGATGAGTATATATAGTATTTCTTTAATTGTTTAAAGACGCGAAGAAAGGAAGGAAGCAAGCAAGGCAGAACATTTCGCAGTTTGTATTTGGAGTTATTTCACCTTGGAGGGTCTTCTTAATTTGATTTTGTATATACGTAATAGTTGAGCTGGAGGTCTACAATTTACGATGATTAACATTCATTAGAATTCGAACCTATGGGTTCGTTCTTTCGTCTTGTAACATCGCATTGTTCTGTATTGGAACTCGATCCAAGAACCTACACCAGATATGTGGGCGGTAACCACTGGACCACTTATGTAATGTGTGTAGGTGAATCAGGTAGTTCACTTTATTTCGTGGAAAAAGTAAATGGTTAAAGAAATTAGGTGGACTAACAAATTCCATGATACTGTTCTGTAAAACTTTTTCTTAGAATTGGTATTGTAAGCTCTCGAGTTTCAGAAGCGTCGTTTTTTTTTTAAGATTTGAAAGTCTTTTGATAATAAAAAAAATTAAAGCTGATCATACAGAAAAAAATCAGTTCTAGAATTTTAGTGGAATGTAACTACGCTGTTACTTTTAGTCTAATTTAGAGTGAAATGTTCATTTAAATTTGTTTAAATTCATGAAATGTTCATTTAAACCGAAACAAGTGGAAATTTTGTATATGATGTTGCTGTTGACAAGTTGCAAAAATTCGAGATTAGATGACAGTAAATATAACATTCATAAGTGTTGTTCTTGCTTCCATTACTTTATATGATAATGCAGCGAAAAAATCTTTCACGGTATTCATATATGTTAGCCTAATATTCCTTATACATGACTAATATCAGATATTTACACCAGTGCTAGCCAACTGCTAAACTGGCGTGTCTATGCTTCCCGGAGGCTTTTTTGTAACCTGCATTTTGTTTCGTCAATAATTTTGAAAGAATTTAATTTTCACTCTGTTTTACTCATTATATAGTGTTCCGATTTAGTTCCTGCGGAGAAAGTGCTTCGTAATTCTTGCGATGCAACTATAGTCCTTAGAAGTTGGTCATCACCGATTTACACTAATGAGAAGGATTCCTTTAAAAAATAAATGTACCCGGTTTAATGTTTTCAGTTAATTATTATTGCTATTCACATTTTGAATACGGCTAGATTTTGCTGTGGCTTTCCTCAGAATACGGCGTGTTTTTAAAGTTTTTCATCAATTCTTAAAAGAATATGTAACGATAATATTAGATGTAGTGAATTTATTATAGACTAATATGTAGTGTGAACTACAACCTAAAAGACTTTCCATATTCAAATCGTAATGTTTTAATTGTGTGAAAAGGTTTTCACTACTTCCATTCTTAGAAAAGAAAAAGTCCGTTCCAGTCATCAAAATCAGTTTCAGAACCAGGGCTGGAATCTTGATGGAAGTAATTTCTAGTTTCATCCTCGTTAAACACAACGATCATTTTATTGTCAAATTGTTTGACTCAAAACTTTTGTACAATCTTAAAGGCATCATAAAGCAAAACAGTATAAGTGTATGTGGTTGGTGTCCTACAGATCCCTAGGTGGGCTTGGGCATTTACAACGGTCCGGGTTTCGATCCTTTATCTTTTGGTCGTCTCGTTTAGACTTTAACAACAGTTTGGATCGTTCACCAAAGCCGACCATATAGCCACTGGACAACACGGTTCAGAGTTCGGATCAGAACGTTCTGGGAAATCGACACAAAAGCTGATTCTAATTGTATTCTCAATGCCGATGCAATTTAATAATGTGAAAATTATTACGTTGCATAGGCATTAGTTGTTTATGCTGAAAGAAAAGTATATTAGGTTATTTCTTACAACTAGCAAATGTAAATTTATACCCTGATAATTATTTTGGTAAAGGATGCGCAAGATTTCCGTCGCAGACGCGACGCACACACATATATGCATACTCGTCTGTTTGCTGAAAGAAAAACTCTTACGAGTGCTTTTATACGAGGTTCATTTAAAAATTAAAATTTTCTTCATTAATATTCGATGAGCTGGACCATATGGTTACAACAGGGCCACAGTCACCTATAACTGTTTCATACATAGAGGTGTTGTAGTCGAACTACGACTTTTAACCCCATCTCAATCTTTTCTTTGTATTTAAAAAGCTAAATTTTCAAAGATACCAGCACGACTGGCCGCAGTGACTCATTACAAATTTGCAAACGAATCATATGTTGCCGTCCGCAACGTGCAGACATCCGTAGTCGGTATTAATTGTGTAATTATTTCACTTACAGATATGAGACAGTCGATGTCTAAGATGATAAGTTACCAGCGATATCTTAAAACCCAAGTCGAGGCTATTTCCGAAGTCATGAATTTACAGGTGACGTCTAAGATGGATGATAAAGGAAACGATATATTGTGTTCTTTAAGCCTACCAGCTCAAAATGAACAATTGCAGAAGCTAGAGGAGAGTTTATCTGACGAAGAAGTGAAGAAGCAGCTGGTAAGTTTCTCTTCGGCTTTTTATGTTGTGTGTGTTTCGAGTACAGCTTACGTGCAGTCGAGAATCACACACTTGTATTTGCAAGATTTCAACAGCACTGAAAAGTCGGGTAAAATGAAATTGATCGGAAAGAATTAAAGAAGCTTTCGTTTCTTTACTAGATAAAGTCGAGGAATTTTGGGGAATGTCTGTTCAAAGTTTAGTTAGTGAAAACTGCGTACATGACTTTTATTTCCCCTCCACAGTCTATCTATTCCTTGCTGTATGAACTTTTCTTTGAAGTTAGTTTATTATTTCTTTTCATGTACTTATTTCATCTCTCATATTTTCGTCTATTAAGATTAGTTTATTGTTTTTCAAGAATTAAGACATTCTCCTTCAGTGTGCAATATAATAGAGATTTCATAGTGTATTATTTTTTCTTTCAGCTGGTCCACCTGACGGTTCTATCGATTAGTTCTAAGTTTCAGATGTTATTTATTTCTAGTTTTGCATTGAGAATTTATCACGTATGAAATGCATATAACGTGCTGTTGTCACTGGCGAACGCATGAAGGTGCTGCACAATCTGCGGCACGTCTCCTCCCTCACCTCCTCTCGAAAGTTTTACCCCCTCTCAAAAATGTTTTTAAAAAGTCGGACTTAGTAACTCGATATATACTCATAGAATTTCTGAATGTTGTCCAGAACCTTCGGGTCTGTTGTTGCATAATTTCTTCCGTATATAGTAAGTTGAGAACTTCATGATTTTAGGTTGTCGGCCTGTCTCTAGAATGGCATTACTTTCTTTTTGTGTATGTTTTATTATTAAACCTACTTTTCATATTTCTTATGAAATAGTATAAGGTATTATTTGAATGAAATAAAAACAGATTGGCAGCTATGTAAATGTTCGAGATTGGGCGAAAAATTTTGGTACTACGCAATCTAATTGGTACAAAAATTTCCACGATAGACAGTGACATTTAAGAAACTGTTCAGCAAAAATCATGAAAAGTCAGGATATTTTAAGATATTGGTGTCCTTAATTTAATACCAATGTTGGTTGGTTTAAATCAAGGTGGTTTAAACCGGTGTTTAAAAATCAATTGGCTGCGTTAATTGTAATCTAGGGTCCAGGGCTTGATTGTGGGGGTTGCAACATTTCTCCTGTGTGTGTAAACCGAATTGCGCCTCGGATGTCACTCTAAGCAGTAAGACCTGTCCTGTTCTGTCACAGAGAAGCTAGTTTGCTTTTAAATGTATTGATAAAAGTTCGGAAAAATTTGTATCTTAATCTGTAGCTTAACTAGAATCTTTAAGTTTTCTTGAACAGCATTAACATACTATTTTTTCTATTTTAAAATTCCAAAATAAATTATTTGTATGAATGTCTTATTTAGTGCACTGGTTATAATACTGTGAATTAGAAATGCAAAAAGCAGTCTTTTTTGGGATTGTTTTTTCATATATATATATAAAGCTTTTCTTAATTTTTAGATGGAAATCTTTTTGACTTTTATGTTTTCCTACTTATGTACCCCCTTTTGTACTGAATTCTACAATGAAAGAAGTGTCCTTACAACAGTTATTACTGTTGTAAGTTACGTTCAGTGTGTGGCTGTCTGTCTTTATTGGTTATTGTACTGATTTCACTGCTAAGCTGCAAGTGTAAGTTACGCAACCCAACATCTTACTAGGGACAAGTTGGTTACGTAATAACAATATCATGTTTCTGAAAGTTACACATCTTGACGTGTGTTGTGCAGGTTGCCTAAATTTACACCGACAGACAAGAAAAAATCATCATCTTAGTTCCAGAAACCCTTTATTGTGAGCTTCAGATACTTTATTAGAACGCAATATAAGTTCAATTGAGAAAATTAGTCATGAACAATCATGCTGTTTGATGTTAGTTTAATACTAGTAACAGGTCATCATTTAAAGAATTTATTCCGTCTTTCTCTATATCGTGTATTAGCGTTTTAAACCTTCCGCTGGAATTGTAACGACCTCAATAAATAATATGTATTTACACACAAGTATTCCGCATGACTTCCTACGTAAAATGTTTACAAAAAAAAGAAAAAAGAAAAAAAAACACTAAATGTAGTTTCAGTTTATGCATAAATAATAAATAAGTTTGTTCCACTGAGTGTAACTACTATTTTCAGAACAATTATTGCTAATATTAATTTTTTTACTAATACATGACGGTCGTTAAATATTATTCTAATAGCTTTACAAACATTTCGTTCGAACTAGGAAACTTACTGCGTCTACTAATTTGCCCTTTTTCTTTTCTATCCATTGACCGGTTATCTTTGATTATTGAACATATAACAGTCTTCAGAATGCAGTTTTTTTTTCTTTCTTTATGATAGGAAACAAAAGGTGGGGCACACTGTTATTTCTTCGTAAAAGTTGAAATATTCATAAAAGCCCTAAATTTCCCAAGCCGTGCAATTTTTTTTCATTAAAAAAAAAGCCGTTCTTTTCGAGTCCTTGCATCTCTGGTGATAATCAAATTACTTTCTTGTAAAGCATCGTCCAACGTCCAACGTCCAACAATTGCAACGTCCATATGCAACGTCCAAACAAACTTATTTCTTCTAACCATATGTAATCTGAATAAATAAAGAATTTATTTAAACCAAAACGAATTTTAAAAAGGTGTACCTTTTGCCAATCGTGTTTAGTACGCATATAGTTCCCTGTTCTTCCATTTTAGATATGTACATTTAGAAGTATAAATTCGTAGTTAGGATCCGAAAAGTAAATGACCTAAAAGTGGAAAGAGCTCTTAAGAAAACGTTAAAATAAAAAGAGATGTCCGAAAAATTGAGGAGGGCCTATAAAATATTCATTTACAATATGCCACCTAGTAACTGTTGCATGCAATAAATAAATAAAATGTTGTGATTCATTATAAACCTGTCTGTTCAGCGCCTAGCATTATCAATAAGTTGTGGTTAATTGTTGTCACATAAAGACGTTTGCGTCCTACGTGTTTTTGGTGGCAGTTAAGCAATTGTTAATTTATATGAAAATATTAGAAAAAGTGAACCTAAGAATGAAAGGGGGGGGGGGGGAGACAGAGTGACGGGTTCTGACTCTCCTGCATGTGATTTGCATATATGCCTTCTTAAGATATGTAAAGGAAAGATGACGTGTCCGCTGCTTTAGGGCCTTACTGATAATTTCTAGATTATTACTTAAACTAAACTTCGTTAATGTATACATGTTTGTTTTTATTTTTTCAGATGGCTTACCTTGCTTTAGCAAAAGGAGGAACTTCTTCCAGAACTGCCTGCAACATGATGTCAAAGATTATCTGTGATGAGGTTGCTGCCTACTATAGTTACAAAGGTCAAAAAGGAAAGAGGGTGTTTCGAGAGTTACTAACGTGCAAAACTGTTATAGGTAAATACTGCACTATAGCCAAACTTCGTACTGTAGATTATGTCAATTTACTACTGTGCTTTAGTTGAATGTCATATATGTTTGACCGGAGACTTTTTACTACATTTCCCCTTATCAGTTTCTTTATATAGGATGTAGCAATATAAATTCTGGATTATTAAAGCAAAATTTAGCATCACTTTATTGGATAAATGACTGAAGAATGCAGATTTTGATTAACGTAGCAGTTCTTTGAGTTGGGTTCAGTTGAAGATAAGAGTCCTGTCGTAATGTAGTTGCCTCATGTGGAGATTAGGTAGGCCTCGTGTGGAGATTAGGCAGGTGGCACCTTGTTGAAACTATGCGTTCATTTTCGACAAGTTCCATTGGAAGGACGAATAACTTGTAGCCATATTCCTGTTCAGCGTCTTCTATCAGCTTTTCCTGAAGCAATCATTCCTTCTGGGAATCTATCCTAGAGAGGCTGAACTTCTGTGCGAAACAGTAGTCTGATAATAGGCTGAATTGATTTTCGCATTTTTATGTACGCGGCGGAGGGTTATCACTAGGAATACCGAGGGAGATTCTCGAATACACAAGGAGCTCCCTCGTAGATATGTAGATAACATACACGCCTTTCGCGCTGGAGCCCCGGGTTCAATTCCCGACTGTAGGTTCGCGTCTCATGGCCTCGATGCTGAACGAGACGACAAACTAAAATCAAAAGTAAATCGAACCCTCGGCGTAACTTTTGTTAAAAATTCTAACAAAATATTATCAGTCAGTTGTTGTACATTTTGAGTTATTTGTTATGGTTATCCAGACAGTTTACTACAGTAGTGTGAAAAATTACTTCATAAATAGCTTAGATGATCATTTTTGAGATCAGTTGGATCTGGCAACTTAGGATATATTTTATACAAAATGCGTCAGTTATGTGTATTGTTACACTCGTTCATATCATGGTACCGTAGTTAACAAAATACACCACCTTCCTCTAAAGCAATTGAAATAAATCTTACATATTTTATGTCCGAAAGAACATACAAGCTAATGGGTTAAGAACATTAAAATAACTCCTTTACTTTTGTATAAAGATGCTAGCTGAAGTGCCTGGCATTGCAGAGGAGGAATAAGTTTATAGAAAATTGTTCGCCCTACGGCCTCGCAGCTCAAAAACACGCGAGTAAACCGAATTTCGGTTCAAATTCCTTGGAACTTCACCTCTAGTCTCCCTCGTTTGCTCAGCGTAAGTTTTTGCACTTCATAACCCTGCAATCATGCCAAATTTTAACTGTCTTCAATTTCTGAAAAACAAACCGGTAAAATTCGGAAGAGAAAAGCACGCGAAAGCCGTAACAATAACATTTGTCCCATCGTTTGGAGGTTTACCTAATCATCCATACTTTTTTTGGCAATATGATCTCGTATTTCATAGCTCTAATAATACTGGGTTTCAACTATATTTTCCAATTTCAAGACAATAACCACTTCAGAAACCTCATACCAAATTTCAATTCCTAATCCCCTAGACTCACATGTTTGTTCGGCCTGCGGCCTCGCATCTCGTAAACCTGGATTCATGCCTAATTTCAATTCCAGAAGAGAAAAGCATGCGATAGCCGTAACAACATTTTCCCATTTTCCCCTCACCGTTTTTTTTTTTTCCTCCTACGTTTGGATAAGCCTGCAATCATACTGAACTTGATTTATTCAAATTTTAAGACAGTAGGCACTTAAGATTTATTAATAAATGTTACGGGATTCAATTCCCAGTGCGACTCGTATGGCTTGGATTCCACGTTAAGTTGTAAATCCACGTCTTACATAGGTTCGCTGCTGAAATAGACGCTAAACTCTATTATTATTATTATTATTATTATTATTATTATTATTATTATTATTATTATTACTCTGTAAAATTCAGAGTTAGCTGATTACGGGAAACTTTTATTTAATCCATATTGTTCATGATTTTGCATTAGAATTACACTTTTTCGTACATGACATCTGTTAATTGTATTTAGTGTGATAATACGATTTTATGTTTTAACCTCACCCATTCCCAGTTGTAAAAATATAAGTGAGTCACTGAACCGTTGAAATGAACCGATTCATTTTAGTGAGCGAACTACTGAGCGACGAATCTGAGAGGTGAATGGTTTTGCCCATCACTAATATGACATAGTACGTAAGATAACTTGGTATTCCTAGGGTTGACTTACCCTTCTAGTTGAATCTTGGAATAACTCTAAAACGAGTGGGGGGAAACTTTTGTGTCTACTTCTTTTTCCCGGACTGGTGTGCATTCATGCAGATAAGGTTAGGTCTAATCTATAGAGCCTTCAAAATTATCTTACTGGCAGCATTTATATAGCTTGCCACTGTTGGTAATATGTTGAGCTGTGAGAACAACCTTACTTCTACGCCAATTTCTTTATGTTCAGTTATCTTTTATAATGGTGTTGACCCGCTCACTAAAATTACCAAATTGAACAACATTGGTTTTCTGTACTGCTGGGTTCGGACCAGTGGCAAAGATCTTAACTCTGAATCATGTTCCAGGTACGGCTTAGAACGGGCCATTGACTTATCTTCGTTCGAATTTTTTGAATCGCTGTTTACGGCAGTGAATGAATCTTAATTTTTGTCTGGAAACATTATAACTGTACTAGTAAGTTAAACGTAATTTGTACGTAATGCTTAAGTCATTCCTATAAACGAACTTAGTCTCTGTATTTCAGATACTATGAGACGCGTTCATAACCAGGAAGATCTAACGGATAATAAAATTGCAGAGATGATCGGGCATTGGTTAGCCAGAGCAAAATTTAGGATAGAGAAAAGGTAAATACAGAAATTTTCAGAAGTAACTGAGAAACACTTGTGTACAGTTAAGTTTTTGAAGGAACATTGTTATTCATATTAGTTTTTCTTATTTAAAAACGTAGCTAAACATACATTTTAGTTCAATGTTGAAATTGAGCAACTTCCGATTGTCTGTACACTGATGTGGAATTTTCATTCTAAAAAAATATATGTATAAGTTTTGTTTATGGAAAAATCAGTTATCTCAATTTAGACATTGAACCATTTCTTTAGTAGTGAGCTGTTCATTATCGGATACGGAGGTAGTCTACTCTCCATTTCAGCGTTATAGACCCCTGGGTTCAAACAACTATATCTTCGAGCCCAGTTAAAGTAGAGACATGAAATATGCACCATTTTACTCACTGAAGTGTTTACTTTAACAGGTTATTTGCTTGCAATTCTCTGCTTAATACTTTAGGTTATAAAATAAAAAATGTATTTAAAAACGTAATTTTTTTTTTGCAATAAATTGGTTTCCTTGAAGTTTAAAGAAAAATATCTCAGTTATTTTTTGCAATACAGGAATGAAATTTTTACTGAATATGAACGAAAGTATACTAAACAAAAGTGCAGTAGTATTTTTAAAATTAATTTTATAGTTAATGTACAATAAGTTATTTTGTTACATGTACCGATCTCTGCCCGTAACTCGTATTAGTGAAGAACGGAAAGCACTGAAGTACGCTCCATTGAATGGCAATATTAACAACGTATACAGTTTTAGTTCAGATACAGACAAAAGGTCCGAAATTACAATATGACAATAGTCATATTTTTTACGATCAGTTACCACTCAGCTGTTGCGACGTTGCCGCATGGAACTTCATGAGTCAGCGTTGCGCGAAGCGCGGGAAGCAGAAATTGTGGCTGTGTTTGTTCTCGTGTGGTTTCTTTTTTATCTTTGTGTGTTTTTTGGTTAGGTTGTAATATAAACAATGAAAAAGCATCATTTTCGAAGTTTCGAGAAACAGTTTATAATAAATGCAAGATCATTTTTTGATTTGGAGAAACAAAACAATGCTCCACAATTTTCGTTCTCCCAATCCGTCAAAAGAACTGCCGAATGCTTAAAGGTGTCTGAAAAAACTGTGAAGCGTGTTTCAAGTGAGTTTCGCAATAATAGTGTCCTAGAATCTCGGGAAAAAAAACAGGTTCCCCGTCAAACAAGTTGGTTATAAATGAATTCCTTCAAGGGTGTATTCGCCGGAAGCTCCACGAATTTTATGTGCGAAAAGAGTATCCAACGGTAAAAAAAAACTCTTGGAACAGATAACAGGACTTTACTGATGCTCCAGAAATGAGTGAAACTTCGTTATGGCGTGTGTTGCGAAAACTGGGATTTCGGTATAAAAAGTTTAACAAGAAACCAGTTCTAATGGAAAGTGATAAGATTGCTGGGCAAAGGCATCAGTTTCTACGGCTGTTGAAATTTTACAGACGTAATAATTTTAGTCTTTTACACCGATGAGCCTTGGTGCGGTGCGAACCATTCTGACAAGTTTGGATGGCAAGAGCAAATTCTGCCAGAAGAAGACACACCAGTGTATGACTACTACCGGAGTGCTGTTCAACAGGTTTCGAGTTGGAGAGGGGCATTCGTACTCCTTCCGGTGCTGGGAAGAGAAAAATTATGCTGCATATTGGCAACGAGGAGGGATTTCTTGATGGAGCCGAAGTGTGTTTTGTTGGAAAAAAGAGAACTCAGGATTACCATTCCGAGATGAACGCCAAGCACTATACGCTGGTGAAGTAAACGTAATTTCCGCTTCCTGTTCAGCTAGCTGGTTACAAACAAACCAGCTTTAAGCGGGTTATATGAAGAAGCTTACACGGTACTCGCCTATGAAAATGATTTGTTTCGTTTTCGGGTATAACCATAACAGTTTAAGAGGTGCATTCATTTTTTTGTTTTTGTTTGTTTGTTTTCCCAAGAATGAAATTAGAAATATTGTACTATATAACATATTAAAGAGAAACAAAAACAAAGCCATATTGTACAACAAGCGATATAATGATTAATTACTTATTGGGCAACAGATATATCTCAATCTTTTTGAAGAACACTTTCTCTCCTTGCATATTCTGCCAGAAAGAAATTAAAATACACATATTTTTTTTAGCAAAGCTCCCTTGTTCTATCTTTTTTTGTTCGTTTGTTTGTGACATTTTTAGGCTAATTTCGCTGTTTAATATATATTAATACTCAGAACACTGTAAAATCGTTTCTTAGTAAACTGATAATTGAATCACAGGAAGTTTCCAGTATCTTTGAGTTTTTAAAAGATCGTCTTATTTTAGCTTTCTGTTTTTATTTGTGTACTTGTAGTTTCTTTTTAATATATTTTAGCTCCTAAAAAAGTTTAGTACAGAAGTCCTTAGTGCAAAGGCGGGTGGAAGGTGGTAAAATAAAAATAATCGAAATTAAACCGTATCAGTGTCGTATCCTTAGTTTTCGGTGTTGCTGAAATTAATAGTGACGCTTAAGTCCAAATTCAAGGTCAATATAAGTGTCGAATAAATAGGTTTCTGGGTCGTTAAAATATAGGGACTTTCTGGATAAATTTTAAGTTCATTTTCAGTCTTTATTGGTATAACAGTTGAGACGGGGTGAAAAATGTCTAAATTAATCGAGATTAGTGTCGAATCCATTAGTTCTGGGTCGCTAAGCTGATTAGCTATGATATTTAAAGCAAAGTTAAGCATCCATTTTTATATACGGATGTATTTTTAGATTTACTTACACATCTTGAGTCGAAAGAAGATTCAAGGTTTTTCATTTCATATTTCATAGGTGACGAGACTTCATAATGTAAATCAGGTTACTGAATAAATTTCAGACTAAATGATTTATTGCGTTGTGTAGGAATTTTTATTGCGCAAGTCTTGTAACTTCATAATAAAATACGTTTTTTTATTATTCATTATTCTAGTTGATCACGGAAAAATATATGTATCATCGTTTTCTTTCTTTTTTGTCGTTTTTCCACCAATATGGGAAAGACTGAGTAGGTAATTAGATTACATATTCTGGAAAACTGGGAAAAGTCAAGGAACTCTTCCCGTAATTCTTGTCGCCAGCTTGTGAACGTTTGCCTTGGAGACACGAAATCTTTAAGGGCAGGAAAGCCTCTACTGGAATAAAAAGAAAATGAGCAAGAGTTTCATTCATGACTTGCTCATTCTAGCTTTTTTCTGCCATATTGATCTAGGAGACTGCCACTCTACTCATTTGGTTTTGTGATCGTGCCGGTACAGGAAACTTGGTAAGTTCCGTCACTTGTAATGATATTCTTTTAAAAATCTGGATTTTCATTACGCTTTTTTTAATGGCGTGAGATTTTTTTCGGTACAACAGCTCAGATTTTTCTCATCTCCAGTTCGTTGGTAAAAGTATGATACCGTCATTTTGTGGTTGAAGTTAAGCTCGTCTGCTATTACGCAAAAAGATTTTAGAGTGTTTCACATTTACATCATGCGTGTACGTTGCATGCATTTTAGACAGGACCTTAGTTCCCACTGTTCCCCACCATCAAAAAAGTGCCTGGAACCTCTCAACATCTGCGATCGCGACCAAGCGGCATCGCCGTAGGTTTGTTTTGCCTTTTGTACAGTTTCGGTTACGTTGTATCAAAGTTCGACACAAAACTTGATAAAATACTGTTGCTCGTAACTTCTTTCTCACATTTTCATGACGGTGTACAACTTAGGTCACAACGTTGAACCTTCATTTCACCTCTACACCAAAATGTTAACACTGACACATGACGCGTACGTACTGTGGTAAGTCATACGCGCAGTGTTACCAATTTGTGACTTTAGAATCACCTCACAACTTTTTTTACACACCTGGTAGAAAATACAGTGAACTCCCTATTATTCGCGGGCCGATTATCTACGGTATTAAATGAAAATTACAACGGTAGAATAAGATATGCAATAACGCCTATAACAGCACGTTACACCGAAACATGTAACACCATAAATAAAGGAAATGTAGGGAAGTGGAAGCACGCATATGGAAAGAAAATTCATTAAGTCATAATTGCATGTGAAGGACCACTGCTGTAAGTGAATATCACTGTAAAGATTATTTATGTCCGTCCTTTTTGGTGTGTTTTGTTGATTATCTGTGGTTACTATGCCGGCCAATTCTGTGGATAATCGGGAGTATTAAAAATAACTTCAAATAAGTATTTGAGATGTAAATGTACGCTAGCCTAATTCCTTATTACCCTTCTGTGTTTGAAGAAATGTTTTTGTCAGTATTAAGCCTAATTTCGTAATCTCTTTTTTTCTTAGGACAAAAACAAGTAGTCCACCCGGCGATGAGGGCATTGTCCCGCAACATGATGTCTCTCAAACAGGCGTGTCTGAAGAAAGCGCAACATTGGGGTCGGCGAAATAGTAAATCATGTTCTAGTTTGTTGCGGGCCGTTTTCCCCAACATTGCTTGTACCTTGTAACATTGTAACATTTCTTGTACACTCATGTCCAAAATGGTTGTCGCATATCTGTAACTATCTTCTTGTAAGAATATAATTTGATAATGATTTTGCAGTGTAGTTTTAATACTGATACTATGCGTATAATCGGGAAATGTATATTTGTGGTAAATTTCATAGGAAAAGAATTATAAATACGAAAATTAGAGAGAATAAAACAAAATGTTACTAAATGGACAAGGAAGTTTTATTTTCGTTTTATTGTTATTTACTGCTCTTTTGACATGAAATTTGCTGCATACAGGTCTTTACCGATTAAATACATACTAACATTATAAGAAGTACCGGGAGAATTCGTTATCAAATTATATTCCTACAACATATTTATAGACATGCGACAATAATTTTGGACATGAGTGTACCTTGTACTCAAGACTGAATGCGTCTTTATTCCAAAGTCTCAGCTTTGTTTTCTATTTTCATTATTGTAGTTGTAGATTATTTCGGTGTTGGTTGTATGTTGTGTTAGGTTGATATGTCGTGATGTCTTAAATGTTACCAAACTGTTAATAATGTAACTATTGTATTAGTTACAAGAGATGGAAAGTAAATTGTGAAAGTAAACGTACATACAGGGTGGCTCAAAAGTAGGTATACAGTACCGTACTGATCAGCTCATTGAATTTTATATCATTTCTTAATGTTATTGCTTAGTTTATTATTTGTTCTTAAAGCCTTTTGCTTATACCTTAATCTCGGAACAGTCGAAGCAAATAAACCCACAAGCTAGAATGTTAAACTTGATCAATGCGGGGTTGTATACCTACTTTAGGGCTACCCTGTATATCGGGTATCAAAAATTCAACCGACGAACTTCGAGAAGTGATTCCTCACATCAAAATAAGGGAAAATATTTATATGAATTCGTGGTCAAAAGTCCATAGTTTCGGTGCTATAGGATGCGGCAATATGAAAAGTTTAAGGGTTCATAGCCGCACTACTATAGGACCAATCTTAGTCGGGTCAAGACATCACTTAGAAACTAGTATGCACTCTATTCAAATATCCATGTTTCAGAATCATGCGGTAAAGGCGCAACGAATTGTACAGAGGAACTTGAGGTATTTCATGACTTCTCTTTTAAGTTAAAATATGTTGTGTGGTTGCATAACTTCTGAAAAATATTTTTAGCGTATGTTGTGTGTGGTTGCATAACTTCCGAAAAATATTTGTTGCTGCATGAAAGGGAAAAATGAAATTAGTGATTTTCGATTACTAATAGTAAAATGAAATGATTTTTAAATGTCATCCATATGACTATTGCCATTAATGCTTAATTAGTACTTAAAAGTATCTCCTCGTACTCCAACTTCCTCTATACAATTCGTTGCGCAAGTACCGCAAATATTTGGATATTTGAATAGGGCGCATACGGTTTTATAAGTGATGATCCGACTACGTTCGGTCTCATAATAGTGGAGCTATTTGCCCTTAAAAGTTCGTTTTTTCACGTTTTCGGCAGCCTATAGCTCTGAAACTATGGACTTTTGACTTTTTTTTTTTTTTTTTTTTTTTTTTAATGTGAGGTATGACTTCCCCAAGTTTGTCCCTTGAATTTTTTGACACCTGAAATATTACCGAGATAAACTTCCACTTGTGAATAAAATTCTAAACCTGCTAAAAATGAAGTCAAATCTGTTAATATAATATCTTAATTGATAGCATGATATTTCTTATCTCAATTCCGGTGCATTTCAATTCTCACGAAGAATCTTTCGTCAGAATTTGTTTTGTAAGACGTTCGAAATGCGATGAAAACAGTTACCATCAAGTCGTGCGTGGAAGTAAAAGGATCACACATAGATTGCTCAGGGAGCCTCATATGCAGAACCAGGGATACAAGCATGCTCTTCGAAATCTAATAGACTGCAG
Source organism: Thermobia domestica (assembly GCF_964235325.1). Lineage (NCBI taxonomy): Eukaryota > Metazoa > Arthropoda > Insecta > Zygentoma > Lepismatidae > Thermobia > Thermobia domestica. The sequence continues at coordinate 149,068,418 of NC_137462.1, read as the reverse complement.
ATTGATGCAAAAGCAGGGAAGTGTAGATACAATAAAAAATAGAAATTGGGAAATAAGTATCAGAGAAATAATATTTAAGGTGAGTGGTACGGAAATTGAGATTTTTAATAATATACGGGATGTTAACTATACCGACAAACTGTAGGAGGTGATTCCTTACATCAAAATAAGAGAAAAAGTTCATATGGATCTGTGGGTAAAAGTGCTTATTTTCAAAGCTAGGGCTGTCCAGAATTGCGAAAAAGCCAAATTTCAAAAGGCGTTATTTCGAATTCGAGAAACTGTGGACGGTGATCCTTATTAGCGTAAAGGAAGTCACGCATACGGAATCCAAAAATGCATCTTTCATTAATGTTCAATGGGTGTACAGAGTATTCCATACAGGGTGAAATTCCCAGACATGTCATCAGTCTAAATTTGAGATATGCTCTTTGATTCGTCCAAAGTAGGCAAACGATAAGTCTTGATAGCAGCAAACATGAAATCCTTTGGCGCGATATCGGAACTGTTAATGATCTTCAGCAACACGGTCTCTCGTACTCGGTCAAACGAATGCTGCAAGGTTTTCTTTCACGCTTAAAAATGAAGAAAACGTGAAATATACCGTGGCGAAATACATCGCATCACACGTTAATCCGAACACAAGAAAACATTGGGCTGCCGGTTCCTAACACTTCCGACTTCCCTCCGGAGCATTGGATGTCCATTGTTGTTAAGGCTTACCTCTTGCCTACTTTGTACCCTCCTTGAAATCAGGGTATATCTGGAAACTATAGAGAGCATATCTGAGAATTACACCCTGTAGGAAATACCCTGTATACCTATTGAAAATTGACAAAATATGCACTTTTGGGTTGTGTATGTGTGGTTTCCTTTACGCCAATAAGGACCACCATCCACAGTTTCTGGAATTCGAAATAGGGTCTCTTGAAATTTACCTTTTTCGCGATTTTGGACAACCCTAGCTCTGAAACTACACTCTTTTCTCCATAGGTCCATATGAACTTTTCCTATTTTGATGTGAGGAATCAGCTCTTACAGTTTGTCGGTACAGTTCATTACCAAAAATATATATTTGTGAAGAGTTATGATGCTGAAAAAAATAGTGGAAGTAAATGTGTTTTCTCTACTTGAAATGATTACAAGGAAACAAGCCTTAGAAACACGTTAAGCGTACTGCAAAATGTAGCGCTGTTGCATGTATATTGTTTGAAACAAAATTTTAAATACCAGGGCTATTAAGAATTATCCTGGCTAATGCTGTCATGTTCTAATCATACAACATTATTGTCGAAAGGTTTATAAGGAAAATAATTGTAAAGGTACACAAGTGTTTTTGATAGTTTTTTTTCTCACTGTTACAACTATTACGTACGAATATGAAAGAATATTTCATAGTCATATCAATAACTATATCATAATCTTAACTACGTATCAAAATGTATTTTTGTTTGTCAAACTGATAGTTTTGTTGTTCACAAAATAAATATGAGGTGATGGTTATACCTTTTTTTCGTTTTTTATTGTTCTAGTCATCTGAATAAAGGTTATTTTCAAATTGAAATATTCGTTGTCTGCTTATTGAATGAATATTAGACCATAACACACTAATGTAAGATTAATTAAATATTTTCTCTCATAATTTAGCGAGATGGCTTTATAACAGGATTGTCCTTGCAGGAACTGAGGGCTTCTGATCAAAAATTGCAATTGTCAGTAGAAATATACAAATTTAGATTTAAATTTCGTTGCGAATACTAACCGAAATGGTACTGCTATTTATTATAATTTACTTTTTTTTTTTTTATTATTATTTTCGAATATCCTAAAATTAGGAATTCGTAGGAAACGAGGATAATCATTGCAGTTCATATGATGAATTGGTTGTAGGGAAACAAGGTAAATTTTCGCATTAAATTCAAGTTTTTTTTAGCTTAATTGTAATTGTTGTTTCGGAACTTAATTAAACTTTTTGTTTTTGTTATTATGGCCTGAGTTCGTAATATTTTTAACCCGTCCGGATTTTCTGATTGGGTGGAATAGGTAACGTGATTACAAACTGATCAAAATTATCACAGGAGTGTATTATAAAATGGTGGCTTCCATCCAAGATCTTGTTACTATAATTACCGATGTCTTTCTAATTATTATAAATTCCCTAAAAAGGCAACATAATATATTTTTTTCTAATGAACACCCATTTATCCAGTTCACAAGAAAGCAAAACAATACATTCTACTTCGTCAATAATTATTTTATTAGTACTCGATAAAAAAAAGTGGACAGTCCATATATTTTGAATTCATTTCTGAATTATTTCCTCAGTTCTTTATTTCGTTCATTTGTTCGCGTCAGTTTGTAATATCAAGCATTTTACTACTTTAATAAAATCTTCAACATTACTAACAATAAAAAAGTATTTTTAATGTCAATATCGAAAAACAATACTGTAAATTATAATTTTACTTATTTGGTAATATGAAAATAGTCCTGTTTTGTATATTTGCAACGGAAATAGGAACCAAAATTCACTAAAATAAAAAAAAACTATATATTTAAAAAACTAAAGTATAAAAAGTTGATATTTATTTTTTAATTTTGAGTTTCTAGAAGGTACTTTTTTTCACTAATGTATAAGAATTGCCCAAAAGAAAAGGCTCCAACTAGAGCCTTATTTACAGTGTCTGTGTGTGTGTGTGTGCAATATGCGAAGTATAGTTAACGTTGAACATGATACCTATACATAATTTCCATTAATATTGATCCCAGTGCATAAGTGAATGAATTGTTTCAGTGTACAAACACTGGGGTTACGAAGCCAGTTTCTCACAGGTGACTGTTTTAAGGAGCCGAAGAGGTGGAAATCACATGGGAAGATGCACTTTTTCTGCACGAAGAAATTGGATTACAGCTCCTTGCTCTGATCAGGAGGAATTTGCTGCACTCCTCCATGCGGCAAAACAACTTTCTTCTACTGAATAAACAAGGTCTAAGCTGCTCGGTACAACTGCAAACTGGCACACCGCACCATCTACCTGCGATCATATGTACCCTCTGTGATTCAGTACAATGCTGGTACAGTGAAAATGTCCTTTTCATTTGAGCATGCCTTACAAGTTTTTATCAGATGTAAATTAGTTAGCGTTAGGTACCAGTTTACTTAATTTTGAAGTGTTTTATAATGTAAAAAGATAGGATTATGTTAAATTAATTTCAGATGTGAATTTATGCAACGAAAATCTTTGATTCATTTTTCAAACAGTATTTGATATGTTTTTGATTGGTTATTGTAAGTAGCCTCAGAACACATTAAATATCCGCTAAGATTTTTTTAACTGAGAAATATTTTAAATACTGTATATTTTAATTCCCTTGGTAATATTTGATCGTCATCATAATAACAAACCTACATGTTTGAAATATGTTTTTCCTCAAAACGGAAGTAGATGCCTACTGAAGAAATTTTCCTACCTATAAGTTAAAATACTAGCATTTATTTTTACAAATTTGTGATGCTAGAAGTTTCCGTGTGTTTTAAACCGGTTCCAAAATACATAAACTTCTGCCACGCCATCAATTTATAAAAATGAAATCCAGATATTTTAACTCACAAGAGTTGGAAAACTGCTCAGTATGCATTTCCTTCAGTTTTGAAGAAATGTATTTCAAACTGTAGGTGTTATCGTGATAATGACAAAAAAAATTTCTGAAAGAATTTTATATATTTCTCTGCGAAAACCAGAAAATGTTAGAAAATATTTTAAGTACGTTCTGAAACTACATATATCAAATCAAAAGCATATCAATTGCTAATTGAAAAATGAATCGTAAATATTTTCTTTCTTACCATAAATTCATACCTGAAACTAGTTTCATATTTTCTAAACATTTTCTACTGTTACAAAACAGCAAGAAAACTAATTTGAAAACGTTTTTGATATGTCTACCTTATATTCTTTGAATATCTTGTCATGTAGAGAAAATATTCTTTGAATATTTTCTGTCATGTAGAGAAAATTTTCTTTGAATATTTTGTCATGTAGAGAAAATATTCTCTACATGTTTTCTGTCATGTAGAGAAAATATTCTCTACATGTTTTCTGTCATGTACAGAAAATATTCTCTACATGTTTTCTGTCATGTAGAGAAAATATTCTCTACATGTTTTCTGTCATGTAGAGAAAATATTCTCTACATGTTTTCTGTCATGTAGAGAAAATATTCTCTACATGTTTTCTGTCATGTAGAGAAAATATTCTCTACATGTTTTCTGTCATGTAGAGAAAATATTCTCTACATGTTTTCTGTCATGTAGAGAAAATATTCTCTACATGTTTTCTGTCATGTAGAGAAAATATTCTCTACATGTTTTCTGTCATGTAGAGAAAATATTCTCTACATATTTTCTGTCATGTAGAGAAAATATTCTCTACATATTTTCTGTCATGTAGAGAAAATATTCTCTACATGTTTTCTGTCATGTAGAGAAAATATTCTCTACATATTTTCTGTCATATAAAGAAAATATTTTGTCATAAACAGGAAAATATTGTCTAAATACTTTTTTTATGTACAGAAAACATTTTTCGTCATGTATGAAAATATTTTAAAATTATTTTACAGAATACTAATCTTTGTTAAAAATGATTTAAAAATCTTTATAAAATATTTCGACTAATGTACCCAATACATTGTAAAAATATTTTTAAAAAAATTCTTCATTCTTGACAAATTATTTTCTGTGTTATTGGTAAATAATTTTCAAATATTCCATGCGAAATATTTTTAAAAACATTCCGTTAACATTGTATAAAACGTTTTAAATACATTTTCAATAATGTTTGGAAATCGTACAGAAAACATTTTTTGGAAAACTTTTCTAACGGCGTATAAAATATTTCTACAACGTTTTTGAGTTTATTGCGAGAATATTTTCAGTATTATTTGGAAAATGTTTCCAACATCATATGGAATATATTTCCTTAAGGGAAGTAGGATACATTTTCTGAAGGAAAATGATGGCACGTTTTAAAAACGTTTTGAAAATATTTCATTGCTGTGTGGGACCTGAAATATAAGCTCCCCTATGCTTACGCCGGAGCTAAAAATCGAGCGAACTACCAAAATGTGAATCACGGTTAGTCACAGGCCCGTATCCACGGGGGGCAAGGGGGCCGGGCCCCCTTAAACTTTGGCTGGCCTCCATAAAATTTCACAGTAGGCTTGCAAATGGACTATAATATGGTGATGAAGTATAATAAGATTGGGTCGGGCCTCCCTAACTTCTTCCGCCCCCCCCTAAATTTTTGGGCTGGCTACGGGACTGGTTAGTCATCCATTAACACCAAGAAATATGACAGCTATACATCACCAGATACATTAGAATACATAAGATATATGGTGACAATGCAGTGAGTGAGAGTAAATTGCGAAAATGGGCCTGGTTTTTCAAGAAAACTCAGGAAAAATCTTTTATAAATGGCGTTCTGTTCGGCCATCTATGATGATTGACGATTTGATCCAGTACAAGCCTAATACTCATTGGTCTATCTAGGATATTTGGTTCGCTGGGGCCATGGCAGTAGTAGGGGCCCCGTTATATCTAGTCGAGTAAAATTTTTGCTGACTCGACTAGATATAACGGGGCCCCTACTACTATGGCCTCGTATTTCTGAAAATTGCAAAAAGATTTAAAGAAGATCTTGTTATAATATTATTTGCATTACCTTCTGAGCCCCTCCATCGTCGCCATTATATTAATCTCTTCAATTTGTTTAGTTCTCTATCTGCCTTACAAAAATAAAATTATTATTATATTTAAGAACAAGTAAGTAACAACACTATATATAAAAGCATATGAAGGATAAAAACACAAGAAGTCGAAGAAAGAACAAAACGTACTAATACTCTGATAGATGATGTTTACGACAAAGGAGCCAAAGCACTACTAGCCACATGGGATTGTGGGTACAAACGGGGGTAGGTGTATGTGATTTGCATCCCGAAATATTGTTCGTAAGCAGGAGGAAAATTGTTCACAAACTTGTAAATAAACTTAATTGTTCGCAAACCCAGGGATTGGTAAACGCTAATTCCACTGTTATTTTTCACATTGGATACATACGTGAATTTCAACACCTAATTAATCACTACACAAAAGCAAAAACTTAAGGAAATACTATTCACCATTAAATATATTATTATAATTAATTTCTCTGTCTTTTATATAGAATTTTATTAGGATAGGTAGTACAACATATTAATACAAAAATATATTCTTAGTAAGGAGTAAATATCTGTGATTACATATGAGGTCAATGTGCAGGTTATGGAAGTGAGTAATAATAATTTGTTAATCACAAATGTATGGTGTAGTATTAATATATTACTGAGAATAAAATGCTTTTTGTTTGCAGTGTTTCATTGGCTGTTATGTGACATCTATAAAAGTGGTAAGTGACTTTTTAAATTTCTAATTGCTTAGAGAATCATAGAGTTTGCATGAAAATGAAATAGATAACTGAATGTGGTAAGAACAAATAAATTCTCAAATATACTAATTTCTCTTTCTACTGGTTATACTGTTAAACATATACCGAGCTGTTTGTGATAATTGCTAAACCTAGAATGAAACATTTGAGTGGGATGAAATTTATACAGCAGATTCGTGATATGGGTGAAACATTGCAACACATATGTTACTTTGATTTACCAGTACGGACTGGAACCTACAAGTGGTGGAAAGACTGAGACACCGAACCAATCATTTAACGAATTTCTAAGATTTCTGAAGAAATATGTACCAATGTAATTGCATAAAAAGAAAGTCAAATCACCCACATGTTCAATAGACAACAGGCCAAAGTAACGGCGCGGCACTACTCCTCCTCAACGAACAAGAATTTCCACGCTTCGACATAAATTTTGATAGCGCATTGTTCAGTTAAAAAGTGCGTCCAAAGTCTAAAAGATGAGTGTAGCATTGGCTTCTTGAAAATCTATTATGTGGCGGTCATTGAAAGATTGCTCTCAGTATGAAATAGTTGAGATCTCATTTCGTACTCCATTGAACCTCACGCACCAGTTCTGCCAGTATAATCCTCGAAAATCTGATTACCATTATAGTTTCGAACACATATACAGAAACTATTGTTGGAGAGATTCAAGCGTGATTAGTCCAAACATGTGTGCTGTATCCATTGTTGTATCGATTGTGGTTTGAAGTCAATCATAGCCAACGGAAAGGCTTGTGTCACAACTATAGCGTTCACACTGTCGGACCGTTGACGCCGCTCTACGCAACGTTCGTGCTACAACGTATGCTCTCTACCATCCTGTGCCGTGGTCACATTCCGCAGCCTTTTGCTCTATTATTGAAACTTACAGCTTTTTTCTGTTTTTAGCCTCCAGATAGGAATCATTGTCGTGGTGGCATATTCTATAAGCGCAAGAATTTCACGCTACATGAACTCAATTCGAAATAGGACGACCATGAGGCTCCACTGGAACGCAGTCCTCTATATTATTTGGTGTCGATAATATATAGTGATAGTTCTCAATACGTTTCCTTGTAGTTCATCCACTAGCAGCACCAACTCAGATTTTGCTTGGGGGCCCATCATCAATTGATACCTTTGTTATCCACTCTACATTGTCTGCTGATGTTACTGTTAAATCCATGCATACGCCATAGCACTGAAGCTGTAATTTTCTTGCGTCGTACCTGCCGTTCGTACCCTGTAAGACTGTATAAATTCTAGTATTTTTTCTCGAAGTATTATTTTCTTGAAGAACTATGTATATAAGGAGAACTCCATGTCAGGAAGTTCTATTTCTTTGGGAAAATTATTTAGTATACGAACTGAATATATTTAGTATATACAATGTAGTGGTGGTATTACAGTGGTATTTTACAGTTATATTAAATATACTAGACAAGTTTGTTGAATTTCTTTTACAAGCGTGAGATATGACCAATTATGATACTGCAGTAGAAATCAGGATATTCCATTCTCAGGAAACTTAAATTCATTCCAGGTCTTGAATATTTTAGACCTATTAATTTAAATTGGCCATACTCCGATTTGAAAATATCGCCTTTTCCACTTACGGAACCACATTATATGCATATTACCGAAGAATCCAGAAGCAAAGTTGTTCAAGTAAGTGAGCCCGTTCTTTGGTAAAGCAGCTTCTGCGGTGAATATTCGCAATATAATAATACCAATGATGGAATTTATTACTAAGGCCATCGCCTAGACATGTCCGTTGTGACCCGGAGACGACGATTCGCCGTTATATATACGGAGACAATGCATGGGGCTACAAATAAAACTCAAACACTATTATCTCCTCACTCTCTCTTTCTCTCTTCTTACTAAATCCAAAATTTTCTTTCTGTTTTGTTGTGTGCACCTGCACGTGTCAAACCATTGCACTGAAAAATAACTATTCAGGTACATCACAGAATAAGAAATCACATGAAAATCACATAAAAGTAAAGCTGCAAGCTTTTATTCGTATAAGATCGTCACAATTTAGGTATATGAGTTTTAGATATATGTCTGAGTCTGTCTGTAAAAGTTGTCGTGTAAAATACAAAAGATGTCGCACAGCACAAACAATGTTGTGCTAAATCTATTTCTATGTCCAAAACAACTGTATTATTTCAGCGGGGTAGAACGTAGAAACATGAAATTATATTTGAAATATTCAAGACTTCGTACTGCAAGATGTGCCACACTGGAAATTTAACATGTGATTATTTGAGCTCAAGAAGTGGACATCATTAGTATACAGCAGATAACGTTCTAGAGCTTATTTTGAGCTGCTTCAGGGTCAACAGGTCTGCTAGACAAGTCGGGTTTCTCCTGGATCACCGGGTTTATCAGGTAGACTTATTTGACCAGGTCATTGAGAAGCGAGAGTCAGGGTTACCCAGGCAAAAAGTTCTAATCCATGTAACTCAGGTGACAGACTACTCATATCATAACTCTCTAACACGCACCAATTGACACTGCGAATGTTTCGAACAGAGTGACGAACTACCCACAGAAACTACTCAACAGCAGACGCCCTCTCACGAGCGCATTATAATTACCAGAGATATGTTGTATTGTAATTAATTTATGTGGAGTCAAGCAAAAACTATCCAATTTACTTGTGTATGGTCGGTATTATAGTAACAAACAGAGAAAGTAAAATGATTGGAAACTAAAGTTAGGCATTGTTAAATAATAATTTTTTATATGCATTACTTTCATTGGAAACATAACCAACACTAACTATTGCTATTGAATACAGTGAAAATTCACCCACTCTATCCCTGATGGAATGGGTCACGAACGGCTTGAGCTATGACCAGGAAGACCCAGAACAAGTCAGACTTATGACCAACTAGACCCAGTGATCCGGACAGACTCGGGGAATAATCCGATAATTCAAACAGACTAATGACCAGAACTGACCTGGTCTGATCTGAACAAACTCATGACCTAGAGTGGCCCAGTAGGACTCGAAGACGAAAAGTCGTCACACACGTGGGGTGTATATGTGAAAAAATAATGGAATTGTAACGAACACGATTCTCTCCTCTCTCATTGCCTTTTCAGTAAGTATAATGTTCTTTCTCGCTGCCTATTTACATCTCTGTGTATCAAACATTACACTTAAAGGTAACTATAAGGTTTATCAGACTACAAATGCGTCTGCATCATAGAAATGCTAAGCTATATGTTCATTTTATGAGGTATTGTTTAAGTTCAATCAACATGTAAAACTTGATGTTGTTTAAAAACCACGTACGGGAAAACGAATAAACATTAAATTGTATTTGTGTAGTCATGAAATATTTAAACGTGATATTTTGATTAAGAAATGTCATACCGAGAATCAAAGAAACGAGTGTTCGAACTCAAGTAGAGAACACCATTAATCAACCATAAAATTCTGTAGTAATGCTGCAGAGCAGATATTTCGGCTACTTCCGGGTCACCGGGGCTGCGAAGCGAGATCCAGATACTGATGACGCAATTGTAACCTAAATAACACAATTGACTCATTCCATTACTGCACCCTAGTATTAATTTATGTAAATTTCACCTAAAAGATTTTTAAACAAAAGCGTTTGATGCATCTCTCTGACTTACATTCTTTTCAAAATAATATACATTCATCATCAACTAACGTTTGTCAACTAGTGACCACACTTATTGAAACGTGACGACAATATGATGAAATGTTATTTCTGCCTATGTTATCGGTCTACCGTACACATTATTCTACTGTATGAAACTGAATGGCGGATCACCAATGTTATAATTAGGCAACACTTACTTTCAAAAGAAACAACATATATCCTCTGGCATTCTATATATACACTTTGTGGTGTTGTCATTTTCGTTCAATTTGCCTCCACGGACGTGGATATTGGAAAGACCAATTCGGACCCCCAAAATTTTCTATTAACTACAAACACACTTTTTGATTGGTCCTTCGCAGAAGCGTAGAAGTTAACGCGTGGATCTGCGTTGCGTATGGTCCCGGGCTTAATACCTGATGCAAGGATATTAAAATGTGAGAGCAATTACGGAGGTTCGGATATCACCTGAAACCGCTCAGATAGCGTTGGCCCTGAAAAGGGACGATAAAATAAAGAAAACGATTTCAGTTTTAGTTCTACCTCCAATAACTTTCATTAACTTCGATAGGTATTGTATATTTAAATTTTAGTTGTTTTTGTGTGTGTGTGTGTTTTCTTTCAAACGTAAATTTAGGTTAACTACATAAAGATACAGGTAGAAAATTAAAAAAAAAAATATTTACATTATTAGAGTTTACGGAAAAATGTCCAAATGTGAGGCATTGAGCTCAATGAAATGATATGGGTTAGGGTAAATCCTCATTTGTACGTTTTTTAAGAAAATCGTCAGAAATTGATTTTTCTGTAAACCGAATACCATAACAACATCACCCATTAAAATGAAAATGATACTCAGTATCCTCTCATGAAACATTTTTTTATTATGACATTAGAAAACGACAGTATGGTAAAGCATGATTAATGAAATTGTAATTAAAACTTATTACTAACACTTAAATTTTTAATCGTTGTTTAAGTGTTATATTGGCAAGAGATAAGACGCATATCAATTGATATATCACATTAAGCTGAATAAAATGAACAATAAACAAGAACTTTTATGGAGCTCAAAGAGTATGACATTACTTGCCACTTTGATTCGCTTGATAGTTTTTAATTTGGTAGAATAGAATATTTATTAATTTATTGGTTATATATAAAAAGAATATGCAGTGCTAAGTAGGAGACTGTGTTTATTAGTGTTTGATATTTGCGAACTGTAACACTCATAATCTAACAGTAATAAGCATATTCTTAACAGTGAAACACAAAATCCTAGTGGTCGCAAGCAAAAGAATCCTGGCCACCCACCTCTTTCATGGAAATGTTTTGTACTCGTACTTAGAGTTTTAATTAAATAAAATATACGAGGGTGGTTCAGTAATTATTGTCCCTCACCTATAAGCAGTATTATTTTTCCAAAAGGTCTCCTTTCATAGTAATGCACTTCTTCCACCTATGCTGTAAAGCCACTATGCCGGCTTCAAAGAAAGTATTTGGCTGAGTCGTGAGCCATTCCTCCACAGCTTCAATAAGAGGTGCATTTGAGTGAAACTTCTTCCCCTTGAGGTTGTCCTTCAACTTTGGGAACAAATGAAAATCACTAGGGGCGAGGTCGGGTGAGTAGAGAGGATGTTCCGACACATCAAGCCCAGCATAGATTATTTATTCATTTATTGGTTGTATATGAAAAGAATATGTAGTGCTAAGTAAGAGTCTGTGTTTATTGGTGTTTGATTTTTCCGAACTGTAACACTCATACTTCTAGCAGTGGCACCAATAAGACGGCCTTTGTGGGCCGGAGCATTATCTTGGTGGAACAGCAGTGTTCGCTGCAATATCCCGCGTCGTTTTTCCTTGATTGCTTCGTGTAACTTAGGGATTAGGGCTGCATAATAGGCCCCCGTGATAGTGTGTCCAACCTCCAGGTAGTCAATGAAGAGCACCTTAATCATCCCAAATAAATGTGGCCATAACCTTGAGTACAGTAGTAGAAAATGGATCGATCTGGAACATATGAGGCCAACATAGAACATAAGAGAACAACTCACAAGCCCCTGAGAAAATGACCACCGTGCACCGTGAGCCCACGGTCTTTTACGACATCCATTTTAGGGGTGAATTTATTCCCTTTTATGACCACTTTTTAGGGGGTGTATTCGTTCTCTTTTACGAGCACATTTTTAGGGGTGAACTCGTTCCCTTTTATGAGCATATTTTCCAACCCCTATTCGAACATAGCAGAATATGAACATACAATAGAACAGATTCGTTCCCATTTATGAACTCGTTCTCTTTTATGAGCACATTTTAAGGGGTGAACTCGTTCCCTTTTTCAACCCCCTATTTTAACATAGCAGAACATAAGACTACGTAACATTTCAAGGGTGAACTCGTTCCCTTTTCCAACCCCTATTTTAACATAGCAGATAGCACAGCTAATAGAAGAGCATGGCTTATTTTTCAACCCTTATTTTAACATAGCAGGCCTCCATTTTAAGGGTGAACTCGTTCTCTTTTATGAGCATATTTTTCAACCCCTATTTTAACATAACAGAAATGACATAAGAATACGTAACATAACAGGGTGAACTCGTTCCCTTTTATGAGCACTGTTTAGGGGTGAACTCGTTCTCTTTTATGAGCACTTTTCCAACCCTTATTTGAACATAGCAGAGAATAGAAGTGTACTCGTTTTCAACCCCTACGAACACATAGCAGAGATTATTTTCTTTTACGGGGGTAGCAACACCCCAACCCTCCTCCTTTCTCATCCAGGGCTTGGGACCGGCAATGGCAGAGTTTAAAAAATAACATCATCATACTCTCATAAATGAATAAAGCATAATATCATTAGCATCAATAGTAGTGAGTGAGAATTTGTTTAAAAAATCCTGCATCGAATACCCAGATGCACGACATGCTAGATATAAAAAACAGTAATGTCCACAAAAATGAGATAAATCACCTTGAATAGGTCTATTATTCCATGTATAATACAGACAGTTTTGTTTTAAAAACCTTACATGATGTTGTATATAGGGAGGTATACCATAGCTATCGAAATACTCTCCCACACACATATTAGATATATAAACAGCAACCCAATGTTCACCAGGCTTATCACTAGAATCAGTATTTATAATTATGGCGGCTGGAAATGTATGAATAAACAAAGGTAACTCATCAGCAGCATACACACCAATAAAATGATCTTTAGGCAAATTTTGTTGTAATGCTTCATAAGGCTCAATTGTATTTAACATTTTCTTTAATTAATATATATTTTTCTCTGGAAATCAATTTCTAATTCTGAAGAGAATTCACCATAAATAATTGTTGTTACAGGAGATGGCAGTGCTGCTTTAAAATGAACCTCTAAACGTACACTTCCTTGCCGTTGCGGACTAGTATGAAATGCAGCACTTGCGCTTGAATCAGGAGTTAAATCAAACACCAGTAGAGTATAACCATTAGGATATTCAGCGAGTGAAATATTATTACCTTGATTAGAATAATAAATACCTGAACCTGTAAATAACGTAGAATATGCTTGTACATATAGCTTATTATCAAAATCTGGTTGTAAAGGTTTGAAGGGCATTGGATTTCCATCAACATACAATGTAAAAAATGACATACTAAAATGTTGAAAATTGAATGGATTTGTTTGATAAGTACCATTGAAAGCAGTATTAGTAACAAAACCAATAATAATACGTTTAGGCACTATGCCTGAAAACAGATCTGGAAGTGTACTATCCATAATTCCTTGTGGCAGAGTTTCTGTCTTCACCTGCACTTTTGTTATAGGATATATTATTCTAAATTTAGGATTTTGTAATACTTTATTTTGTGCTATATTAACTGCTGGTGATACATCAACCTTTTTCACAAGCAATGTTGCATCTGTAATTACAACTTTTCCATCAGCATCTGCGTCACCCATTAGACAAAATGTAGGTTTAGCTGGAATTAGTTTAATACGCAATTGTACACCATTCAGTAAAAATTTCTCCTGATTGAAAATATCAGCATGAATATAACCCAATAATTCAAATGACTGATTTAAAGCAGTGAGAAGAAAACGTTGTTTAAATCCTACATTAGCATCGGCCACACTGTCCATATGCCCTGCAGTATCTTTAAACCACATTGATGTTTGAAGATGCGTTGTTTTAGCTTCAGCATTATAATTTAGTAGTTTTTCAATATACGATCGATATGGATATGTATGTGAAGAGTAGGAAATAATTTGATTATTTAAATATAATTGCACTTCACTGAACATTGCATTGAGAAAATCATTTACAGGGCCGATTTTCTTATCGGCAGAAGTTAAATTAGAACCATCTGATTTAGTAATTTTACCTTTAACATATAACATTGTGTGCGGTAAGTCAATATAGTCATCCCCATGACCGGGGACTACAAATTCTATTGGTGCATTATCAGCTATTGAAGCCACAGGCTTATATGGAACTATTTTATTACATATAATACTGGTTTGAGTGGGTAAACCAGCAAATAAATCTAATTCTGATTTCATACATTCACACTGCATTTTTTCTCTTTTCTTACTATTAATATTCACACATGGTAAAATTTACAATACCATATTACGTCTACGAAAATGTAATTTTACACATACACTGCCATATTGGAAAGGAAGTGGATTACCTGTACTATCTCTTAAATCAATAATAATTTGATCAAATTGTTTACGTTGCACAGTGACATAATGAGGATTATCAAAAATATGTACATTATTAATACCATGCTCTGTAATATTTGTATTTATAATACGTAACAATGGAGCTACGGTGTCACCCACCATTTGTGGTTCTACAATATTACTGTAAATATACATAAGTGTAGGTAGCGCTTTTTGTAAATCAGGTGGATAACGAGCATGATGAACAACTGCAATATCTTCCTGCTGTATATGATCAAAACCTAGTATTCGGGCTAGTTCAGGAGATAGGCGTACTTGTATATGCTTCTCTTGATCTTTTATTACTCTATTAACCTCAATTCGTTTCACTGATGCTTTGACTTTTAATTGTAAATTTAATATATCACTTTTATGATTAATTTGAGATAGAATATCATCAACATGATAATAGTGGCCTGGTATGATTTGAGTTATTTTCCAGTTTTTTGTATTCATAAGACGATAATAAATATTATTTGTATATTTGGAAACATTCTGAAATGAACTTGTATAATGCACTTCAACAACAGCTGTTTCCCACACTCCCTTCTCCAGTACAATAGGTTGATATAATTTAGTAGTATAACAAGCAAGAGTATTTTGAGGAAAATATTTCATAGAACTATTGCTAGGAAGTGTGAGATAAAAACTATCACTTTGCTCCATGATTAATCAATCAAAAATATCTTTGGATCTTTTTATCCGTTTCACACCACCACCACTAAAATGAACTTTCTTTCTTTTTCTTCTTCCAGATCCTTCCAACACCTGATTTAATTTATTTTGAGCTTTATTTTTTAAATTTGTTTTAGCTTCTTGCCATCGATCATGCAAAGACTCTTCAATAGGTCTATTATTATCTAGTACATCTCCTGCTACATTAATTCCTGTACGTATCAATTCTTTACCAACAGTTTTTGCACCTTGTTTTAATAAAGGAAATACAGTACGAAATAAACCTCACAGAAAACTACCAATGCCATAACATTCTTGATATGCTGTACCTCTATACACGTTATAATCACCTCCAGCTTGATGTATGTAATAATTAAGGTAGGGCTCATTCATCTTTCTTTCTATATACTTAAAAATATCAATAGATTACAATAGAATATTATTATTATTGCTTATAAGTACACCATTTGCGTTTACGGGGTGGAGGACCATCCTCTTCGTCCTCTTCGTCTTCTGTTAGTTTTCTAATATAATCTATTCGTTGAGGATTACCAATGTACTCTAAGGGTATATTGGCTTTTGCTAATAATGTAGCAAAAGGTTTCCAGCCGGCAACTGAAATATTTTTCTTACGACATCTAACAAAATCGGATATCAAATCCACTATATTTGCACCTGGAATTAATTTATTATTAATATTCACATTTCCATTATCGTCCCATTGAATATTTGGATTTTGTTTCAATTTACTTAATAAAGGTCTCGCTTTACGTTTACAAATTTCAGGGAGAGTAGATATTATTTCATCCTCCTCCTCCTCCTCCTCGTCCTCTTGTTCTTCTTCCTCCGTAGTAGTAGTAGTTGTTGCTGTTGTTGTAACTGCTGCCGGTTTTTGAATTATATTTAAATATTTTTGTAAGACTTCTCTATATTTTGTCCATTTTTCTTCTGCATTTAAACTTTTATTATTTAAAATTTCTTTCATTTCATCATCAAGATTAGATATCGTTTAATAATGATGTAATTTTTCTGGTGAGATTAAAATAAGTTTCTGTGCGTTTTGCATAATTATTTAATTAAACTAGATAGTATACCTCCAATAATAGGTGCAAGCAAAGCAGTAAGAAAACCACCTTTTTGTATAATTATTCGTTTTTTCTTTTGTTTTAATGACGGACTTTTTTCACCAAATATCTCAGTTCCTTTTTATATTTTTTAGCTTATTTATCTCTGTTTTATTTAATGGAACATTTCCCTGTAATACGTTATAGGAACATTCACAAATAGAGCGAATTAAATCAGGATCTCATTTTGTAAAATTGCCTTACGTGCTTTCGGTTTTGACTTTGCTAAAAGTTTTAACAAATGTGCATTTTCCTTACTAATCATTTTTTACGGCTAGTAAAGCACAAATAGTTGTTGGAATATAAACCATATTACAATTATTATTTTTTACAGGTACATAAACATAATTAAAAGAATCTGTTGGAAAGATATTTGTTCGAACTCGCTGCTCATCAGGAGTATTTTGTTTTAAATCAAAAAGTAAATAACCATGTGCAATTCGAGTTGCATCTTGATATGCTTCTTGAATAAATTTTGTATTACCTGGATACAATTGTCGTGCGAGATAATTAATTTGAGCTTGGTCTCTAGGATTTTTAAAACAAACAATATAATGACAATTTAACGAAATATCCCGCATTCCTTTTTGTTGATGGAAAATATTCTGTGTTATAAATATTACACTTATGTATGGTAATATTTACACTTATGTGTTATAAATATTACACTTATGTATATTACACTGTATAAATATTACAGTATTTCTATGATGGCTACCCTTAGTAAAAATATCTACAATCCGATGATCACACTCACGCATTAAATCATCAATAATGACAAGATGTGGACCTTCGTGTGCTTGAAATTCATTATTTTGAGGTAAACCTTCTTTAAACGTACAGTTTGAAAGAGTATCATACAACGGCTGCCATTCACCATAACACCATACAATATTTTTAAATAACTTACTATAATGGTCAAGAAATGTTTTAACAAAATATGATTTTCCACAACCTGTAGGACCTGCTACCATACATGTAAAAGGAATTTTCCATCCCATCTCTATTACAGATATATTGCATTTATTTTAAATAGCGTTTTTAAATATTTTGCTTTCTTTTCTCCTTTACATAAAAAAACAGCGTTTGTGGAAGAACAAATTTGATTTAATATACTTTTTACTTGTGATACTGATAGACCTCGTGATAATGATGATGATGACAATTTAACTAAGCAACGAAAATTTACAGTGTTGCTAGAATTTAAAATATAAAATTCACCTTTTGAAATTATAAAATCTACAAGAAATACTTGTGACGACATGCTTCACCTCTAAATTCTTGACTTCTCTTTTTTTACAATATAGTATGTTTTAAATCAATCCAAGAATTTTCACTTTTTGGCAGACCTAACTATTTCACATATGCCTTATTATTTTTCTTTCGCAAAACTTTTTCAATTAAATATGTTTTTGGAAATTTCGTTAATTGTAATTCGTGTCCGTAAAATCTTCCTTCAATAGGTTTATTATTTGAGTCTACTAAGTGATATGTCGGAGGATTAGTGAAGAAAACTTTAGCAATTCGAAAAATTTCTGTACTCCAATTGCGTGTAAAACCTCTATCAAAACAAGGACGCTTAAGTTTACTAATTCTTACATATTCACCTATCTTAAATTTACTTTTTCTTTTTATCACAGAAAACTTTTTGCAATAGATGTTTGTCAATAGATGTTTTTCATTTTCTTTTTTAATAGCGTCGATAGGTTTCATTTTAATAGTGGAATGAATAGTATTATTATATTTATGTAGTAATTCCGGCAGAATGCCAATCCATTTATAATTTCCCTGCAGTGTAAATTTTCTCCACATTAAATTACGTAATGATCTATTCAATCTTTCAATAATACTTGCTTTCACATCACTGTACGTGGAATAATGTTTAATGTTATTTTGGTTCATCGCCTTCTGAAACTCTGAATTATAAAATTCTCGACCCCTGTCAGTTTGTAAAAATTTAGGGATTTTCTTTGCTTTTCTGAGTACTGTTATAAATGCTTGTGTAATTTCTTTCCCAGTTTTACTTTCACAGGAATAGCCCAAGCATATTTAGAGAATGTATCTATCACAGTTAATAAATATTTGAAATTTCGATTAATTTTTGCTAGACCTTTCAATTTTCCACTATTCATTTCAACTAAATCAGCTTGCCATAAATCATGAATCCCTTTCGTTATAACTGGTATTCGAGGATAGTTTCGTCTTGCACTTTTATGTAATTCTGCAACTATTTGTTCTCGAACTGATTGTGACATTTTTTAATACTAATATATCCAAAAAAATTATATCGTATTTACAATATACAAATCGTACATGTTATATCTTTATTATGATACCCCCAAAAAACAGTGTGTATATTACAATTTAAAATTTTTCTTTTGTCATCATACGGATCTAACGCTAATTTTGTCACCTGATTTGTTGTTAAATTATGGTATTTACTTTTAATTTCAAATTGTGTTTTATGAATCGTTTCGTTTTTAAATATACATGATTTATAATCGTCAAACCTAATTTGTTCTTTAACTACATTTTTCTTGATCCCTTTACATTTTTTTAATTCTTTATTTTCACCAGTTTTTATTGCATAATTTTTTGCTCGTAACCCCACATATTCAATCATAGGAACTCCACCTAATTCGTCTTTCATTTTACCTAAAACGTGTTTATTTTTTGTGCTATATAAAGAATTATTTTCAGGATAATTTGAGGTATCAAAATAGTCATTCATATTTTTTATATCGTTATAAATATTGTTAGTTTTAATATAGTAAATAAAAGAGTCAGTATCCATATATGCAATTCTAATTTTATCTCCATATCGCGGTTTCATTATATTATAATGAAAGTTATATATAGCTAATTTTGATAATTCTAAAACTGTCGCTCCTACGTAAATTGGTTTATTAAGGGTTACAGATTTTTTTACCATATGAAACAATGCCAAATTATCAGCCAATTTTACCCAATTTTGAAACTGATTTTGCGCTACTAATTTTTTACACTTTTTTCATTGTTAATTAATTTTATATCAATTCGTTTTCGTACATTCTCCATTGTCTTTCCGTATACAGAATTATTTAATAACTTATAGAAATCTTTTTCAAATTCAATTGTAGCATTTGCACGGCGTTGAGTATTTTCTTGAATATAAGATGCAAGCCATTTAGATTGACGAAACCATAATATTTTATGTACTTTTACCAATATTAAACCTTGTTTTAGATAAAATTGTAATACTCTATAATGCAAGATATAATTCGATTTCGATTTAAGTGTTAATAGTAATTTTGAGTATTTACCATTCGGTGGAACTTCATTAGTGGGAGCACATGGAAAATCAGAATGGTATTTGTGTAAATAATTTGGATACTCTAAGTCCACTTCTAGAAAAAAACCCCATTCACTATCCGTGGGCCAATTGATAATTTTATGTTTGTCTTGCCAATTGTCAATTTTATCCTCCCACCGAAAACCACCATATGGTAAATAGTCAATCATTGATAGTCCGTACAAATTGTTCATGTCAATATACAGTAAATAAGATTTTTCTTTTTCCGCATCAAAATCATGTACGTAAGGATTATTAGCTTTGGCATATCTTAACACAGCTTGAGTAATACCTCCGCGAATCGATTTTTCTACAAACATATACATATTGATATCTGATAAAAGTTCAAGTTCAATTTTTGTTCTATATAACATGGCTTGCAATGCCAACCCAGGTGCAGTAAAACAATTAATCGGATCAATACAAAAAGCATTTAAACATGTCTTTCTAAAATTCTCCAACACATCTGCTGTGAGAAGTACATCACATTTTAAATATAGATCGTGGTAGTCCCCTAAATTTGCACATTTAAACACACGCCAAATCAGTTTTGCATATTGATAATCAGTCTCGGAAATTTGTGTTCCATTCAATTTGCTACTAAACGCCTCTCTTCCAGGAAATTCAGTTACTTTAAATGTATCTAAATTTGTTATGTGTTCATAAAAATAAATTCCCTTACGGAGAATTAAAGGAAACTTTTCATCGGAAAAATATTGCTTTGTATAGACAAATTGCTCAGGTTTTAATTTTGACACCAAATTTTCGAGACTATACGGCAGGAATTTAAATAGGTCTACAAAACGTAACTCGATAGGTCTACCATTAAAATTAAAGTGTTTAGAGAATGTTATGTATTTCTCAGTGCTTTCAGCAATTACCGAAATATTTCCAGGGGTGCAACCTAATTCTTTCACAAATAAATGTGCATCATACCCAGACAAATTATGGAAGAAGACAGGGATAAAATTACTTTGACGTTTAATTTGTAAATTGCAATTGTTGCACACCGTGGCAATAAATTGACCAGTTAAATGGTTATGATGTTTAACTTTTCTATTGTTACTCGTATATTTACTATCGCAAACCGAGCATTCAGTGGATAGGTTAAACTCCTGTAACTGAGAACTATTTAATGGTATTAATGATTTTTGTTGATCTAATATGTTTATGATTTTTCTTAATTCATTCTCCATAGCAGACATAAATTTCATCGATACATTTTCTCCCCGATAAATAACTAAATCTGATTTCATATAGTTGTTACTCCAACATACAATATAACCAAAACTGCATGGTATATGTTGGTGAATTTGTATTGTATGAGATCCACTTTGTTTATTTATAAGTTTTAATAAACTTTCCATATCTGCAATTATTATTACATCATTCTGTAATAACAATTTCAAATTTCGAAATTTTAAAACTTCTCCTTGTTTCGGCATGTTAATTTTGGTTGGAGTGTGTTCTTTACATAATTTGTCATGTTCATCTAATTTTGATTTGTTATAAAAAGATATTAAACATCGTCTACAAATAAATGTTTGATGACTACCTAACTGATGTCTGACTAAACCATTTAAATTTGTAATTAAACAATAATGAGAGTTTAAATATAATAAATCAATATGTTTACCTACAGCTGTGTTTTCGCTTATACGTAACGGAAAAATAGTTTTATTATCATAATTAATGCCATATATATTAATAGAAATTTGTTCCTTAGTAAATACAGAATTATACATATGTTCAAATTTGCTTATGTGTTCTATTTCAACGGGGAATTTTATATTTGTTTTTTCAAAAAATGGTAATAAAGTATTAATATATTGTATGTAATTATTCACACGATGTGGATTATCTTTTGTGGGATGCAATGCAGCTAGAATGCTATACATAAAACATCTATTATCGTTATTTTCAATATTTAAAACACATTTTGTGGATAAAATCCATTGAGGCAATTTTACATAAGTTTTCTCCTTATGACTCTTCAATAACGCATTGATATTTTTTTATTAAACAATAATGAGTGTTGCAATTTTCTTCACAATACAGTAAATCTATACGTTTAGCTACACATGTTTTCGCTTATAAGTAACGGGAAAATAGTTTCATGATCGTAATCAATGCCATATATATTAACGGAAATTTGTTCCTTAGGAAATACAGAATTATACATATGTTCAAATTTGCTTATGTGTTCTACTTCGACAGGGAATTTTATATTGTTTTTTTTCAAATAATGGTAATAAAGTATTAATATATTGTATGTAATTATTCACATTATGTGGATGTTCTTTTGCGGGATGCAACGCACCTAGAATACTATACATAAAACATCTATTATCGTTATTTTGAATATTTAAAACACATTTCTTTTTGGATAAAATCCATTGAGGCAATTTTACATAAGTTTACTCTTTATGACTCTTCAATAACGCATTGATATTTTTTATTAAACAATAATGAGTGTTGCAATTTTCTTCACAATACGGTAAATCTATACGTTTATCTACACATGTGTTTTCGCTTATACGTAACGGGAAAATAGTTTCATGATCATAATCAATGCCATATATATTAACGGAAATTTGTTCCTTAGGAAATACAGAATTATACATATGTTCAAATTTGCTTATGTGTTCTATTTCGACGGGAAATTTTATATTGGTTTTTTCAAATAATGGTAATAAAGTATTGATATATTGTATGTAATTATTTACACGATGTGGATTATCTTTTGCGGGATGCAACGCAGCTAGAATACTATACATAAAACATCTATTATCGTTATTTTGAATATTTATAACACAATTCTTTTTGGATAAAATCCATTGAGGTAATTTTATATAAGTTTTCTCTTTATGACTCTTCAATAACGCATTGATCTTTTTTATTAAACAATAATGAGTGTTGCAATTTTCTTCACAATACAGTAAATCTATACGTTTATCTACACATGTGTTTTCGCTTATACGTAACGGGAAAATAGTTTCATGATCATAATCAATGCCATATATATTAACGGAAATTTGTTCCTTAGGAAATACAGAATTATACATATGTTCAAATTTGCTTATGTGTTCTATTTCGACTGGAAAATTTATATTAGTTTTTTCAAATAATGGTAATAAAGTATTAATATATTGTATGTAATTATTTACACGATGTGGATTCTCTTTTGCGGGATAAAACATCTATTATCATTATTTTGAATATTTATAACACATTTCTTTTTGGATAAAATTCATTGAGGTAATTTTATAAAAGAAGAAGCGGAAAGAGGATCATATTTACTGATTTTAATTTCTAAGTGATGGTTTGGTTCAGAACATAAAGACCACCCTGATTTCTTAATTGCTCTATTTTCTTGTTCAACTAAAATTTTATTAAATAGTTTTTCTATTATAGAATTCACATCTGTACTCGGTAAAATTATTTCGTTACCACTATTTACAAAGAATCGACATGTTTCTAAATCTACTGGTTTTACAAAAGTTGTAGCCAACGAAAAATTTACTTTAAATGCTGAATTATCTTGTTCCTGTTTTAATATATCTAAACAGTCTTTTCTTTTATTCTTTAAAAAACATCCACTATCCTCATTTAAATCAGTATCACATTTTAAAATAATTTTTTTAAAATTATCATTAAATAGAGTATCAGAATTGTTAGTATTTGATTTAACCTTTTTTGTTGCCACTTTTTTAAAACTAACTCCTCAAAGTTACTATAATAATTCTGAACTGAGTTTTTATAATATAATATTAATATTATTATAAAATGTGTCACTTACAAAAGAAAACAAAACCACACTAATAATAAACCACACACACAAAAAATATCTAAACTTTACGCTTCAGACGGCAAACAGGAAGTGATTACAAAAAAAACATGTCGGTCAGTCTTTTATACCTGTCTGATTGCATTGCGTAATATTGCGCAATAGGTATGAGTCATCCTCGGGGATTCCAATCTTTTTTTATACCTTTGTAATTGATTACATTACGTTCAGAGATTCCTATCGTTGAATGACAAGTTATTGTCTGTTAAAGAGAAAACTAGCTCAATGTTTTTTAAAATCCGGATGAATGACGTAATGAGAATTATCTACATATGACGGAAGTTATTATGTAACTGATAACAAAACACGGAAGTTTCGCATTCCTCTACAATCTTTAAAATAACCTTTGCTATGTTCACATATAGGTTAGAACAAGTTCACTCCTTAAAAGAATCTTTGCTATAGGGTTCGAATGTATTATCTGTTATGTTCAAATAAGGGTTGAAAAATGAGAACGAGTACACCCCCCGTAGTCTTATGTCTGCTATGTGTTGTTGGAAAATAAGCCATGTTCTTTTATTAGCTGTGCTATGTATTATCTGTTCTGCTGTATGTTCATAGTCTCAGTGTATTCTATGCTATGTTAAAATAGGGGTTGGAGAACGAGATCACCCTTTAAAATGGACTATGTTTAATCTTCGGTGGAACGAATACACCCTCATTATTGTCTTAGTTTTATGTAATTTCTACTATGTTCAAATAAGGGTTGGAAAAGAGAACGAGTACACCCCTAAAATGGAGGATGTTGTGTTTATTATCTGCTCTATGTCATTTCTGCTATGTTAAAATAAGGGTTAGAAAAGGGAACGAGTTCACCCCTTAAAAAGTGGTCATAAAAGGGAATGAATACACCCTTGTGTGTTACGTATTCTTATGTATTATCTGTTCTGCTGTATGTTCATAGTCTCAGTGTAATTTCTGCTATGTTAAAATAAGGGTTGGAAAACGAGTACACCCCTAAAATAGAGGATGTTGTGTGTTACGTAGTCTCAGTGTAATTTCTGCTATGTTGGAAAATAAGCCATGCTCTGTTCTGTGTTGGGTTGGAAAATATGCTCATAAAAGGGAACGAGTTTTACGTATTATCTGTTGGCTGGTGCTATGTTCAAATAGGGGTTGGAAAACGAGTATACCCCTAAAATGGAGGATGTTGTGTGTTACGTAGTCTCAGTGTAATTTCTGAAATAAACCATGTTCTTTTATTAGCTATGCTATGTAATTTCTGCTATGTTAAAATAGGGGTTTAAAAAGGGAACGAGTTCACCCCTTAAAATGTGCTCATAAAAGAGAACGAGTTCAGAAATGGGAACGAATCTGTTTTATTGTATGTTCATATTCTGCTATGTTCGAATAGGGGTTGGAAAATATGCTCATAAAAGGGAACGAGTTTACCCCTAAAAATGTGCTCGTAAAAGAGAACGAATACACCCCCTAAAAAGTGGTAATAAAAGGGAATAAATTCACCCCTAAAATGGAGGTCGTAAAAGACCGTGGGCTCAAGGTGCACGGTGGTCATTTTCCCAGGGGCTTGTGAGTTGTTCTCTTATGTTCTATGTTGGCCTCATATGTTCCAGATCGATCCATTTTCTACTACTGAGTACTGATGCTCGCACCTTGATCTTGCTTGGGAAGGCGAACTGCTGTGCCGCCACTCCATGCTCTGTCGCTTGGACCCGGGATAATAGTGGTGGAGCCACGTCTCATCCACTATCACCAATCTATCATAGCACTGTTTCAGGTCTACCCCCATAACCTCCAAAGCAGCCCTTGAACATCGAACTCTTTCTTTTTGATTTTCACGAGATAACATTTTCTATAACCATCGCGCTGACACCTTTCTGAATCACAAGTGTTTACGCACAATGGTTTCCACTGAGCCTACAGAGATGTGCATGATGTCTGCTAACTTTTGCATTGTGATTCGTCTGTCTGCTATAATCGTATGATGCACAGCATCAATGTTTTCTGGTGTGTATGCTGTTGTTGGAGAACCAGCACCAGGTGCCTGTTGACAGCTTTCTCTGCTACAACGGAAGTCGCGGTACCAGTTCGTTACCACCTCGTAGGGAGGAGACCCATCACCCAACAAACTGAACCATGTCCTGATGAATCTCCTTTGGGCTTAACCCCTTTTTCTGGAGGTACTTGATGACAGCTTATTGTTCGGTTTTCTCCATTTTTCAAGCTAGGTGCCACCTCTCACACCTGAAACGACAAAAGCAATATTAATATAGCAGTTATGGTTCTCAAATTTAGCATATAGGCATCTAAGACATTAGGCTACAATATCCCCCATAATCCGTACCAGCTCAAGTATTTTAATTATGTCAGGGACAATAATTATTGAACATCCCTCGTATACCTTGATTTTCTTTTTTGGCTGATTGAAATCTTCGTTTGGAGCTAAAATATTACAATTTTCTACGTATATTTACCAGAATATAAATTTCTGAAACAAGATGCGAGCCAAAGATTTCTTTATCAATAGTGTATGTGATACTATAAAATTATTCAAAAATACGCCAGCGAAATCCTTTAGGTTTCAAACTACAGGAAATATTTCTGCTATTTGTAGCGAGAGTAGTTAACTAAAATGAATCAATCATTTGTGCAATATATATTTTGAATATTTACGCTCGAAATCAAATATTGTAGAAAACAAAACAATGTGCATTTGATGATTAATTTGGTCTTCTTATGTATTTTTTTAGATGCAGGATGGAAAATACGTGAGTTCAGCAGCTAGAGCTGTGGTGGAGAAAGCAATATCAGATGAAGCAACCCAAGAAGTTGTTTTTGAAGTTCTTGACTCTTGCGGAAATAAAAGTAAGTTATTAACTTGTGCGCATTCTGTAACACTCAACAAGAAAATTCAACTTTCCAATGAACTTAAAACGTTCGTTACTGATTTCTGTACGTCTGTGTGTCCGTTTGTCTGTTATTTGCGATTTTTTCAATTTTGGACCATGCATTTGATAGAGCATCAAAAACTATCAGAGAAAGTGAATAAATTTTTCGCGTCACTCTTACCGTTTCCGAGATGTTGGTCAAAAGATGGCAGATTTCCAGATATTTAAGGAGCCATATCTCGGAAATCGTAGGTCATAGAGAGTTCATATAGGTGTTGATCAATATATAAAAGGATGGTAAATATTTTGGTACCAAATAGTAACCGAAGACCATTGTCCAACTGGCCACTGGTTTGGTCAATGGCCAGTTGGCGAGTGGCCACCAATTAATATTGGTACCAAAATGTTCACCATCCTCTTAGGTATTGATTAACACTAATCTCATTTCTCTATGATTTACCGTTCCCGTGATATTGGTCAAAAGATTTAAGGAGCCATCTCGGGAACCGTAAGTCACGCAGATATCATATTGGTGTTGATCAATACCTAAGAGGATGGTAAACATTTTGGTACCAAATGGTAACTGGTGGCCATTGATTAACTGTCTACTGGCCAACTTGCCACCCTTCCCCAGATATTGGCCATAAAAGTTCGAATTTCTAAATATTTAAGCAGCCATATCTCTAGAAGTGTAAGTCATAGAGAGATGATATTTTGCTAACTTTTGCGAGAAAGAGAAGAAGGTGCGGATAAAAGATGTATTTTTATATCTAGGAACAATGACAGTTATCCTTCCCGCTCCATCTCTCCATTCTTTTTAAGTTCGTTCTGGCAATGCTCTTGGAGCGTTCTCAACTGTTTTTTTAAACCCACCTATAGGGAAGATTAGAACGGCAAACACCATGATTTAAAGCTCAGCACCTTTTCCCTAGTCCATGGCATCTCCGTCAAGATTTATTGGACAGAAGTGTATTCTACTTACCTGTGTCTAGGAAGATCACATTGGAATAGCTTGAAAGTAACATTCTTGAACGAAAGGCTACAGTCATATAAAAGCAGACATTATCAAAAACTAAACCTCCGTTTTAGTTTAGCACTTTATCACTTTTCTCCTTAGTTCTTTCTCAAATCAATAGTAAACATATGAAACGACGCACACTGTTTTACTTTACTGTTATTATTCAATACAATATTTTACAATTCAGGTAATGTAATAATGTTTTTGTCTTTCCTGTTCTCTCTTTATCTTCAACGTTTAACTCTACTCCGCACTTTAAAGTAAGTAATACGAAGTAACAAATTATAACAATCTCAGTATGATATTGCGCGGTGCGCAATATGATCTCAGTCTGATATGGTGTAATGCATGGTATTCTAAATCCAAAGATCGTTCTTTCGAATCCCGGTTAATATTTATTTTCCAGCAAAATAGGTATTCCTTATTGGTTTCCAGACTCCGAGCGCGAACTTAGTGTTGTTTTTTGCTAACATATTCTCTTTTTGAAAAGAAATAAAGTTCACTATCATATTCACTATAATATCAACTATTCACTATCATATCCTGTAAACTTTATTTGTGGCTTAAAATAATATGACGTTATCAGGAACAACTTTATACACACTCACAGGCAAATCAATACAGAAACCATAAAAAATTTCTGAAATCTTCTTATACGTATCTAGATTATATTTTGACGTTTGTTGTTGTGCTTCTTAAGTATGTAGTAGTGATCAACAGTAGTTTGCCATCATATTTTATACAAATTTCTTCTATTTACATTTGTCCAATTTCGATATGGTCTAATGAGATTTTGCTCCATGTTCATCACTGATTTGTCCAAGAGCAACAGAAGAAAAGAATCAAAGTGGGAGAGGAGAACATGCATTTTCATGACATGTTACAATCAAGATTACGACAAGATTATAGTAGTTCGTTTAGTAACACTTTACAGCTCTCTGCTCTCTTAATTTTGAAAACATTACAAGTTTTATGAACTTATTCCAGGAGTTCAGTTCAAGGGAGCTCAAAGCTCCGGCGAAATCTTGATCGTGAATGAGCCGCCAAGAGAAACATCTGCTTTCTGATTATATAGCTGGAATAAAGCAACAGAATGGAATTATAGACCAACATCGTCTTTTGAATCCTTGTTTATATATGTATAATTTTGCTTCTTAGCACGGATGCTAGAGATAACCAATTTTAGTTTTACTGGCCAATAGATCCTTTCTCAATGTGACTACTATAGTAGGTTGATATCTTTCATAATTTGATCCTGTCTTTGAATGTTTTTTAAAATACTTTCCTGATTCACTTTTGTAGTATGCAATGTAAAATAACTTTACAAGCGTATTTATGTCATTTATAATCAATCGCTTGGAATTGAATTGGATTAGAATATTGATGTTGCTGAAAACAAAGCAGAAAATCCAAGATATATGAATCTGTTGTTCAATATTGAATTATAGATCAAGAATTTATTTTTCTTAGCGTCCTTTGGTGATAACATACGCTATAGATGATTAATCAACAAGACAAGATTGTTTTGAATAAATCTCGAGATATAAAACAATTAAATTGTGTAAGCATTTGAAGGGCAGACTAAATTCTTAATAATAATTAAACTTCAATAATTCTAATTATTCATATGGAAGTGAAAGTTTAAACAGTTTAAAGTGAAACAGTTTAAAACTGGAATTGGCAGTTGTGCCTGAAGAAAACATATGGACACGGTGGTTATGTATCACAAAAGTTTAAAGACCAGCGATCCGACCTCAGATTTCACATAATACACCAGAACACTCCAAACAGCATCCTCGTATCCACCAGTTTTAGATGAATACTATTATTTTAAATATATAATATTTATCATTTTTGTAAATCAATATATTTCAAGAACTAGTTATCTTGTTTTGTGCATTCTAGTTCTTTTAATGAAAGTATATTTTAGTATGTTTGACTAATACGGTTTCAATATCTTCACATACAGAAGATTGATCAGCCCATATCTGTCTGATTTTGATGTCTCACCTATCTCAGGAAAAACTAAAGGTTACGCTCGATGCAAACAGCATGTCTTTGCAATAGTCCTGTATCATAACTTCCATTGTAAGTGGTTCTGTTGAAGTACAGGAACACGGATTTTGAGCCACTCCTCCTGGCAGATTTTCCAGAGGCCACAGCTAATGATGGCATGACGAGATGCAAGTCCTCTTTTCAATAAGCCAAAACCATGAAAATTCACGGAACTGGCATCCAGTGAATTCTCTGATATGTTCTGAAAGAGAATAGCCTGGATGCCGCATTTTCCCGTCGTATATTGCAGAAATCTGACGTTCATGAAACGGAGTGTATGTAATGTAGTCTTATCCATATACAAACAGACTTCATTTATATTATTACCACACAAACGAGACAGATTTTCTGTTTAAATTGGTATGGAAATATGTTGCTGATATAACGCGGGGTTAATTTTGCAGTTTTTAGGTACCGCCGAATCGTTAACTTGCCTTCCAGTAGTGTCCCGCAGCAACCAGGAGTTTCTTCGAGAAACTTGCGTTTCGTGGGGTGTACTTTACGGCTTGAATTTTGCCACATTCTGATAGATAAATCCATGCTTCATCGAGTGTGGTAACAAACTTCCATTTCCCCCCGGATAGATAAACTTTGTAGACACGTCTGCAGTAGATCTTTGTCTCTCTGATAAGCTGCAATAAGAATGTATCCATGCCTTTTGAACACTGTCTGGAGCTTTAATTTGCTATGTAAGTTGTTGTTCGGAGCTAACTGTACCGACTTCCAATAGACTTCCCACTACACGTTGTGTAGGAGGATATTTCTGCAGGACTATTCGACGCAAATCCCGAGCTACAGATGTAGTCACTGCAATACACGATCACTTTCTACACCTTGTACTAGGCGAACGAATACCTGGAAAGTCGCGGTGCTTATGTCAGTTGACTA
Source organism: Thermobia domestica (assembly GCF_964235325.1). Lineage (NCBI taxonomy): Eukaryota > Metazoa > Arthropoda > Insecta > Zygentoma > Lepismatidae > Thermobia > Thermobia domestica. Next base: position 149,037,776 of record NC_137462.1, on the reverse strand, counting down.
TGTTCTTGATACTAGTTAACCATAATGCACATTCACATTCCCCGTACTGATCTTGAATCTAGTGCTATGATGTAGCCTTCCCTAAATCTGTTCACTTTGGTAGCCATGAAACACACACTACACATACGCAAATTGTACGCTATACAAGAGACCTTTAGCTTTCTCCTGGAGTTTCAATCATTAGAATCGGTCAATTCTATAAGAAGGGGTGAAGGTTTGAAATCGCACATATATAGGAGGATCAACCTTCTGTATTAAAAGAAACAAATGCCTGTCTCTTTCTGGTTCTTGTTAACGCAATGATGTATATTACTAATTAGTTTTCTCTTAAAATTAACTTGTATTCTAATGGTTTGAATTTACTGATATTTTTATAAAATTTATTTAAATACGTAAAAAATATTTTAAAATAATTTTAATGTTTAATGATCAAATTTAATTTGTGTAGTGGTACTTTTATACATAAAATGCAAGTTTATTAAAGCAAGGGACATTTAACTAGATTGGAAAAAGAAATCTGTGAAATAACTGCATTAAAATTGAAATTGCAATTACTTTCAAACAAAGCAGAAAAATAATTCATAGTTGCAAATCAATGAGCTTATATAAGCTGATGTAGATGCTCAAAAGGGTTAAGAGTGGACAACTCATTATATTAAAGAATGAAATAAAAAGGTTGGTTCATTTTTATTGAGTTAAAGTCAATGTGCAACTGCGAAGCGAATGCGCAACCCATCGCCGTGAGTTTGCCACGAGGCAAGCAATACTATTTTGTTAGTCACGCAGTAGAATGGTCTCATTGAGCGTCGTTTGATGTCCCCGAAACTGAACAGATTCAGAGAGAGATTCATTACAGCCCTTTCCGACGCAAAGTTAAAGGAGTCCTGCATCCTAGAAGTCAAGTGCGTAATTTTTGTGTTGATCGTGCCAGTGTGAATTGCACTATTTAGAAATATGTGGCACACAGATCTAGGCTCACCACACCGACGTAAGCAGCTAGAAACCGACATCCCATGAAGAGGACTCCGTCATTATTTCCTGTGGTTCGGCATATGGCGACTTTCGAAGATATCCACACAGAGTGGCCAGCAAATTCCGCACATCACAGGAATCAACAGCACTATTCACACGAATTCAGGCATCACGGTTGTTCGCAAGAGTAGTATGCTTGCCCTAAGACCGCGACATGTGGCTGAGCGAAAAAGGAAATGCAGTAGGTTGTGCGAACGTTATTTCGCAGGTGATCAGTGAAAGTTTGTTGTTATACTTGTTATACTTGATAAGACGTGGATTAACTTACAGACTATGGTGTCGTTTGTGCCATTACATATAGATCTCTTGAAGCCAAGATCCGAAACACGTTCTTCTACTATGGGTTTATTGTGGCCGGTTTCTCCGGAAAGATAAAGCAAAATGTCAAATTCAATGCTGTTTTCTCAAGGCTTGTGTACTGACTGAAATATATCAGTATAAAATCCTATTATTGTACGGACTATACATGAACTAAGTTGAATGCACAAAAACAAGATATCCAGCGACACGGCGAAAACATCACGAATTCTATCACTCAATGAAACAGGAAACTGGAATTTCGATAATCTCCTTTTCTGATATCCCTGTCAAGTTTCAAGATGCCAACTTTAGGATTTCTTAAGCGGCCCAATGTCATCGTCGAGCCCGCACCGTCTTCGGCCTGTTGGAAGCGTGTACAGAGGAGTGGGATGAAATATATATGGTCCATCTGCAACGCAGTCCCTAGCAACGAAAATTCTGAATCTGTGCAAGTCAATAGAGGTGGTTTTCAGATCGACAACAGGTATTGGAAACATAGAATTTCTTAGATAATTGGCACATTCAAATTCGGCTCAATATAAATGAATCAATCACTGAATATTAGTATTGCGTATGTAACATGATTTTCTCTTAACAGGTAGTGGTGCTGATTATTGTGAAACAGCATACCAGATCATCAGTTGTGTAATTGGAAAGTATAAAAATGCAAATGTAAGTTTTTATTTCGATTCGAAATTAGAAACTAAGACACCCTATGAAATTCACGTTATATTCAATATTATTGATTTAATCTTTGCTGAAGTATTAGAATTGATCAACTAAATAATAGGTCAACGGTCAACTAAAATGAGTGACGAAAAGTTTATTCTTCCTATTAGGTGAATATCGGTGATCAATATATTTTTTTAATATTGCTATTGCATGAATTATATTAATTAATGTTTCCAAAAAAAAAAGTATGGAAATTCACAGTTCCGAACAATTCGCTCTGAACAGGGGGAGATATTGTGTAAATTCGAGACCTTTTCCCCGGCTAAACCGAGATATTTGGGAGCTCTAGCCTAGAACAATATCCTGTTATTGAAAAATAACTTCTATTGTTGACGGCATTAATAATCCCACAAACCTCGAGGAGATTATAGGAGGAAATATATTTCTGACGTTCCCTGTCACTATACTAAATTTTCCCGACTTTCCTTTGTATAGGTGAGGTTGGTGATGATTATATTATTCATGTTATTTGAATTTAGTTTCCGCATTATTGTAGAGCAAGTGGTAGAAGTTACCGTATTTAAAGTAAGAGGAAACATAACAACAACATCGGCAGGTAAGTGGCAATGTGCCATACAACAGCTCTGAGTTATACGTGAGAATTCAGTATCTCTGTTCACGGAGGCAGGAAGAAGCGCTATTTATGCCAACAAGAGAATGCTAGACAGGTCGACCATATCGCCGGCCTAGCATTTGTCCGAAATTCGTACACTGTGCTACTGGTGTTACGACGTTTCGTTGTATTCTGAGACATTGGTGATTTTTCCCGGAGGAAGTTTGAATAAACGGGAGGCCAAAGCAACACTGAGAAATACTGGTAGCCGAGGATGACTCTAATGGGAAAAATGCTTCGGAAGGAGGGATTTCGTAGTTTCGGGGTAATTCCCCTCCCACCAGACAACCCTATAAGGCCATCACTGTTCTGCAAGTTCTGTAGTTGGTATACGAAATTATTGGTTTCTTCAAGCTTTTAATTGAGCTGGAATGAATGGCAATGGATGCGTTCTAGCCGTTGTCCTGAATTAGGCAAAAATTCTTTGGTACGTAAAATGACTAATACGAATATTTTACGAAACAGGCATTTACCAGCTTCTGGGAATATTGGTACCGTACATTTCGTTACAATTCTTATGTCCTTTCTAAATACAATAACTACATTCAATAAATCTTTCATTTTTATATATGAACATATATTTTTGATACGAACGTACGCATGGCGTGGGTCCTGGCGGTCCGAATCGTCCAAAATTTCCAATTTTATGTAACTTTAGACTAATTTTATGGACGATTTTTTTACAAATTTTTATATAATTAATCTTAACATTGAATTTGGACCCCTAGGACATTGGAATCCTCCCGAAATAAATTCGTGAGTACGTACCGGTCACATAATTGTGAAGAATCAAACATTATTAGATGAACATTTTGTAATGTTACCTAGTTGGCGATCTAAAAGTGCAGTGGTGGTTGTACCATTTCATCGAGCTTTGGAAGGTTAATTATTCCAACGCATACCAATAATGATCAGCAATCCTTGTCCTAAACAAACGATTGCTACACTGTTAGCCAGGGTTTGGATACTTAACACATTCATAAATAATATTTTTCATTCTTTCATATCCACTACAGTGTCAAAAGTCATGAAATGTCTACCTGATAATGTGGAACCTCGTCCAGCACTATAAAGTGCAGCAGCTCGACGTGGAATGGATGGGACAAGCCACTGGTAATCTGCTGGAGGAATTCGCAGCCATGCAGCCTCGATTGCCGTCAACAAATCGGTGGTAATTCCACAGGAAGGAGCCTGGACACGAATGGCAAGTTTGATAATATTTCACATATGCTTGATAGGATTCATATGTGGAGATTTAAGAGACCAAATCATGCGTTTGAAATACCTTAAATAGCCAGAATGTATCCCAAATCAGTTACGGACCATTGCGGTAAGGTGATATGATGCATTGTCATACTGGAAACTCCATTGTTGAATTCTTTACACGAAGTCAATAAAACGCTGAAGATGCTCTTCAAACAGATAGAGAGAGTGACGGCCAGCCTATACTCGGTTTAAATGGATCAGTAGAAGCAAGGATCCAAACCACGTCATGTTAATACACACCAAACCATTACAGAGCGATCAGAACAATATCCTCACGTGGTCTGCGCCACGACCGGATTGTACCTTTCGAACATACCAACTGGAAACGTGACTCATGTTCCCAGGCTGCTCGTTGTCAGTCAACTAAGATCCAAACAACGCGTTTCTGACTCCACGTAAGTCGTCACTGCCGATAGTCAGCATTTATTAGAGGCACTCGTATCGGTCTGTGGCTATGATACTCCATTGACACTAAAATGAGCTACTCTGAGTTCTGAGTCACATTGCAGAGATGTCCTGCACAGATTCATACTGTTACGAACCGTTGCTTGTCTGTTTTCCAGGACGAGTCTCCCAAGGCTTCGCTGGTAGCGGTCATTCGGCACACATGAGTCTCAATGCCTGCAGTGGGGTACTCATGCTCAAATCATTACACTATAAAGCGAAAACTTCGGGCGACTTTCAAAATTGAATGCCCTATTCTCTAACATCAACTATCATCTCGTGCTGAAACGCCGATAATTCCCGTTGGGTTCCCATCACCACAGTACATGATGTTTCACTGCTCCCAATAGTCTAAGTAACAACATTGAAACTATTTAGTGTTGTGCGGCCATTTCTCCACGATGTTCCAATATGAACTACTTTTTTTTTTACCTCTATTCCATTAAATTTTGCCTACATTTTTGTCTTTTATATGGTATATATACAGGGTGGCCCATTTTAATCTTTCCACGGAAATATATCAAAAACGGTTGAACATAAATGAACTGAACAAAAACTCAAATAGGAAATACCATGAGGCAAATCGAATGGTGGTGTCGCAGTGCCTCCAGGGCCGCTTTTCAAGGGGGCCCAGGGCCTAACTTTAAAATTTTAAATGGAAACATGACATGATTGATACCTCGTTCGATAGATAATTAAAAACTAAAAAGCGATGTGGCAAAAGATTTGTCATATCGATCACCGTATTCTAAAGGCCGCCGAGATATGGTACCTGTATCACATAAACGTCCAGTACCACTAATATGAAAACGGTTGAACATAAATTAAGCAAACAAAAACTTAAATAGGAAAGCTGTGAGGCAAATCGAATGATGTTTTCGCGGTGCCCTCCAGTTTCTCCTTTCATGGGGGCCCAGACCCAAATTAGAAATTTTAAACGAAAATATGGGTCAAGTGATACCTCGTTCGATAGATCTTCATACATTAACAGCGTTGTGGCAAAAGATTTTTCATATGGGTCGCCAAGACATGGCGCCTGTATCAGATAAAACGTCCAGTACCACTAATATGAAAATTGTTGGATATAAATGAACAGCATAAAACTCGTATAGGAAATCATAGAAGGTATTTATCATTCCACGCCTCGAGAATAATCCAACGGAGAAAAATATTATTAAAGTATAAGTGACAATGCTAAAGAGGAAATCTAATTCTTAGAAAATTATCTTTCCGATCTCCCTCCGTAGAAGCGGGAATGAATGGTAAAATCTCAAATGAGAACCCCACTTTTCCTTGCAATAGGTATGGTTTGTCTGAAACACTTGGGTGTACAAGTGCCTGGTACTATAATGAACCAATATTGTACAGACGGCTTTTGAGCCAAACCAACGTTTGTACACATTGTTCTAAAATTGCATTGTTCGACAAATTGGTTTCGCATTGTAGTTGTTTCATTTTTGCATAAATCATTGTCTGTAATGAAAATGGAAGGTACCATTTAACAAGAATTTTACCTACTTGTTTCTATTACAGACATCTATCTCTTATAAAAACACATTTCAGATACTTTTTTTTTTGTGTAGATACAATTTGAAAAAAAAAAACTAAGATTCTCATTTGCAATTTCACCATTCCTTTCCGTTCCGCTTCACCCACTTACGGAAGAAGTTGGAACGATGATTTTCTAGGAATTAGATTAACTCCTTTGCACTATGGCACTTTTACTCTAATCATCTTCTCCTCTGTTGGAACATTTTCGAGAAGTGGAATGATAAATACCATCTGTGATTTTCCATAGGAGTTTTATTCTACTCATCCGTTATTATCTTCAACCGTTTTCATACTAGTGGTACTGGACGTTTTATCTGATACAGCACCATGTTTTGGCAGCCATTTAAAAACGGTGACCACATGGACAATCTTTTGCCACAACGCTGTTTAGTGTATGAAGATCTGTCGAGCGAGGTATCACTTGACCCATATTTTCGTTTAAAATTTCTAATTTGGGCCTGGGCCCCCATGAAAGGCTGCCTTGCGGGGCATCGCGACAACATCATTCGATTTGCCCCATAGCTTTTCTATTTGAGTTTCTGTTTGGTTAATTTATGTTCAACCTTTTTCATATTAGTGGTACTGAACGTTTATTTGATACAGGTAACATATCTTGGCGGCCATTTTGAATACGGTGACAGATATGACAAATCTTTTGCCACATCGCTTTTTAGTTTTTAAATATCTATCGAACGAGGTGTCACTCACCCCATGTTTCCATTAAATATTTTAAAGTTAAGCACCGGGCTCTCTTTAAAAGCGGTCCTGGGGTCACCGCTACATCCACATTCGACTTGTCCCATGGTATTTCCTATTTGAATTTTTGTTCAGTTCATTTATGTTCAACCGTTTTCGAGATATTTCCGTGGAAACACTAAAATGTTCCACACTATATATATATATATATAGTGTTCATTTATTATGTAGCCAAAACCCACTAGTGAAATCCTCACTCCTAAACAATAAAAAAAGTTCATATTACATAGGGCGAAAAACGCTTTGCTTCAAAGTTATGAGATGCCGAAATCGAGAAAATTGAAATTTGAGGCTGCCTAGCTCGAAAACTATGAGAGGTATCAAAGGCGATTAAAAAATATTAGAGAAGACTAGAACACTGTCTATCTAAAAAAAAAAAAAAAAAAAAAATATTTCAGAGTTGGGACGTATCGACGCATCGGATTTTATAGAGGGAGCCGCGGTATAGATCTTGCTCTTCCACCTCTCTCTCTAAAATCATGTGCGCCGGTACAATCCAACTCTAAATTATAGGTATTTAGATAGAGAGTGTATTAGTTCCTCTAATATTTCTTTAATCTCCTTTGATATATCTCATAGTTTTCGAGCTAGGCAGCCTCGAAGTTACAATTTTCTCGAATTCGGCATCTCATAACTGAAACAACGCGTTTTTCGCCCTATGTTTATATGGACTTCCTTTATTGTTTGAGTGTAAGAATTTCACTGCAGATTTTGGCTACATAATAAATGAGCATTCTGCATATATATATTTACGAAAAGATAGAAAAGCTTACCTATTTATTGGAATTGATATTACACTCCAATATTTATAGAAGTTAATGTAAGATGAAGGAGAGTTTATTGGAGTTATTGGAATTTTCCATTTTGCCATTTTTTCGTTTGTCATATTTTCTGTTTGCCATTTCTTCCTTTGTCATTTTCTATTTGTCATATTTTCCATTTGCTATTTTTTCCTTTGCCATTATTTCCTGGAATCCTGTACTTTTCAATGCATATACATTATAATACTTTTCTTTTTTTATACAGCAGAAAGTTTGAATTTATTACATGTGGAATGATTGTGTACATTAGAACGTTTAGTCAACTTATTGAACAAATTATCTGGATTATCAGTTGTTAAGAATTGCTCATTGTTAAATTTCACAATACTAAATTTTAGTTTTTTTTTTTTAGTTTTTTAAATGTATAAACAATTTTAATACTTCAACTAAGTATTGTAATAGTCTGAACTATTAAACATTGTTATAATAAACAGAAATTGCGAGAGTTTGGTGAGATTAGGGTGGCAGTGGCGGCGTTTGGATGTTAAAAGTGGGGGGGGGGGGCAAGACATGATCTGAACAATTGTATACCAATGCTAGATTTCCTGGCTGTTTCTAACACTGTTTGATGAAAGGTTGTATAACTAATAGGACACTATCTTTTTCACTTAAAATACCGTATATCGTATTTCTATTTTATTAAGTAAGTTCATAAGAGCGATACAGGTAGGTACTAGTCATTTATACTCTTAAACAACGAAAGTGTAAGAAGAGATTTGAGTTCTTGCTCATGAACATTTTAAAATTCTGTCTGGAAAATTGTGTGATCAGATTATTTAATAAATTTGCAAAACAAACAAATAGAAGGGATAATATTAATCATGGTAATGAATAATGAGGCTTGGTTTGCAGAAGTTATATTGAAACTGGGAATTAATGAACAACTTATACTTTTAATTCCACACATGCCATTAAATAAATGTTTTTTCTATTAGAAAATAAAATACAGTAAGTACTGCAAGCATATGCTATAACATTTAAAGAAATATGCAATTAAAACGCAATTCGTGTAGCTTTCTTAACTCCAGGGAAGACAAAAAAACCAATACGTACTCACGCAACGATAAATATCATATGGCACCATTTTTTTTTTTTTTTTTTTTTTTGTATGAAACAGTAATACATACAAAACCTTTACCAGGGTGTTCACATTCTGGAAAATAAGTGAAAGTCAGGGAAAGGTCAGGGAAGTAAAAATGTATCAGGTGAAATCAGGGAAATGGCAGATCGGTCAGGGAAAGTCAGGGGAAAAAAAGGATTTAGGTCCATTGTTCAATTACTGAATTTATGAAATAGAGTTGATTTCTTTACTGTTACTGGATGCAAAATGTGGTGTTCTCAATGATTATATTGAGGGAGTCAGTTTTCTCTGATATAGTTGTTGAAACTAATTTTCTGCGAAAAACACATCTAACTGCATCCTGGCATATTTGCTCAAAAGGGTAGACGCTGTTCTAGAAGAATTGCATGGTGTCAAGAGGATATCTGGAGAAGTGGCTGAGAACGCAAAGAAATATTATCTCCAGCTCACAGTGAAAGCTTAGACTGAAGAATTTGAGGAACACTCGAATGAATTCATAGCCAATGATAGAGATGGTATTGGACTTCATGAGTTTTTTTACTTAGTCTTAGGAAGTGGGGAGAACTTCGTTGGCTTATGGTCAGTTATGAAATTGTGTTTTATCTTCTTTCACGGAAACGTATTTTTTGAAAGTGATCTCACAATAAAGAAAATTCTCATTGTTGAGAACTTAGAAGAAGAATCTCTGGTAGCTTCACGGATCATATATGATTCTGTGATGAGAATAAGTGAATAATCAGGATTAATAATTACAAGAAGTATGATAAATTCATTGAGAAGTTCAATGAGACAATATCAGGTGTATTTGGAAAACAAACAAAAGAGAAATAAATGCTGAAGACGAGAAAAGGAGAGAGAAACGGAAGATTCAGCAACAACTAAAGGAGCTGGAGGAAGAAGAGAAGAAAATTAAACTGCGGAGACAACAAGAAGGATATTCAGATCAATGAGAATTAAACTATGCGAGAAAGAATGAAAACAAATTTCTAAATGGGTTGCATTTAACAACTGCACCAGCAAAAGTAATGTGTGTGTTATATATATATATATATATATATATATATATATATATATATAGTGTGTGTGTGTGTGTTTTAATAATCAGTAAAACATGTATGCACTCTTTATTACTATAAGTAATATTATAATGCTGTGTAATTGTTATTATAATGTGTAAGCATAAAATGTGTATATTTTTCATATCTTCAGTACTCTGTACACTACACACTTTCGTTTGTAACTTTACATTTTGTGTAATATGTAGGCCTAATCAATATCGGCCTAATGCACATGTTTGTAAATTTACATTCCTCTGGAAAGAAAATTGAAAAAAGAAAGAAAGAGAAGCGGAAGAGAACAAGGCCAACTATCGGGAGTGTGGGTGGGTTTCTTCTTTTCTTCTATATTTTTAAGTTATTCAGGGGTCAGGGAAATCTGGAACTTTCGTCATGGAAAGTCAGGGAAAAGTCAGAGATCTTTTCTCCAAATTGTATGGACACCCTGTTTACATTTCCGAATGAAACTATATAAATTAGGTCTTTACCTCAAAAAAGTGGGGGGGCAACTGCCCCCTCTTGCCCCCCTAATCGCCGCCCCTGGAGGGTGGTTACAGAAGGAAGATTTCTTCCAGTGCCTTTCCCGGTGGAAGCGTTCCTAGCATCGCTGCTACGTTCCCTCTTTGCACAGCCATACTTAATCTCTGTATAAGAAAGGCTGAAGCTCGAGTGTCGCCTGTTTTGAGAGTTATTCGGTGCAAAACTTCTTTAATAAAATAGATATATATACATAGATAGATAAAATTTTAAAATGAAACGGTAAACTATATCTTATTGTTATACGTATTAAAAATTAAAAATTATATAACGGTCAACAATTGAAATAAAATATGTAAATGATTTATTAACATTCTTATTCTTATAATAATCTTATTCTCGTCTCGTGTCTATCACTACACAGAAGTGAGTGACTAATCTTTTTTAAAATTTTTTAAACTACCCGTATGCCCCAGTTGCGGCTCTTCTTCACTTAAATGTATTTTAATTAATCTCGATTCTGAATCCTTAGGGAGGGGCAGATAAATACGCAATGTTAAGGGCGTTGGATATTTTATGGCCTCAATTTTCATGAAACATAAGAAACAAGACATGTGCATTGCAGAGTAGCCTTTTCCGCTTGCAGAAAAAAGGTGACAATGATGCGACACACTTCTATATTGTACCCAAGGTAAAGGAAAAAGAAGTGTTACAAAGTGACGTATTTATCAACACGTGTAGGTAATTACGACATGTCTAGGATACTACTGGAAACGTGTAATAAATCTTGCAACCGTTTACATTGTCTGTAGACGAACTCAAATATTACTACACAAAATGGCTGGAGAATGAAAACAAGAATAAACAAAGTGCAAGATGAAGATAAAAACATAAAATGTTAAAAAGATAATCTCCAAAGTTGAAATGAAGTTCCATACTGAAACGTTTTAGTTCAGATAAACAAACTAAAGAAGATGAACAAACAGTGTCACTGTCCTGTGACTTACAAAAATAGAAACTACACCGATATTACATCGGACATGTGGAACAAATGAAAACATATTTGTCATATGCAGTCAGTCCTGGCGTATTTCGCTGCACCATGCTTGGTATTGATTTAGTGGCCATGAAATTGCCAATATTGAAATTAGATTTACAAAAGAAGGTATTCCTAGATGGACACGAAATAAGTCGTATATTGCTATAAATAATCGGTAATGTTCTGTTTAGCACAGTACTAACCTCTATTGAAATAATAATGCCCTTCAACGGAACCTTCCGGAAGCAAACAACACTGCACAACGTGGCAGTCTCAGCGCTGTCTCGTGGAGTATTCGTCAAATCGAACTTGTCCAAGATCGTGACACATATTTGAGGCGAAGTCAGTGGATTTGGTTAGAAAGGCCCCAGTGCTGAACACTTGGCGTATTTAGCTGCACTGGCGTATACCTGCAGTTACCTTATATAATCCAGCATGACAGGAATACAAACACAGAAACTTCGAAGCCACTTCAAAAGGATTGGAACCCCCAATGGTTTCGAATCACGGTCGACAGCCTAATGCCTCAGATCACTCGAATACATTACTTCAGATCCACTAATTCAACGCTTTATAGATTACGTGACAGTTTATGTAGTCTATAATCATCCTAAAATTTCAGTGAAAATTTTCATAAATGTCAAAGTAAAATAATTATTTAAATTTAGACTTTACCAAAGCTAACATACGCACGATCTTCTTCAAACAAAAATGTCGACTACCCGTCGTGGTATAGAAAGTCATGTTCTAATACTTGGATCCTAAGTAAACATGTCACTCGGCCAAAGAAAGGTAGGCGACCAAGATCTGTAAAGAATACTACATGGAAAACTCTTTCGACTTTCGTTAATGTACCAACAGAATATTTTGATTTTTTTTTATTACATTATATATATATGTTATACGTTGTCGCCCAAGAAGTAGGTATACACACCAGCATCGATCAAGTATGATACTTTAATTTATTAAGATAATGAATTTATTTGCTTTGTCTTGTTCTGAGCTTAAGGTTATTCGAAAATAAATTAAAAACAGATAAGGAAGAAACTAAGTCAATTCCTGTATGGATAACAATAAGTACATGATATGAAATGTCATGACCGATCAGTAGGGGACTGTATACCTACTTTTGGGTCACTCTGTGTATATATTGTCTTATATATATGTGTTCATTTCAGGCCTTCTTCTTTTGAAATATGGCCTCATATTATGCAGCAATCAAGAACAAAGATATGGTAAGATTGTTTTCTTAGTTTTATGTTTGAAGTTAAACAAAGATATAGTTTTAATATAATGCAATTTATTGACGTGACTACAGAGTTGAAATAAATGCACAGGATATTGAAATTAAAGAGCAAGAGCCTCATAATGACTTCTACTATAAGAACGGACTATTTCCTGCTGTCCTGTTAAATACTGTAGTTCGAGGCCTAACAACCAGTAAACTGAACGTGAACTTCCCAGATCTGACTACACTAATCTCATCTGCATAATATACGGAACCAAATAGAACGAATACTTACATAATTGCTTGCAAAAGGAAAAGACGGAATGTTATAATTTGATAGAGACTACCAATCAGCGTCAATCTATGGCCCCATTCTGGTTGTTTTGTGGTCGGAATATGTACTCAGGTCCAGATTGTGCCGCTAACAGGCTACATCTTCCCAGACCATCAGAAAAAGAAAATCGAAAATCAACTGCCTGTCTTCCACACACTGGCTACATGTCAAGAAAGCTAATTAGAATCTTAACAACACACGGGATTGAAACTATTTATAAATCTCCTGTCACTCTCAGGATTCTGCTACGCCCAGTTGGAGATGAATTTGAGCTTAGAACACCGGGAGTGTATCGTATTCTATGTGAATGTGGTTGATTTGATTTGATTTTATGTTAGCGCCCTTTTCAGCAACGAAGCTATATGAAACATGCACCTACAGCGTAACGTGGGGTCCGAACCACATGAACTGCAGCCGAGAATCTAAGCCGGGTCACCCACGCTAAAGGCGAGTAAGTTAACCGCATAGCCACGAGGAAACTACATGTGAATGTGGCAAAGTTTATATTGAACAGACTGGATGCACTATAGAAACTTGCATTACAAAACTTTCTGATTATACCTAGATATTAAAGATCGTCGTAGAAAAATAGGGATTGGAGAACAGGACATGCGTTCTTTTCCTCAGAAACCATTTTACTAGCAAAGTGTTCAGGAAACTGGGAGAGAAAAGTCAAGGAAGTTATTGCAATATTAGGGAAAGGCAACATTGCAATTGACCCCCTATTAGGGGAAGACAACAACCTTAAGACAGACTCCGGCTCAAACGAACATGCATTTCATTGATTGGAACAGGAAGGAGAACAAAAGAACCAATCAGGGCCTGAGTGCAAACTCAGGTAATGAACTAATTAGAATGAGATCATAAATTGAAGCTGATTGGGCGTCACTTTCGACCAATCATATTGACAATGAGCAACGTCTGGGTAAAGAAGATAGAAGATTGACGTCAGAAGAACACGAGAATGAAAGTGGCAACTACACGTAAACCTTGCGATATTAACACGGAATTGTCACAGAAAAATAGCAGGATAGTCTTTTAAGATATCTTTATAAACTTTGTGCGAAATAAGGAATTTAAAATCTTGACAACACGAAATACACACCGCTCCTTGAAAAAAATAAGCATTGTTTTCCGTCGGTTTGACTCCTGTTGTGGACTAAGATTCGTACTGGACATATAAGTTTACCGGTCTTATAGAATTTAGAAGTGTTTCTTATAGAATTTAGGTTCAGTTAGTAACAGCAGGAGCCTATAGTTATTAGCACCCCTCAAGATGTATTTCTGTCTTCTGACGACTCACTAGTTTCTTTGCATTAGTTTTGCATAAGATAACTTGTATTGTTCGTAAGCAAGAAACAGAAAGCTACCTCCAGTATAATCAATAAAAAATTGTGATAGTGAACAGCCATTTCTGAAATAGTAAACAACCTGTAGATACTCGTAGTAAAATAAAAATGGTTTATGACTGCTACTTTAGCTTCACACGGATAGAAGTGTCAAAATGAAGAGATTCTTAAACAAACTTCGTCTGTTAAGAAAATAATTACATATTAATAAAATTCCCTCACACTTAAACAACCATTTTTGCGAATGGTAATCTATCAAGAATTCCAGTTCTGCTTAAAAATAAGGTTACATTAAAAATGTTTACAAAGTACTGAAGAATCATTAGACAGAACTTGAAAATGCCTTACCATATTAAAATATTCGTGATATAAATTGAAGAGATACGACTGGAATATTATTGCGATTACATTTTCGGGTAGTATGGGGTTTGACACCTATTGGAACGCACTGAAGGGAGGTACTGTAATATTTAAGCAACATCCGGAAGACTTTTATATCTTGTAGGATATGTGTCTATTCACACGCGCATTGAAAATAAGACATGTAACTTGTTGACTAAGAAAATTACTGTAATATATATTATCAGAAATCAGGAGAAACATAGTCAAATATGTATAATAGTTTTCGGGCTAACAACACGTAAATTCAACGTTGTCCGAAGGTTCGAGAACTGCTCCCCATTATTCTTGAAGGGAAATAGAAACAGCAAAGTTAGAAAAAGACGTTCACTAGGAAAGACCACGTCTTCAGAGAGGGTAATGCTGCAACCCGTTTGTCTACATGCCTCAACTCTATGCAGTTAGTATACTAAAACAGCTGTCGGTGGGAAGTGTATGTCGCGGTTTCTAACTTCGGGGAGATATTTACACGCGTGTCTGGTACAATGGGTAGATAGAGGAAAAAGAAGGGTAAACAAGAAGATAGGAAAGCGTAAGAAGATTTTTTAACTCTGATACTTTTAATATAGGGACAAAAACCTGGTTTACTAGGCAAATCCCCTTGAATCTTGCGGCACTATAGTGGACGTGAAAAGTTTTATTTGGCGGAGAGGTACACTTGTTAATGTTAATGAGAGATACGTATATTACAAGATTGTCACGTATCCTGTTTGAGTTTCATCCAGTTGTACAAAAATAAGAAGTGTTAGTTGTTGAAATTGAATGGAAAGCATGGTCTATTATACAGGGGAACAGTTTGTCGTAAATGTAGAAACGAATTGAAACTAGAGAAAAGAAGAGAAACATCTAATCTAACCTAGTCTAACCTGATCTAGTTTAGTATATTTTTTTTTTTGGACGAATTTAGTATCTCCCTCAAAGCTGTGCAACACATAAGCCTGGCTCGGTTAGATAGCCTGCTTTTTACTGGCCACCTAGCATGAATTGGTTCGTGTTTTATGAACCATTTTTTATGCCACACGTATACAGGTACACTATATTTCGAACAATAATCAGCACAAAGTGAAACAGGATCACAACCTGGTATTTTGGGGAAGAAACTAAATATTTTTCACTTTTTTTTTCGAGTTTTGTGTAGTCCTGCGGTACAGCATTAATGCCGAATTTTTATACACTAGGCTTAAATTAAAAATGTTGCTTGTATATTAAATAGCATACACGTGGCCCAGAAGCCAGACCCCATGTGGATGAAATACCATAGACGTGGCAGTAAATGTATTAACTCATGGCGAGTTCCGAAAAGGAGTGAAAACAGATTGACATTTTCCCTCATTCCGCACGTCATTCCTTCAAACCTTCAGTACCTAGAAATGTATACAATAAAATACAGATTAATATTTTAAGACTAGGACACATTTACTACGTAAATTTCATACACGTAGTACAACACAAGGGCAAAAACATATCGATCACCCTACGCAAATAAATAAAGCAATTTGAAATAAACGAACAACTGGAGACTTAACTTAGCCTGAGCAAACTTCTTGAGGAAAACACGGTTTAATCTTTTTGCATTGAAAGATGATCGGTAAGATGACACACTAATCTGTCATTAAGATGATCTGAATTTTCATTTAGAAAGTGTTCTTACTTGTCGTAATATTATAATTATTCTTCTTTTCTTATCTTCGTGTAAGTAATATATTGTTTTCCTTATTTTCAGATTGGCTAGGAAGCACCATTACAAGAAGCTTTCTTCTTACTACTAAAGCGTTACATTTGATACATAAATTGTATCTAATAGCTTATTTCTAAGTTCTTATTTCTTAATTTTTTCAATAAATTTCTCTAGCATTCCAATTAATTTAAGTTATTTCTACCATATTTTATTTTTTTTTTTCTGGAAGGTATAGTCAGAGTTTTAAGGTTTTACAAGAACTGTAAAAATGCCAATTAAGAAACATGATAGCGTTTCCGAAAATTCGTCTCTCTGGTAATTTTCCTAAGTGTTAAGTCATTAATGACTATATCTATAGTCAGATTGTACTATAGATATAAACATGAAATTTGATGAAAAGACTAATTTTGTCTCCAAAACGAAGGCAAGAAAGAATTATTGAAAATATACGGTCTAAGGATGGGGGTGGAGTGGCAGAAAGGATTTTATTGTTTTGCCATGAATAGACTATCTGACGCATCATTATAGCTAGAGAGATGAATTTGGCATACATCTGTCTAAAAAAAAAAAAAAAAAAAAAAAATCGGACTCTATACTAGACCAGCAGACTATCTACGTACCGACAGCTATTGACTGTAGATGTTCCAGGAACTGAAATGTATAAAGGTTCTTTATCATAGTAGGCACATATATATAGTAGGCATAAAGTACTTTCCGTCATAAGACTCTATTTCAAGATTTAGAGGTTCAATTCTTATAAAAATGCCATGATAAATAATTTTAATGTGGATAACGAAATATTGCTTATGATCTAAAAGCACAGTTTGATTTTGTGGGTAAAGTTATTTACATGGAATGAGTTTAGAGTGTTTCGTCTCTTGAAGTATTGCGAAACTGATATCTCTTTTCAGGAAGTGATACTGCTTCTATTGGAAGAACTCTATCTTGTCTTGTCCCAATAGCAATTCTATTTGTCTGTAATATCTTGTATATTTTTAAATTTTAATAATAGGAAACAAATCCTTGTAAGGTAAATCTGGTAATTTACTATATATACAAACCTGTGAGGATAAGCTTGTAAATTGAAGATAAAAATATTAATATTGAAGTTTATAATAGAACATCATGTTTTATTGTACTATATACCTGAATATTTGGAATATTTAAAAGCACAAGCAAGCACAAAGTATTGCTTAAGACATCTGCATATAAAAGTCCTTTTATTTTTTAATTTTAAAAAGATAATGTTTACAGAAGTTTTACTTAAACTTCTGTCAGTATCATATTTTCTTGAAATTTTCACAATATTTAATATTTTATACTATTTTTCAGAATTCAGTATCTTAGTTCTTTAGATTGACCGTAATTTCTAGGAGATTACAGGGAGAATTAATAATAATAATAATAATAAATATTTTAAGCAAGTAGGTTTATAACCATTATTATTTATAACTTATATGAGGGGACGTTTGACGTATGAAGAGTGTTCACAAAAAGACCGAACTTATTAAATAGCGGGCCAACTTCTACACGTACTGCGATCTGGCTACTGTGCGCACAAACTGGTACATCTTGGGAAAATAATGTCTTTTATTGGGGTCTGATCTATGCATTAATTGTCGAGTAACTACTGATTGAATGACGTCGTGGATAAGCTGCTCATAGTGAAAAAAGCAACAAAGAAGTTGCGGGAGCACCGACTCTGTGAGGAATTTTGCATAAAAGTGGAGAAAACTTGAACGGAAACATTCGAAATGCTTAAACATAGAAAGATGAATCCATGATCCGAACGCGGTGCTATGATTGGCTTAAACGTTTTACAGAGGGCGGAAGTTCGGTTTCGGAAGATTCAAGGACTTTACGACTTTTCACGTCAGCAGACGACCAACATACTCAGGTTGTGTGTTCTGTAATAAGTAAAAATTGCCGTTAATTCTCTGTGAAGTTGCTGAAGGCGTTTGGGTAAGTGAAGGACCTTGCTACCAAATCTGATTAAAAAACCTGCAAATTATCAGCGAAATTATTGCATTTCCATTATGCTCTACGCCCCGTATTCTCCGGACTTGGCCCCAGCCGGCCTCTTTCTGTTTCCCGAACTTAAAACAACTATGAGAGGACGTCGTATTCAGTCCACAGAGGAAATTCAGGAAAATACGACGTCAATACTAAACGTCATCTAAAAAGAAAAGGGATTTTCAGCACGCGTTCCAAGACTATAGGAAACAATTCAACGGTGTATTAGCAGTAGAGAGGAGTATTTTGTACTTGATAACTTAGTGGAAGAAATTTTGTAGAATGAGCAATGAAACAAGGACAGCAAAAGTGTGGTTTTTAGTTGAACACACCTTGTAAGTAGCACCAGTACTCAAGGCGTTAATCACTTATTTGGAGTTTTGTAAGGAATAGCCGAACAGCTGTAATTTACAACTAATTATGTTCATTATTATTTTGCCATAGTATTTTTAAAGGTATCGCTAAAAAGCAGCGTAAGATATGGCGCAGACAAGACATTTCATATTGTCACGAATGACATTGAACCGTCATTTTCTTTCCTTACTTCAAATATTTTTATTGCTTCCTATTGATAAAGTACAAAACGTATGATTGATATCAACGTGAAGTATCTTCCAAATGCATGCTATGTTAAGATTAGTATAAACCTCCATTATTCATGACATGGATAGCTTACATTCGTGAAAATAAATATACTACCTTTGTTTCTCACATTCTTATATAATGAGTAATGAAGTTGCACTTCCTTCATTTGTTCGTGTCCATTAATATTGTTTGTTGTCAGTGTGGGATTGGGTTTAGTTTTAGTAACAGTGAATATTTGTTAGAATGCGAACTTTGTTTGTATTAATTCTTATTTGTGCAGCTTTAGCCATGGTAAGTGTATTAGTACATAAAACTGTTTGAATGTGATGATCATAAATTTGTAAATATCCTTGGCAAGGTTCGAACGTTTCTTATTTACTATTTCTCTCTCTCTCTCTTTTTTCTCTTTTTTATTTTTTTTTTTTTGAAATGTCACTAGTTATTAATTAACGCCTTCTAAAACCTAACTCCCTAATAGCTATATGGTTAAGTACGCGCTTTTAGTGAGGAAGACCCAAATTATATTCCCGATGGGAGTTTATTTGGATCGAGTCCCACGTTAAGCTGTAGGTCAGCGTCCCGTATAATCTCGATAACTGTAATGGATGGTAAACTAACCAATTTTCAAAAATCCTCGTATTAGCGTCTAGATTCATAGTCAAGTGTTTATGGATTTTACTCATATTTGCATATATTTAGTTAAATTATAATGCTTTCTCACCAACGTTTTACTCATAGGGTTTCGTACATGCGGAAATATACTCTCTCTTCCGAAGTTATATTAGCTTTAACAATTGTTGTCCTTAGTTCGAAAAAAATATTATATCTTCATATCTACTTCAAGGAAATTTATCAAATATACATAGCCTATGTATGTATGTATGTACGTATATATATATATATATATATATATATATGTGTGTGTGTGTGTGTGTGTGTGTGTGTGTGTGTGTCAGAATTATAACAAGATGTGAAAGGGGGAAACCGTTTCCAAATAATAATGTTTTCGATCTAAAGTGAAGGAATTTTTAAAATTAGATGAGCCATTTGGGATGTACACTCTTTATGCGCCCAATGTTAAGTGAAAATGCAACGTTGCATTTGCATTTAACATTGGGCGCGTAAAAAATGTACAGCCCAAACGGCATGTCCGATTAAAAAAAATCCTTCACTTAGGATTGAAAACATCATAAACATCATATTTGGAGACTGTTTTCCCTCTTACATTTTGTTCTAATTCTGAAAACAACAAAGTTACTGAGACACCCAAGACACCATATATATATATATATATATATATATATATATATATATATATATATACAGAGAGAGAGAGGGACAGAGCAGGACATGTGGTATTTTCGAGCTACAAATAATAGATACATTAGAACATAGTGCTCTGATACGGCCTTCCAAACCAGACAAACATTTTTCCTTAGGAAAATTTTGGAAAATATCCTGAATTTGTCCCGAATGTACAAATTGTGACGTTGAATGTACAAATTGAAAAATGTGTGATATCATTCGAATGTCTGCTTATTCTTAAAGACATTAACATACTAAGAATGACGCTGAATTAATTGTGGTATGGGTATATGAAAAGCTTGTCACAAAAAACCTGCTATTTCAGTTCATAGTAATTTTACAGAGGATCATGAATTTCCCTGCACGTTTCTGAGGACACAAATTTATAATATCTTTCGTTTTTTAAAAAATATATTTTACATACGGTATCATTGTTAGTTGGTATTGTACTTTTCAAGCATATATCTACTCACTTATACATTTAATTTTAAGTACAAAATTCGGCATAGCATGTTTTGAAAATAAAATCATGATTTAGCATTTTTTGGAAATAATTATATTCAAAAAATACTATTACTTCAAAGGGAGATAAGGTTGTCAGAATTCATAAATGTGTAGCTAATCACAGTTTACTACAGTTCACTACAGATTTGTTTTTAAAAATGTTGGGTTATAATCCTTTTTTATAGCCAAACAATTATTTTAGTTCTTAAAACATTCACAAAACTAAAAATTTTCTGTCAAAACTTAAATTCCAAGCATCTATTAGTTTATGAAGCATGCGAAAAAGTTCGATAAAATAGGCTCTAAAGTAATGTGGATTTGATCTTTTCCTTTTGATTAATGAAGACTTGAAATGTGAACATTTAAAAAAAAGGGAAAAAGGAAGTAGAAATAACAAATGAAGCCGTATTGACATAGAGTGTGTTTTGTGAGTGTCTTGGAATAATAGATTTTGAAAAAGAGTAACTAAATTTTGAGAATATTACAAAATACGCGAGTATTCTATGAGACAGAAACTTTAGAGGAGTTTAGATGAACAATAGTAAGCATTAGGTACCTTCTGAGATGCTGGGTGACAACTTCCGACAGAACTAACAAGGTGAGTGTTCACCCATTTTGCAAACGGAGGTCTTGGAATGCAAAATAGAAAAATGGAAGGAAGCTTCTACAACAACATTCCATTATCTTCAGCTTCACAGAACGTAAGAATCGAAGTTCTGAATGTAAATCTAGGAAAGAAAATATTAACTTTTGCTATAAAAAACTCAAGATCATGAATTTTATTAAATTTGCACCAAAGCTGGCAAATTAAAGCCACTGTGCACTATATTCTTATTACATTGTGAAATTTGATTATACAAACCAAAATGTATTACTATAGAAAAAAGTAGGAAAGAAGTTAGTGTATGGAAAATGTTTAAAACAACATCATTCGTGGATATCAAATGTTCAAAACTCTCAACTCTTTATGTGTTGAACAACAACATGCTTCTGCAAATCATCTTTTATATTATAATATAAAACTTAAGTCTATTGTAACAAGTAACTTTTGATATCAGAAAAAAATTAACTTAATGTTTGTTGTAATTTATTTTCTGAGTTCGGAAATGTAGAAGTTATAAACTCAATATACATGCAATATGGTACTATAAAGTACAGGAATTTATGAATTAAAATATCAGAGAATGTTTAATGTAATCATACTGAAATGTTGACATATAACTTTTAAATAATTTTATTTCGCTTTCGAAAATTGTAATTGCTTATATGATATTTTCTTTATCATGATTCATACTTTCAAATAGACTTCAAAATGTTACAAAATATAAAATAGATAAATAATTAAGTTAGTATGTACCAATAGTCAACTTTTACAATATAAAATTGCCTTGTATGCAGTTTCTCCGCAATAAAAATTTGAATTGTTTCAAATGAAGTTTTGACAATCCTGTAGTTAAAGGCTTTTATCATATCATTTTTATTGAAACGTGTATCTTAACGAAATAGGGAACCAGCACGTGTTTTTAGGGATGGGTGAGTCAATGAATTTTTCAGGAAAGAAGTACTTTTTAAATACTAAGCGCTAACCAAAAGTCATATTTTGGAATATTAGGACACTAACGACTTACCATACTTAACTACATTTTTTTTTTTTTTTTTTTTTTTTTTTTACACATACACAAGTACCTTTAAGTATGTTGCCGTTTCGGAACAGGGTTTGGCTGACACAATGTGAAGTCCGAATCATGTTTTAGAAAATGTACAAATAAGATATTTATAAACAAACAACTGTTTACTTATGTTCATTTGTTTCAGTGTGTTTGCATGAGTATAAGTGGTTTTATCAAAAAAAAAAAAAAAAAAAAAAAGATGAAGCTTAGATAATATTATACACCTGTATAATAATAAATGCATTCAGTTATATGAAAGTTACTCTAGACACATACACTGGCGCAAATCCCGGGTTCCGAGGGGAACATGTCCCACCAATCTTGGACTGGGGGGACTGTCCCCCAATAATCTGACTTAAAAAGTGCTTTTTGGGATAAGTAAGATGATTTGTCTTTGATTGCCACAAAGTAATGTAAGATGAAATTGATTTATTTTGGCTTTTCCATTTTTTTTTTTTAAAAAAGAATCGCATTCTGTATTATTTCAAACTGAATTTCGTGCTGTGGTGCGTTTAGTAGTATTCATCAATATGTATTAACCCCTCTTCTTCTACTTGGGCACAATTTGCTATAAGTGGCATAGGAGGTTATATCTTTCTCCTCATATCGGAAAATTGTAGGTACGGACAAAAATCCCGGGGAAATGGGGGACATGCCCCCCAACATTCGAAATGGAGGCTCTCAGAATATTCGATTTGAAAAATTATTTTTGCAAATAAGTATGATGATTTGTGTCCGACTGCCACAAAGAAAAGTGAGATGAAATTGATTTATCTTTGCTTTTCCATTTTTATTGAAAATGAATGTGTGCGACTGCATATGATGTAGCCTGGTGGGAAATCTTATCTCCTCCTCTCCTATAGGTCCTAGCACACGAAGAGTATATAGACTACCCAATGTCAGTAGAACCCATCTTTCCACTAAATGCGCATTTCATCTATTTGTAGTATCAGCCTAGGCATTTACTCATGCTTCGTAAGCTAACTGACTCTATGGCCTATGGAACCCGGAGGTTTAATGCCGCGTTTAAAAGATCTCCACTGACTTCTACCCTTAGCCAACTGGATCCAGTTTCTACTTTGTATTCCTATTTCAGCTTGATCCATCTTAATATTGTCCTCTCATCTGCGCCTTGGTCTTCCTAATGGTCATTTTCCAATTGGTCTTCCAGTTAAGACTTTAAAAGCGTTTCTACTTTCTTTCATCCTAGCTGCATGATTTGCCCTCCTAAGTCTCCTAGACTTGATGACTCTAATAATGTTTGGTAGTCCGTATAAATTATGTAGTTCCTCGTTGTGAAGTTTCCACCATTTCCGTTCCTCTTGGGTTCGAATATTCGTCTTAGGATCTTGCTCTCAAATACTTTCAGTCTATGTTCTTCCCTCATAGTAAACGACCATGTTTTGAAACGATACAGAACAACAGGCATGATCATCATTTTTTATACTTTAAGCTCCAAAATTCCTCGACAGAATTCGCGACGACAAGAGATTTTGAACTGAATAATAACACGAATTCCCTGCTTTTAGTCGACATTTAATTTCTTCGTGAATATGATTTTCGTCTGTTAATATTGATCCTAGATATTTGAAAATATCCACTTTATCAAAAGTATTATTTAATATTTTAACGCATTCATAATTTGCAGTATTACGTTTCCGACGCACTTCCATATATTTAGTTTTCTCAGCATTAACTTATAAATCTATGTCCCTGGAAACGTTTAATAAGACCTGTGCATTTCTTTGTATTGTTCCTCTATCACCCCCTATTAAATTTACAACATCAGCGTACACCATAACCTGGTGAACACTGTTCAACTCTGGGCCCTGGTTGCTATCTTTGATTTTCCTTGTAGCGTATGCCAGGACAAAGTTGAACGCGTTAGGAATGGCGACAACGCATCTCCTTGTTTCAGGCTATTTTCGACCTGAAAGCTCGTAGACAAAAATTTTCCTACCTGGACTTTACTTTGGGATTCATTTTAACATACCTTAATTAATCTAATTATCTTTTTCGGTATTCCAAATTCTGTAAGAACATTGTACTATGTTTCTCTCCTAACTGAATCGTAAGCCTTTCTAAAATCAATAAATAGTTGATGTACCTAGGTATTTTATTCCCACTTCTTTTCGAGTATTTGACGAATGGTAAATATTTGTTTGATAGTTGATCGATTTCTTCTAAGTATGCACTGATAATCCCCAATAACTTCATCTGCGTATGGGGTCAATCTTGCTAATAGAATGTTTGAAAGAATTTTATAGGATATTGACAGAAGAAAAATGCCTCTATTATAATCATTTTTGTAACCTTTCTTATGGATGGAACAATGATTGATTCTTTCCACTCTTGTGCCAATTCTTCCTTGTTCCAGATAAAGAGGATAAGTTTGTGTACCTTGTTTGGCAATTTTTCGCCTCCAGCTAAAATTAACTTAGCCTGAATTTCGTCTATACCAGGAAATTTGTATTTCTTTAATTTCTTTACAGCGATTTCTGCTTCTATTCGGTTAGGTTCTGGAATATACGGTTCTGTGGTATGTATCCCCTTTCTCCACGCACATTAGCTTTTGGCTGCGTGTTAATTGACTGCCAAGGTGATTTGAGGGTACTGGTCCCAGGAGGCCATAAATTTCATCTTACCTTTGGCTCGATTATGGATAGTTATATTCACATTTTTGTTCCGATATTTTGTTTCTCCCGAAAATGTACCAATGGAAGCCGAGCACCTGATGTGATTCTTATTGTCTCACAGTAATTTGTGACAATGAGCATCATATATGATGCTCAAGAACTTGGATAAGTTAGTAATTTGTGATATCAAGCATGAGCATCATATATGATGCTCATGCCCCCAGAGAAAAATCAGGTGAGCACCACATATGATGCTCATGGCAGTCAGCAAATCGTCAAAGAAATCTTTCCCTCTATTTAAAATGCTATCTGTATCAATGAGAACTGTTCCGTCAGCTTTCTTTAATACAAGCACGAGGTTGATAGCCTTTCTTAAATTCGTTGATCCCTTTATACATGTCCCGAATGTTTTTATTTTTACTATTATCTTCAAGTTCCTTAATTTTAGCTTTCAAAAGATCGCGTTTCTTTGTTTTAAAAGTTTTGGATGTTTCCCGCCTGATATCTACGAAATTTTGAGTAGTTATTTCATTCGAATTTTGTAACCAACGTAATTTTGCCTGTTTTCTCTCCTCTGCTAGTTTAATGCATTCCTGATCGAACCATGATTTGTTCCTATGTATTTTTGCGTGTCTCAATTTTTCGTTTGAGAGAGGATGCTTCGTAAGCAAAGAAAAGAATTCAATTGCTGGAATATTTTTCTCCATAATTTTAAGGTTACATCTGTTAACTCAAGAGTATATGGCATGCGACAGATTTCTGTAACGATTCCTGTAATGCTTTCGAGATTATCATTATTATGCTCAAATCAGAGTATCGTTGCATCATATATAATTGATATTCTTTCTTCATAGTTTTGGAGAAGTTATTATTTATATTATTATAAAACAATTTTAACGCGGATCTTTGTGGATGCCTAATTAGAAACATACCAATTATAGATATTCAAGTATTCAGATTTCAGAATGTGTTCACGGCAGTGATTTGTAATACTGATATGTACTACTACTTCATCTACATCGCCTAATATATAATATAATACACAACAGGTTCACCTCATAAATCAGATTCATCTACCTTAATATGAGTTTCATCTCCCTTCCCTAGAATAAGCCTCAAATCTGCCCACCTCCCAATGTTGACAACAACCAATGGCGTATTTAGAATTTCGTTTCGAGGGGCTATGCCCAATACAAGGAAGGAAGTGAGCAATTGCCCGTCTGGGTTTGAGAATTAAATATATTTTAATTTATACATAAATTGAAATTTTAATAGCAAGAATTGCAGACCGATAAATCCTATATGATATGATAGAAAAGTTTAGGAGTGAATCTAACCCTTTATTCTATTCATACAAGAATAAGGAAGCATCCTCTTGTCCTACCTAATTTCCAGGGCTAATTATTCCCCCGTTTTGATTTTCTTTAATTCAAACATTTCCTTCTTTTAAAAATAACTAAACGATATCATTTTTCCTTTGTTATAATAACTAAAGTCCCGTCATGTTGACATCCGCGCAAGTTAGTGTGGAACACCAATTTCGCTTATCAACTCCTCTTAGTTTCGGTGTTACTGATGACGGCCGACTTGAATCACAACTGACAACGGTCGATAAAGTATGATAGGCGAAACGAAAGAAGTAACATCAATGAAAAGAAACAGAAACGTAGAAAGGACGAAAGAAAGAACAAAAGGACATGGAAAGTCAATGACATTCTTAGAAATGTTAAGAAGGATTATTGTTGTACGTGGAATGCGAAAAACTAACAAATTTATTTCGGTGGAAGCTTGAGACCGACGGCCCCTAAATATGCCACTGAAGACACTTTTGCTCCCCTGATCCTCCGCAGCATTTTTCAACACCATATATATATATATGGAACGGTCTTATCCGGCTCCCTTCCAATGTTGGAGACAGATTTGCGCTGATGGACACATGAGAGTTATGAAGTATATTATTTAAATTAATTCCAGTCGGTGTAACTTTTATGCGGTTTAATGTTTTTTCTGAAGGAAAAATGGGGAACAATTTCTGCAATTAAATAATTTTCTATTCATAAGGATGTTTTTTTAAAATTATTTACATAAATTGGCTGTATCCATCAGTTTAGAAAGAGAATAAACGATTTAACCTGTCTTGGCACTGACAAAAGTTATTTTGAGAAGATTATGAGAAGGTTTGTAAATCTTGTGAAATTAAACGTGCATCAATAAATATATTGACGAACAGAAATAAAAATTACCTGTACCTTTAAAATATGTTTCACAAACTTTATTTTTCCTGTGTAAAGAGGAAGCATTTTAGTAGTGGATAATAATAACAGAGCAATTAATTATATTTTCTTGTTGGGTTGTAAAAATGAAGCCTATCAGTTCTATGTTCGAAATGGGGGCCACTAGCATCGAAGTATTCTTTATAATGCTGGGTAACAGAGCGGTATGCAAAAGTAGTTGCAGTTACAAAGATTGATTCATTTATATTGAGCCGAAGTCAATGTGCAACTGCATCGTGCATACGCAATCCATCATCGTGAGATTGCTACTAGGCTAGCAACAGTAACTCGTTAGTCATGCAGTAGAAGAGTGTGGTCAAGGATAGTGTTGTGCCGTCGAAACTGAACGGACTCTGGGAAAGGGTTCATTGTGCTCTTCCCCACGCTACGTTATGTACCAAGTCCGTAATTTCAATGTCGTTCGTGAAACCATGAATCGAATTACACGGAAATATGCCCACAGAGTCCTGGTCCCACCACACCTACACAAGCAACTAGAAAAAGGCATCCTTGAAGAGGACCCCCCTCCGCTATTGTGTTTGATTTGGCGGACCTCCGAAAATCTCACCACACAACGTGCGATGTCTAGCAAATGCTGCACATCGCAGTCGACAAACAACTGTGCCATTCACAGGGATTCAAGTCGTTCGCAAGAGCAGTGTGCTCGGTCTAAAACCGTATTACATAGCTTAGCAAAAAATAAACTGCAGGCGACAATATGAACATCTCGCAGATGATCGGTGAAAGTTTGTTGTTATCTTTGATGAACTGTGGATTAGTGAAAGATTGTGATAAAAATCGGTCCATTATATTCAGACTTGTTGACGCCAAGGTCCGAAACAATTTATTCCGCAAATGTGCAAGAAGTTTCCTAAAACTGTTCATGATTGATCCGATTTCTCGTACAGGGCCAAACCAGGTTTCTGAAAGATAGACCAAAACGTCAGAATCGATACTGTGTAAGACCAAACTAATGTCCTGACTAAAATATACCAGCATAAAAAGCCAGTATTTGATTTGATTTGATTTCAGTTTAGTGTCCTTTTCAGCAGACGTGGACATACTGATAACGGGGAATCCAAACCTTATGAGCTCCCGACGGGAATTGAACCCGAGTCTCCCACACCAAAGGCAGGTACGCTAACCGCTTAGTCACGAGGAAACTCAAAACCCCTGTATTATACTGACAGCACGTGAACCAGGTTACACTGCACCAAGAAAAAGGAATTCAGTCACACGACGAATACATCGTTGGAGTTCTATTGCAGTATGTATCAGAAAACTGGAATTTCGGCAACTCTCTTCTCTGACATATCTGTCAAGAGTTCAGATGCTAGGACGCTTTTGAGTCCTCAAGTGGCGCCTATCCCACTGTCGAATCTACACTGTCTCCGGCTTGGGGAGAGATTGTAAAGAGGAGTGGGATACAATGCCTACGGTCCAGCTGCAACACTGCCTACTGTAATGGAAACTTGGATGGCAGGAAATAGTCAATAGATGTATCGTGCAGATGAAACACAACCGGTGGTGGAAAGACGGCAATTCCTAGGTAACATGCACATTCAAATTTGGCACATTATTAATGAATCAACCTCTGTAATAGAATAGGTAAATTCAACTTCCTACCACATATCCACAAGGTTTCTTTTCTTTTCTTTTAGGGCAAACGCCAAATCCTTTAATGTGCCGCAAAGATTGAAGTCGTGTGAAATCCGTAAATCAAGTAAGGTATTTTACAAATCCCCATTGCTTCATTTATATCTGTAAGATCTACAAAATATCCTACATAACGATAAAAATGTATTAATATCCCACCCGTTTGAAACTAAACCATAGCGTCATAGGAAAAGATGACAATTGCCTAGCCGATTTAGTTTTGTAACTTTTCAAGTATCCACCTCTATTGTGTTATCAGATGATTTTATTTGTGGTTTGAATTTTGAAATAGTGGATGCGTTATTTCAAGATATGTTTATATGATTAAAAAAATAATTATTGTATTCAACCACTGATTTACATCTATTGTGTTTTAAACAGGAAAAGACAAATGATGATCAAATAGTAATGACATTCACTAATGTTGTTAAAATGTGTGAACAGAAGACAGGAGTGAGAAAAGGTAATGAAGTTTGAAGTATTTCTGTACCTATGCGTCGTATCGAAACTTCATATCGTTGGATAGTATGTGTCCTTTCGATTTGAATACATTACATATGTAGTTGAATTATGGGATACGCGTGATGTATTTGTAAATCATAAAGGTTTTAAAGTACAGTGGAACTAGCTGTTGGCTGCGAGTTCAAAGGCGGATTTCTTCAAGTTGAGTATATTAAATAGAAATGCAAAGATCACAGTTTAGTCATTTGCTATTTTCTAACTCCGGAAAAGGAAAAGAAAACATAGAAGAAATAAAGGAAATACTATTAGTAAATATGCATTAGTACTATAATTAAAAATGCTACTCTTACTAGATTTGTTTGGTTTGACAGCGGCAATTTTCGTTCTGAAAGTCCTTTGAGACTTCCTATCATTTATGGAGTAAAAATTGTAAAATAGTTGAAAGACACGTGAAATGATAGATATAATTTAATCAACCTACATCTTGTAAATCGTTCCAAGATATCTCTTGGTAGACATTCAGATATGGAGTGCTCAGAGCACAACGAAATCAAGTCAAGCGACTAGAGGTGTGAGGAAAATGCACTAATAGTTTGTATGGCTCGCTTATTTACATGAAAAAAAATTATAAAGAGTTATTTACAAAATTTGAACATACATTTTTAAAGCTGTGTGAGAAGCTTCAGGTAGAGATCTAAAGATTGAATATGTCCAAAATGACTAAACAAGTGGACTTGATTCTTTAGTGCACTGAGCCTCCATATGTAACATTAGGGTATTTCTATTCTGCTAACCGATCCCCTAAATATTAAACAGTTATACCGCTTTATCAGACAAACAGGACTTCGTACCTTAAAATGACCAACAATTCCAGCCATTAGCGCTGATTTCTGTATAACATTTAGGGGTCTCATTTAATTTGTCAGATATAATTTAACAAGACATTAATGAGAAGTTTAATTCTCATACGTAGACCCAAACATACTTCAGGGAGGCAGGTCCTCTTGATCTCCAGTATCGGCGTGCATGATTCCAGTCCCTATCAAATTTCTCAAATAGGAAAAGGGAAACGTAGCTACTTCAATTGTAAGAGAACTTGTGAAAATCACTCGGAACCGAACCCCTCCAAACAAAATCCCCAATTCTGAAAAAAAAAATAAGTTTACAGCTAATGTATAAATCACATCAGGTTATGTAACAAGATGCCTCGTACGTTATTTGATAAACGTGTGGATAGACACTGTATGTGTGTCTTCTTTAAAACTTGGCCTAACCTACGATACGAACTTCATAGGGACTCAACTTCATGAGTACATTGCATTAGTATCAATAGTGTTTACCTAAGCATGTTTCATTGTAACAACATTGGATGTAAATGTTTTGCGTTGTTAAGAAAGAAAACTTAACTGATCTATTATCTGTCAACAGTATATACTGTATATCTAATCAAGTTTCTCTCGTTAATTTGGTTAATAGCGAAACTATTAATTATAATATTGGAGTGTTACGTTTGACAACCGTATGCCGTTAGATACCTTGTTATATGTTTTGTTTCATAACTAATGTAGAATGCAGAATATATTTTATTTATATTCGTTATAAAAATAATGAAAAACTTCATGGTAGAGAGTAAAGTGATATTTAAAGGAATTCATTTTAAGCACCATTACATCAGAACGAATTGTAAAAAAAAATATATGGTTTACTTCGCTTTATTCTTTTAACAAAGGAAAATTGAACACCTAATTTATAAAATAACGAGTTCGTAATTTGAAGTATTCCTATATAGAATATTCAGCTGTTTCTGAAAGCTCAGATTTCTTCTGCATGTAAGCATTTAGTGGTCCTGTGATATGATAGTGGCTTCTAATGTTATCATTAAAAGCTTTATATAACACGTGTGATTTTTAAGTAGTTCAATAATGTTCACAGGGTAAGCTGACACCGAAGATATTGAACGTACCATGTATTTTAGGTTTCACCATTTGCATAGGACACTTGCATAAATAGTCGGATTGCAATTATATTCCTTTCGAAAATCGCCAGGCAACATAGGGAGTGGCTCACAATATGTGCCTACAATACCAAAGAAACACCAGTAAACGATACTGTACACTTTAGTGACATTTATATATGGCATACGTTGGGGCTGCAAGAAGACGGGTGGCCAAGGCATTTTACAGAATTGCAGCTTGTGTACTTCTTGACGTATAAGTGATTGTTAGTAGTATGCATGATAAGACGTAGAGGGTCTCCACAGTTCTTAAACGACAGATATAAGAGTCTGAACAGAAGGATCATTCGAGCCATCTTAACTCACAAAATAAATATCAGCAGTGTCATTAGAGCAACTATGAACCCGTGAACTCAATTGCATGTTCTTATATATACATGTTAGCTGGCAATTCCACCATGTGTATCATTTATCGTGTAGAAACCATCCTTGGATTTAAATATAGGAACTATGGGAGCAATACGCTACACTTTCAACTTGTGTCTGGTCTTCGTTCATTCGACGCAGCGTCAGATTTTCAACTAGACAAACAAGGAAAGTGGACTAGGTCTGCAGAACTCATAGAGGCAACAAGAAATCAATATCTCTAACAACCCTTCTGTTCTAAATTATTATTAGAACTCTTTTAAAAAAAGTTTGGTTTGGAGTGGTATGTTTTATTATTTCTCTAAAATAGCAAACCTACATTTTGTGTCAATCGTTTTCATACTTCACACTCAACACTGGTCAGAAAGCTTTGGAATGCTCCATCTAACATATTGACGACCAAATCTTCGGGAATCTATCCCAGGAGCAAAACTGTTAAAGATATGACTGGACGATTTCATTCGTAGACAGCTCATCACCAACTGGATATGGTTGCTGCTGAGAGACCTTTAGCCATAAATTACTTAGGGCCACTGATGTCAAAATGGCCCACTGATTATGGTATAATACAGGGTATGCTTTCG
Organism: Thermobia domestica; assembly: GCF_964235325.1. NCBI lineage: Eukaryota > Metazoa > Arthropoda > Insecta > Zygentoma > Lepismatidae > Thermobia > Thermobia domestica. The sequence goes on along the minus strand of NC_137462.1, from coordinate 149,005,553 downwards.
GTTATTTTTCAACTTAACATTTCGGTTCGGTTGTTTTAAATTTTCAGCATCGATGCTTTATGAGAGGCTGTTTTAAAATACGGTAGGAATTGGTGCATCGTGAATCCGAGAATGAAGATGTTGAAGAGTTATGATTTAAAGACTTCAATTTTGTACAGCTGCTCTGAGTAAAGACAGTAAATCGCTTCTTTATTCTCTAAGATAACCACTATTTCTTACAATGACATGCATAATGCAACGTTTAATTGTTTTCTACTACATCATTATTGAACTGTAAGCATATTAGTTTATTTTATAGTACAGTTTTATTTAATCCTTTTATAATTTTTCTTCACAAACACTGATGCCATTCTGAGCAGAGGAAATAGAAGACATGATGAGTGGGAATCCTGCCAAAACCAAGGAAAGTTTAGTAAGTTACATATTTAAATTAAGAAACATTGCTAACAGAAAGAAATCTTAATCTATATGTGTTTGTGTCTCATAATTTGAAACACATAGTACTGAATGTTCTGCAAATTTTCATATACTAATAAATAAAGTTATAGAAAGATACAATACTATTTCCACCTGCTTGTGAACAAACTTCAATAAATGAGGAACGGCTTTTCCTATCTTTTCTTCAACTCTGCTAGTGAAATTCTAGCAGAGTTATCATCCACAGAAATTTCTATAAGCACCTAATAAAAGCTTGGAGGTTTTATTTGATAGAAAATATAATTATTATTGCTATTGAAAATATAATTATTTCACAGCTTAAACTTAAAACATGAATAATAGGAATTAGCAGTCTGATGGGAGCCGGTTAAGACGTTCAATTATGGCTTTCGGTTTCAATAAAATTAGCCGGTTACCTATTGCTACATGTAGTAGGATAGTAATCAATTTCTATCGTAGCTATTGAAGCTATCGATTAACATGTTTACCTTTTAATGTGCAAATTCCTGAGTAGTGGTAAAATATATTACGTAATGTTTTCCATTCAGCTTTATTACTGTCCGGCTCAAAGATCTAGACGTTCGACCAAAACCAATGGTACAGAAGAGTGGCGTTGTAGGATTTCATTTCCTTTCATGTACAAGTGTAAAGAGAAACGTTTCTTTCGCCAAGCATAGATGGGAAAACGATGTAAACGTATCAAACCGATCACACTACACTAGATTGACTTATGTTTGAAGAAACAATCTTATATTAAAATAATAAACCACTGTACGTAGAATCATGTTTTTCTCCCCCCACTTATTTAGAAACGATTTTTTCTTAAATATACACTAACATTTTATTAACAAAGACATTTTTGAATGAAAATATTATTTCTCCCAAGCATCAAGTATTAGACAACTTCACGAAAATTCATTGGGAGTTGCAAAAAACGGGGTATGCCTTAACCTCCTCGGACCCCGTGTCGCCAATAGGCGACATGTGAATTATACATGATGTATACACTGAGTCCCCATGTCGCCTATAGGCGACATGCACTCAGCGGACAGATGACAAAGATATAAGAAAGAATAAGTGAAAATTGGCTAACAGCGTATACAACCGAAGGTAACTATAATATTAGAACATAATATTTCTACCCCCAAAAATTGAGGGACCGAGGAGGTTAAACGTCAAGAGATTTGAGCCAGACAGTACATCATGGGCTTCGAAATTGCTAATATAACTCCAACTGACTAAAGCAGTATATACTGTATATTTTAAGAGTATATTCTGTGTTACAGTTTCGGCTATGTAACATATAGCCTTCCTCAGACGCATTATATGAAAAGTATCCAATTTTGACAGCTTATACACAATCCTAATGCAAGAAACGCGCACTTTCTCCTTACAAAAAGTAAACTTTTAATTGGTTCTAAAAAGTAAATTTTTAATTAGGTGTTGTCAGTTTCTTCTTTTGCGCACTTGTTTATAACATTTTACACTTGTTATGAAACTTTTAAGTGCTAAACTCTTAATTGGCTGTTTGTCACTTACACTTTCTGTTCACTATTGTCCATTTGCTGTTCTTCACCTATTTTAATTCTTTCTTTCTGTTTTGCGTATCATATTTTCCTATAATTTATGTATCATAAGTTCACTGTACCAGTTCATCAATTTCTCCTTCCCATATTTATTAATCACTGGGCTTCTTTCCTCTTTCTTATCACATTTCTTTTTTCCCTTTAATATCCTTTTATTTCTTCCTAATCTATCTTATGTCCAGTTTCTTTAATGGTTTTATATTTTGGGTTGTTCTGTTTTGTGAGTCTGGCATCGTCCTTATGTTGATTTATCATTTGTTCTAATCTCTTTCCTATTTACCAATGTGTTTTATATCGCACTCTTTACAATTAACATGGTACACTACTCCTTCCTCTTCTGATCTTATCTCCTTTTCTTTCTTCTTTCTTTTCTGTCTCACTAAGTCTATTAACCTCTTTCCTCCTTTTCTGTAAGTTTTAATCCCTTCCTTTCTCAGCAGTTTCTTTAGGATCTCCGTTTACTTGTCTAAACTCTCAATTCCTAACCATCTTTTTCCTTCTTTCTGTGCTTCTACCTTTTAACTTTTTAAAATCTTTTCTTCTGTATCCGTTTCCCCTTAATAACTGGCACAGTATATCTATGTCTTTTTTCTTTCTTCGTTCCTCGCTATCATTTCTATCCTCTTTCTCATTCTCTGTATAAAATTCTTCTTGATCCCCCTGTCTACGTCACTCTTCTTGTGGCAGTGTATCCCGGCATCGCATTCTTTCCTGCACCACTTCGTTTCGAATTTTCCTCCTATTTTCTCTATAGTCATATTCATGAAGTTGGTTTTCGTTTCTTCTTCTATTCCAATTTCTACCTTAATCCTTTTTTTCATTCTCAATTGTTTTAACAATTTTCTTCCACTGTCTCTTAGTTCCTTTCAATATTTTCCAAGGGAATCAACTACATACCTATAAAACATTATAAGATTTTGTTCTCCTCATTTTTTTACTTTTTGTTCCTGGCTGTTCATTACGATCCCGTCACCAATTTTTTACCAATCATGCATAGACTATTCACCCATATCAGATTTAAGGCCTTAAACACTTTTCCTTTTTCCATTTTATTATAATGGAAAACATTGCCTTTACATCAATACTGAGCAATATGGTACTTTCCCTTGTACCTCCCTCCTGTCAAAGGCTCACGTTTTACCTCCTCTCTGTTTTTCAGTCTGCTACTCTCCTGTTCTTCTCTTATTCCTTGTCCAATCTGCTTTATTTCTTCTTCTAACGGCTCGAAAATGTTATTCCTACAATCCGTCACCGGTTTTAATTTAATTTCTTTCTTTAATATATTTTTGAAAAAAAAAACTATATATATTTTATTTATTTTATATTCGGTATTCTTCTTGTTTTATTCATTAATTTCTTGAAAACTTGTATTTGTGCATCGTCTATTATTTTGTTTCTTATCTTTCACACCTTTATCCCATACTACTTCAAAAGTGTCCTCACATAGTATTTCAAGTTTCTTTTTGTACCATTCCTATTGCTTAACCACTGTTGCCCCTTCTTTATCAGCCTGTTCTACAATAATGTTCTTACTTCTTCTTAACATTTGAAATCCATCTTCCACTTCTTTCTTAAGGTTTCCAGCTTTTCTATTTACGTTTTGTTTTGCTATGGCTACTGCTTTCCTCCTAATGAGAAAAAAAAGTGTGGTAAGAAAGTTGGAAGAAACCCAGTGGGTTAAAAAATATGGAAAGGAGAAGTTGATGAATTGGTATAGTGGACCTGTAATAATGAATTATGGGAAAAGATGATAGACAAAATAGAAATAAAGAATTAAAAGAGGTGAAGAGCAGCAAATGGACAATAGTGAACAGAAAGTGTAAGTGACAAATAAATAATTAAGAGTATAGTTTTTAAAAGTTTCATAACAAGTGTGAAAGGTTATAAACAGGTGCGCAAAAAGAGAAAGTGACAAAACCTAATTAAAAATTTACTTTTTAGAACCAATTAAAAGTTTACGTTTTGTAAAGTGAAAATGGACGTGTCTTGCATTCAGATTGTATATAAGCTATCAAAATTGGCTATTTCTCTCATAATAATATGTCTGAGGAAGGCTATGTTACATAGCAGAAATTGTAACACAGAATATACTCTTAATATATATATATATATATATATATATATATATATATATATATATATATATATATATATATATATATATATATATATATATATATTGCTTTGTTCAGTTAGTTTTATTAGCAATCTTGAATTTTCCAAAGCTGCAATGGATAATTTACAAGGACTTCGAAAGCCTCTCACTGTTGACCTGTAGCAGTAGTACATGGCGAACTCCACTGGAAAAATGCAAATGGGCACAAATCGCCCAAGAGGTAATCAAATCAAAATGAATCATTTCTCTCCAAGACGAAGATTATTGTAAAAATGTACCTACATGGACATTAAATTTTATATTTTGCATGCCTTTTATATATTTTTTTTGTTTCAGAGTTTTACATGTATGTTTGATAAAATACAATAAGTTTTGGGCTTATTTTAATAAAAATAATTTAATTTTGGAAACAACCTTGACTTAATTTATTTAATTTAAACAGTTAATATTTTGTACTCAAGCCAGCTTTAAATTATTTACATAATTTTTTTTTACAAAAGTTTAAATATTTACAATAATTTGGGGTTATAAATTTGGTATATTACAATTTATATTTTTATATACATACATTGATTTGTTTCATGTTTCTCTCAGTTCATAGTGCAATTCAGTTGTATACAACTTTCAAACCATTAACATTTTTCATTTGTGGGATTAATTTCTTGTGACCAACCATGCTGGCATTTTGGCAAGTACACTTGTACAATGCGTATATTGTCGTTATCAATGACTTGAAAGTATTTCATTTAAACGTTCCCTTAGTCAATCTACTAAATATTTATTGATATTTCAGAGATGGCTCGACTGTCTATATGATGAATGGGAATGGGTAAGTGGATATATTTAAATGACCTGTGGCTTAAATTGAGACGATTTAAAAAGATAATATTATTTGGTATTTATTATAACATTTTTCAGCGCTCAATAGATGTGTGTATAACATGATCAGTTTCCACTATGTTAACAAGACAGAATAAGTTTTATTTAAACGCACATAATATTGTTTTATGCTAGCTACGGATGTATATTTTACCTTTCAAGATTGTTGCAACTATTGTAAAGCAAGCTTTCCTCTGCTGCGCACTTGATTTATATTATTTGTTATTGTGACTTTCCTGCTTCAGTTATCACTTAATGATAATACAATATGATTCTATAGTTTTATTCATTGTGTCACATGCTCTTCATTGTCATTGAGAATTGCTTTAATGCAATTCAACTTATTTTGAGTTGAAATTAGCAGTGAAGTATATGATACGCTCTAATTGCAATATTCCAAAGGAACATGTGGGAGCCGTTTAGAGAGATTGGACATCCATGTGTATTATTACGGGTCAGAAACTTGTAGACTATCAAAACGTATTCCACATGATTGTGTGTGTTGGTTCTGTTACTTTGAAAACAAGAACTTTATGTTGCCTCTCGACGCCTTTCAATAAAGCAAATAGTTGCGAAATTAAAAAGGTGGTTCGTTAACGAATGATTAGAAGGATAAAAGGACACGTGAGAACTGAAATAGCGAGGAAAGTGATGTTAAAGACGAAGAAGCAAGACGGAGTGAGAGTGAAAGTAATCCAACAAGATGTGACGAAGACGCTGCTGCTGATGGGCACTAAATGGAGGGAGATATCGTGCGAAAATTACAACAGGTGTATTAGTTTTTTGAACTGTGAGATGAAAAATGTTGTTACTGTGTGATGAGAAAATTATCATAAAATGAACAGTGAAACTGTTCTTCCAGTCATCAATATGACCAAGGGAAAAGCATATGGAATTCTGAAGTATGTTGATACTCAAAGTTGTGGTATATAAGGGGTGGGCAAGCAGATCTCTTCTAGGGACCAAATTTTAGCAACTGTAGGAAACGGCAGAGTAATTTGATTTTCCTGAAACTGCTAAATTGTAGATAATTGAAAAATAGAGTGCGACGTTATTTGATGTGCCTGTAAGATATATTCTGTCTATGTGTCTAGACACCAGATAATGAACTGCATTATTTTCTCCAGAAATAGAAGACTTTCGATTAGCTCGGTGACAATATTTTTCTTGTATGTCGATCTTATATTTTAATAACGTGTGACTTCTACTGCACTTATCGTAATGAAATGAGATTTACTGGTTTTTATGCTTTGAAGCGGGATACGGACAAAATCTCGCGGCCGAAACATCGCCGCCCAAAACCTCGCGGGACAAAATCTCGCCGGGCCAAAACCTTGCGTTGCCAAAACCTCGCCGCCCAAAATCTCACCGGGCCAAAACCTCACCACCCAAAACATTGCCGCGAATGAAACTTTTCTTTAAAATTTACACAATGAGTTTCTTAATATGCCATTTCACATTACAAATAATAATAATAATAATAATAATAATAATAATAATAATAATAATAATAATAATAATAATAATAATAATAATAATAATAATATACAAAACATCGTGTGAATGGGATTATTCTCGTTTCCTCCCACTTTCTTTATTCGATCATTTCCTTCAGCATGGTCATCTACGTCTCCTTTAACCTACAGGACATAATCAAGGGACGTCGTAAAAACTCATATATTATTTCATACTTTCATAAATATTATTAGATTTTTGTTAAAATTTTAAGTTTTTGGATGTTCCAAAGTTCACGGAACCAACCCCCTTAGTTGTTATTACTTTCCTTATGCAGACTATCTTTCCCTATAACCAGTTTAAAAACATCCTGTCGCCCTACCTTCACCTTGAAATCCTCTAATACAGAAATAAAATTTTCATATGGTGTCGCGAGACTTGGTCAAATACCCGTGATACTTCTTGTGAAACAGCGTCTTTTATACCGTCATCCTTATCATCTGTTGGAACATTTACATTTTGGTCAGGCGAGATTTTGGGTATGGCGATATTTTTAGACGCGAGGTTTTGGAAGACGAGGTTTCGGTCCGGCGAGATTTTGGCCCGCGAGGTTTTGGGTGGCGAGGTTTTGGCCAGGCGAGGTTTGGCAGTGTTCATAAAAGATTTTAACTGAAAATAAATCAATCAAATATGGAGACTTCTCTGAAAACATACCTAGGTATATAGGCTAACAGGTCCCGCCATTGATATGCACTCACATAAATTTTGGAAAGTTGGCACCGTTGGATGCAGCACAAGTGACTTTCGTACTTTCCATGACTAAATCATTTTTAGACCATGTGGCCTGATATTTTCCTGCAAATGGTTTGACATTTTCTTGCAATCAAGAACAGAAGGGCACAAAATATGAGGGCTGCAATGAGATTGCGCACACTTTTCCAGTTTTATCAGTTTTACCTGATAAGTTATTGACAAGCTGTCATTATGTACAGGATTGCGCACAGAAAAATTAAGCAATGTTGTCAAATGGAAAATATTTTCTCTTCTGTTATGTAAATCTGTAAGAAAAGAACAGCGGAATACCCGAACCAAAGGCCGAATAAAATTACTATGATTGAGGTAGTATAGAAAATACAGAGGAATTAACACATAAGGATAGAGAAGCTATATACTGCATTCGAAAAAAAGAAAGATATCACCCCAGTTCTTCCGAGAAATATTACAGAGGCTGCTTCAGTAAGTGATTGAAAGAGAAGTTGAGTTCAGTTATGATGGAGGAAAGTTACTAGTTATAAATGAAGAAGCTAAGATTATCGTCCTAACTTGTGCGAGTAACATTAGGTACGAACAATGATAGCATTTACTGTGCATAGTCGTAGTGTATGTAATAAAACTTGTAGATAGCTACATAATACTGTTTGTAATTATATATTCTAACTAGATTTAGGAAGGTGATTTAAGATATATATTGACAGATGTCATATTATTAATAAGTAAACCGTGTAATTTTGCAAGGATTATATTGGAATGCAGTGTAATTAGTATGAGGAAGTAGTTTACTCACATCGTTGTATTATACTAATAATATTGTAATTTAAGTTTATTTTATCGCACATATTATTGTAACGAGTATCCTATTATATGACCAGACGTTAACGACAGACCTCAATAAATTTACCAAAGCAAAACTTTACGACAATGGAGAAAATTATTCACTTTTTCAATTTTCTATTTTTCCCTAAAACTTGGCTAGTAGTGGAAAGTATGTATACTATATTACTATTATTATTAACATTAAGAATGTCATCATAAATGTTTGCTTTGTTTTATTGGTTCCCACCTAGAATATGGGCTTCAGAACCTTCAGTAGCTCCTCGAACGAAAATAGGGCGGAAACATTTCACAAACATTACAATTAATAATTCTATTCACTTGGTCCAGATATTTATCAGGTAATCTCTTCTTTGTTGAAGATACAATCAGAAACAAAATTGAAATTAAGATCAATTGCGAAAGGATATACCAATACACAAGAAAAGGAAGATTTAAAGAAACATAACATCATATTGAAGCAGTATGAAATGCTTAACCCTTATAGATTCCGGCTTTTTAAGGTAAATTAGAGACTTTCAGTCAAGCGGCTACAGCATCATCCCTATTTATCATAGGATCATGGTTCATACCTCGTTTTCTTTTTACAATAGAGCAACCTTTCAAATGGTACCATTCACATCTCCTTATCATGTCCATGAGTTGGGAAACTTTGAGAGAAATCGGGATTTTTCTTTGAAAATATTTCTCTTTTTTTAAATTGTTGAGCCCTTCTGAACCCCCACTGTTTTAATGCAGAGATCTAAAACTCAACTGGAAAACACTAAGGGGTGTATTAAATGCCTGTACAAAATTTCAAGCTTTTATCTTGAACAGTCAGGGCGGGAAAAATATCAATAATCCCCACAATGCCCCTGATTACTGTAAAATACCTTGATCTCAGGCAGAACATTTCCTGAGACATCCCTATATATCCTAGAATCATAGTTTGCCCTTTATTATCTACAGAATAAAAATGCCTTTCAAACGGACCCTTCATATGCCTCCATCATGTATCTCAGGCGGGAAAATCGCGAAAAAAAGGGATTTTGTAAACCACAAAATCTCTTTTATTTACCTGTTTGCCCCTCTGGATCCACCTTGTGCTAACGCAGAGATCTGAAAAAATCCAATAAATAGTACTCGGTGGATTGAATGTTTGTACAAAATTTCAATCTTCTAGATGCGAAAGTAAGCCCGCCAAAAAATGATGAAAATAGGCCTAACAAAAAAAATAAAGTTATGATGTCATCACCTCCTATGTCTTGACGCAGGAAGGCGTGAAACCATACGTAACGTGTTCTACAGTGCCTCTAGACTTGAAAAAAAAGTAAAAAGCTTTATTGGTTCTTTTTTAATCGAATAATGAAGACGCTACTTTAGCACCTAAAAATAGGTACTAGAACTCCGAACGGATTCAGATTATGAGACAAGAAAAAATTTAATATTTGGATTGTAAACTTGGAGGTATCATGACTTCTTGTATCTACTGACCAAATTATATTATATATTTATTTTATTTCTCACCTAGCTCAATATAATATGAATTGTATTTCTAATTTCTGTTTCTATCCTAGTCTGAAGGAAAACCTTCTTTGCGCACAGATTATAAATCTAGCATTGTGGCAACGTTGGGCAAAAATCTGTGTTCAGAAAGACCAACAGAGGTCTGTGCGCAATTCGGGATCTATAGTGTGCGCAATCCTGTTGCTCCCAAATATGAGACTTCGCACATCTCACAGCTAAGTCGACACATACACAAATAAATAAATACATGAAATAAAAAAATAAAAATTAAAAGTAAAACAAGAATAATAGGAATGATCAAAACATGGATCAACAGATTGCAATCTTGGCCAATAATTAGGTTTTTGGATCAGGAGCCACAAAATTGAGTTTTCGTTTCTTTTTTTAAACGAAAAAAAAGCACCGCATACTGAGTTAAGTGATAGTTTGGGTTTGGCTACACTATATGCAGCTCTCCAAATATAAGGCCAGATATTTTTGCCTGAAGTATATTGGATCTTTTGATCCAAAAATTTAAAAAAAGAAAAAAAAATGACATAAGCATTATTTTATATTAGCAGTAAAATAGAGTGCCGTTATTTCCCGAAACAATATACTATATTTCGAAGATCCTTTGTAAACCTAAAACAGCTGTTATGAACGCATTATTTATGCCTTTCTTACGTGATGATAACCCTATTGACGTGCACCATTTAGCATCAGTTGAAACTTAATGTTGCATAAACAAGATTCCTTTTTTTTAATTTCTTTTGACGCAGTGAAAAACTGCTTGCTTTTTCCACTGATATATGGTTACCACATCTACACTTGATAATTTGTTTCTCTCAACTGACTCCTGATCGGCCACTGTTTCTTGAATACACAAAGGCAATAAATGACATTATATACCACTCAATCGTAAGTGGCATACGTAAGAAATATGTGTTCATGTTAGGGGGGCGCAAAATTTAAAATGGTCTCAGTATCCGACTGACATGATTTGCTGTAGTTACCTTATGCATAAGAGTCCCATATTTTCAGAATCATCGGATAGATGATGTTACAATGTACTTTGGAAGGAAAACAAGAAATTCTGAGTTTCGAAGAATTCCTGGCGGGACAGATCAGGCCCGCAACTAGAGGGCAAGATCAGGCCCACCTAAACTTTTCATGGCCCCTCCAGACCTCAATACAAAATGCTATTATTAATACATAAATCACAATTTCGATATTTGTAAGATAATTTTTAATGACTTGGCCCACCTATCTTATTCATGGCCCCCCAAATTTCTATGTCTGGTTGCGGGACTGGGACAGATGATGTAAATTTGGGACCATAACCACTACTTCTGGAAGAAATATAAATGTCACTTACTAAGTAGTTAGAACATTTTATCAATACTTTAATACCTAACATACCATTGTCTTTCTAGGAAAATGTGATTCCACCAGAATCTTTATTGAAACCTGCTACTCTTCCGCGCTGTTTCTTCATCTTATAGTATACATATTGTTATAGAAGGTAAGTAAATCAGAACTAATATTAATAGCTATTATTAGAATGTGAGATCTTTTTTTCTTCCTAAGGTAAATTATCAAACAATAAATTGTCAGAAGGATCAGTGTAATGAGATCGTCCTTGGAAGAAAGTGGTCAACATCTCAAAAGAATATCTTGGGTAGTAGTGACAGCCTGAAGGAAAAATTAATGAGATATACCTGTATATAATCTTTTTCCAACGTTAGAAAAGAGTAGATGCACCACCTGACTACCAAATGGTCAATAACCAGTGATTGGTTGTTGGTCTAACTGCACTAGTATCCTACCGCAATATAATCCCTACGTAAATAATAATTTCAAATAAAGATATCTGAATTTATCCTGCATTTTGTAATAATAAACGATATATATATATATATATATATATATATATATATATATATATATATATATATATATATATATATATATATATATATATATATATATATATATATATATATATATATATATATATATATATATATATAATTTAACAATAGATGTAGCTTTATTTCAACCTCGTCCGTACTTATACATATAGTATTTACTACGCATTCGTATAGGTTCGTGCGCCGACCCCGCTCATTTGAAATTGTAGAATGCAGAGTTTCATGGGAACAATGAGTGGTAATAAACTACCTTCGTTTCGTGGTATAAAACACTAGGGCAACAGGAACAGAGGCAGTCTTGTTCATATAATGATTTAAGAAATAAATATTTCCAACATTGCAGTAGTCAGTGTCAGTCAAACTTTACACTTTCTCAGTGTCAACCTTACACTTTGGAAATTATGCGACGACAGTAAGCTAGCAGACGATCTTGCCGTTCACGTCTCTTGCTGCCGAAACACGTGTGAGCCGTGGAGTAATACATTTCGCTTTGTTTACGTCTACTTTGTTCTAAGGCTGGAAAGACTTTAGTTAAGAGTTTTGTAGAGTTACATTGGGTACGTATAAAAGTTCTATTCGTTTGTGATATGTCGCTGGTGAAAGGTACTTTGAGCGAATAGATGGCTGCCCAAGAGCTAGAATGAATGATCATGTTATCGGGACAACTTTACAGAGCAGCAAGCTGTGTACTAGTAGCTCGTAACTAGAGTGTGGCGTCTATCCGAGACAAATAAGGAGCATATCAGACTCCTTTTACGCAATCTGAAGTGAAATTCACTAAATTAATGAATAAACGTACTCAATATCTATGCTCGGCGCACTACTTTGTTTAGGGAGAAGGAGAGACAATAAAAGATATTCAATAGAGATTGCATATTACTTGCAGAATGTTTCTGTTCAGATGCACACCTAGAAATTTATCTTGAAGGAGGGAAGTGTAATATAGAAAAGCTATTCGGTTATTTCTCAAGATTCATATTTGTAGGTCTATTAATACTACTACAGGGTGTCCAATATACAATGGAACCCGAAGTTTGGGATGGTAGAACTTTTGAACCTGAAATTCATTTTTATATTTTTAAACTTGGAAGCAACGATTGAAGTACACTAGGAATCACACAGTGTTGCCAGATGTAGCTAAAAGTGTAAATCTTTTTCTTTCTTTCTTTCTTTCTTTCTTTCTTTCTTTTCTTTTTTCTTTTTCTTTTTTGCAAAACATGTAAATTGACTCATAACTCATACGTATGGATGTTCTGTCGTTAATTTTCAGTTTGTTTAGTTGAGTAGCTTGTAAACTATGGAGCAGAAAAAATAATTTTTCATTTCCACCAATAAGTAATCGGGTGAGGCTTCTGTAAGGCGGAACTAGGAATATTATAGTTTTCATAAATTAACACTCTGAATTGGCAACATTGCTGATGTTTCCGTGCATCAAAAAGCATCTTAAGACTCTGTCTACATTATGCAATTCCTGAAAACAATGAAAAACAAACTTTTAAATTACCATGATAAAACTTATACTTACATCCGGCAATACTGCTACTACCACGCAATGAGTTATCAGCTCTACAGCAGATGCTGAAAGTGTCCTCTGTTTTGATTCAAACACTGGTTCACAGGTTTCACCATGTTAGCAGCAACTTTACGAAGAGAAGAAGTGTTAATATTCTCAATGGCACTGCGAATATTCGTTGCCAGGTCTTGTATAGTTCGAGAATTGTTCTGGTATACCTTTTGCTTTAAGTAGCTCCATAGAAATGAATAGCAGTGTTGCCGGGTGTACTGGCATCAACATGTTAGCGTAAAAGACAGTCACTTCATTCACTTAGAAATATGTTGTGGGTCCAGGTAAATGGCAACGTTGCATTTTCATTTAATATTCAGCGCATAAAGAGTGTACAGCCGAAACGGCTAGTCCGATTTTAAAAGCTCCTTCACTTTAGATTGAAAATATTATATTTGGAGACGGTTTTGCCCATTACATTTTGTTGTAACTTTGATAATAACAGAGTTACCCTATGTCAGGAGACTTTGAGAGACTCTGTATATATAAAAATTACTTTTTCATTTAGTACGAATTCCAGAAGGGATAATAGCACAATTGAATATGAAGAACAATCTAAAATAATTTTAACTTCTGAGTGTCAAGGGGAAATAATTAACTGTGCATATTGTTACGGCAGCATGAGCCATGTATCATTAGTATTCATTTGATATACGTATCATATGCATCAAAAAGCGAATTGAAAGGTCTTCTTATTTTGTTTTTCCATAGGCTTAGTTCTGAAATCATAGTGGTTTCATAATCGCAGAATGTACATTAAAACTGAATCAGTGAGCAGAAAAAGAAAAATATTACAAAAATGAAGGAGAATATTCCGCAATTGGAATTTTGAATCCAATCTCATTACGTCTTTTGGTATTTTTGGGAATTGAATAGTCCTTAAAACGCTACAAATGTCCCATACAAATATATTTGAAAAACAAATGGTATTTTCGGGACGAGGTTTATTTCTTCCTTTTTGAAAAGTAAAATGATATGGAATCTTCTCTTTTTTCCATTCAGCGAGTTAATTGTGGATAAAATCATTTGAGAGCGGAGAAACCGTGTTATTGTTTAAGTTTACAGTAAGTAAATAAGTGAATCTTACTAGAACATGATTTAGTTTTATGAAATTGACCATTTTTTTTTTAATTTGAACGTTTGCCAGGACAAGTAAAAATGTTGCTTTACTGTAAATATTCTTCATAAATAACAACGGGACGTTACTACAGAGTTGAGAATGTTATGTCGGTTAACATCGTAATATTTTAACAACTTTTGTCAATATATAATATTTTTTCGCACGATAAGACGAATACATAATGAAATTCGAAATCTGTGTTATTATTTCTTAATTTAAGGACATCTAGTCAAATGGTTTCTCTCAAATCAATACTGTTATTCTGCAAGTGTTCACTGAGGCCTTTTACAATGCAACAATCAAACTGTGTGGGAATAGCATTCTTCAAACGTTTGATCACACTTCGCCTCTGGGCAACATTCTTTATACACTGGTAAACATCCTGTGTCTTTTAGAAATGTTAAAGAAATTAAAAGTTTCTTCATTTCCGAATTTCTGGAACATTTCCATCTCACGATGATAAGTAAAAGCAATATGAGCTACAATGCACAGAATTGTGGTAAATTCGTCAAAATGTAAGGTTGAGTATTTTCAAAACTTCCACTTAGGTATGCAACTACATCATAACCCTGACTTATTAAGAATATATATATATATATATATATATATATATATATATATATATATATATATATATATATATATATATATATATATATATATATATATATATATATACATTTTAGGGTATTTTAATTATCTCCTCATGTACTTTTGTCGGTACAAAAAAAATTCATTGACCATTTGGAATAATGTTATACTTCATCAATGCAGGGGTGTATACCTACTTTTGGGCCACCCTATATATATATATATATATATATCAACTTACTCCCTGCTGAAATGTCAGAATCATTTAAACAATAGGTCAACAATAACCGAATGTAAGTTACAGGGAGTTAGAATATTGCTATGAATTGGGAGTATCGATGGCCAACATAAGAGAGACTCGTTAATTGCACAAATGATATTAACTTCTACTTTGGAGGAAAACCGGGAAATTTGAAAGTTTGAACAATTCCTGGGGGGAAGAGACGATATAAATTCACGACTATTCTGGCTGAACCGAAAGGCCTGGAAGACGTCCATTGGAACCGATTTTAGCTTTAGGTCATACGTGGGTCCGATATGATATTAGAGACTTTCACTTATTGTTCACAAAGGGGACTATATTTGCGCCAAATAAGCTATTTCAAACTCACTCTCGTAGAAATATTTGGCATTGTATAACGGAATTTGAAGGCAGTGAAAAGTGTTAGGGGTGGCACGGTACCAACTATTTTGAACACATAAAGCGATGTCCCTGTCTCTTTTCCACCCATGCAGAGTTAAAGTTGTACAGTGAAAATATTGGAAACTCACATTGGACAAAATCGGAAGTGTGAGCCTAGAATAATTCTGCCTGGGTTAGAACTTGAAATCATCACAGGAACTTATGATAAGACTTATTTATTACAGTAAGCTATAGAGACATTTTTTGAGTATAAGGGAAAAATGAAATCAAATTTTTGAGTTTTACGTCCGACGGTTCTGCCGGCTAGGCTAAAGGAGACGGTGAAGATGAGAAATGAATGAAATGGTGGAATGAAGAAAGTGGGAGGAAACGGGAGAACCCCAAGAAAACCCAAGCAAACGGTGTTTGTCCACCACAAAGTTTACTTGGCGGATACAGGGTTTGAGTATAAGGGATATTTAACATTTGCCTTAGGGTATTTAGTCGGAGAGATCCTCGTATCGCTGAGTATAGTTTTCAGATGTTTAGAGTCAAATACCTCAGTAATGTGAAGTTGCGAGGCTTTCAATGTCATATTTTGACATTTTCAGGTCAGAAATACATGCATATTTTCAGTTTTAGGTCAAAGAAATCTGAGAGCTACTTATTATTATTTGCTGTATTTCATTAGTGTTTATTTCAAATCTTACTTTTTCTTTCAGGAAGAAGTTCCTACAACAAGGAAACGTTCCAAATATTGTCACAAAGCAATGAATAAATATTAGAGTAAATATGCAAAATTTATGTATATTCTAGAAAAACAAATGTAACATTGGATTTGAGAATAAAAAATTATATACATTATTTAGGTAACCAAGATTGCCCTAGATTGATTAACCTAGTTTTTCAAATTCAATAGATAATGGTATAATTGCAAATGATCCATTATTATTATTATTATTATTATTATTATTATTATTATTCAAATAAAATCAGCAGAAGAAATTGAAAAGGATCACGCTAACATATTTATGAACGAAGTATCTTTGCACCGGGATACCCGAAGAAAATTTTCTAGAGTGCATCTCCATTGTTGCTATATTATGTCTGGTATTTTTGCTATTTAATATACGTGGTTTGGTATATTACGTATACATTCTCGTGAACCAGGGGATCCCGAGTCTATGCTGGTAGTTGTAGGGATTACTTGCCAGGTTATAGGAAATTAATAAGTTCCTTTGGGGAATACTTCGCACACATCTTGCGGAGGTTTAAAACATAATTTTTTTAATCGAGCAGGTATGACTTCGAGTGTCATGTTCTATATAGTGCACTCTGTATGGTGCGTTGTTTTTGAAATACAGCTCTCTGAAGTTTATTTTCCCACAATTTCGGCACCTTATATCGCCGGAACTATCCATCACTTACCAACGTTCCACAGGACTTTCTTGCTACTCTCGGAGTCGGGAATCAGCTCGAGAAGTTTGTTCAAATAGTTTCTTACCATCCTTTACATATATATATTAGAAAACGAGGATGGTGTATATCAGTAGTGTTACGTTATTGTACTTACTCCTTCAAGCACAACTTTAATCCAGAGGCATATTGAAAGTTATTAAGAAATTACATTTTCGATGCAGGCTTGACTTAAAACATGAATCGTCACACTTAAGAATAAACTTTGCAAAGAAAGAAGAAGGTGTCAATCGTTAGTGATATGTTAGAGCTGATGATTCTGGCTGGACACTTTAAATTGTTAATGTAGCTTCCTGTACGTAGAAGCAATAGCTTGTTTTTAGCACTAACCACAACTTACGATTTTTTTTGGATGTGGCGATATTGATTTGATAAACTTAAAAAGGTACTATGCTTACAAGAATGAGCTGGTCTGCAGTTTCGCATCTTGTTCGCCACTGATGCCCTATAAGACGTGTGCTTGCAGCGTAACCTATGCTTTCCTAAATTGACTAATTCGAGTTGAAAAAAATAAAGTTAAGCTTTCTTGTATAAATGTTGACTAAACAATTCTTTACAAGTTATAATAGTCACATTGTGGTGTTAAATGTTCAACAATATTAATATACGTTTCATGATAATGAAACTTCATATGTGACAATAACAGAAGCATGCACGTGAGACTAGACGATTCAATTTATCCGTTGGAAAATATAAAATAAAACTACGATTTTCAGCTTGTAGTTTGATATTCAATATGCATGTTTTGTGTTCGAAGGAATAAATAAATATTTATGCCATCATGGTGTCCAGTATTAATTGGTTGTAGTTTAATGGATATGATAGAAGCTATGCTATTTGTCTTCATCACGATAAGACATTAAAAATTAAGTTCTAAAAGAGGATAATTCATTTAATCTCTATAAATGCTGAGATAAAAAAGAAAAACTTTGAAAATTAAAATAGAGGATGTAAAAAAGCAAGACTTACAGGAAGTATCCATTACGTAGGAAGAAACGAATCGTGTTCAAAACTGTGACATCTTTACATGTAATCGTAGATATTTATTTAGCTCTAAATGTCATTGAATGCAATATTTACAGATGGAAATTATAAAACCGTTATATTTTAATCATTAAAATTTGATTGCCCGCTTATGTGAGATTAGAATAAAACTATATGATCGTAAACGAATGTCATATATTCTACGGGAAATATTTCAGACATTTAATGCTAACATATATTTGAAGACGCTTTCGGGACGGTGGGCAGGTATAGTTTAGAGCTGGTGTGCTTTTAAGGTATTCAACGAAGAATCTACCAAAAATATGTCAATCAGTAAACATATCTCCATAATAGAGTTCTCCGTATGAGTTCATATGAATTTGCGTTCATATTCACCGAATTCCTTTTCATTGAAATAGGGACTTTGTCATTCAGTAGTATTCTAAGATTATTGTAAAATTGGAATTCACTTAGGTAGAAACTAGAATACGACTACAACTCTGCTGGACCAACTTGAATTGAAACCATCTTGGTTAGCCTCGTGTAGTTACGATTTATAATTCACCTTGGAGACATAATATTTTAACATTTCTGGTCATATCTCGATCAAAATGCTATATTTTAATCATCTATATATGTTCAAACACTAAGGTTTATTTTGTATTGTAGACATTGCTATTGAAAGTAAACGTTAAAAAAAAGACTAAATCGAATTAATATCAACGAGACAATAGTAAGTAAGTTTTCCGTAATTGAAAGTTAGAAGTCGAATTACTGTAATATTAAGTAAGACTAACTTAACCAGAATTCTCTGCTACGAACCAATTTCACTGATCTCTCTGCGAATTCGTGTTCAAGATTAAACTGTGTACTTCTTGACTTACGTTGTAAATGAGGTTATTGAAAGAAACATGTTCCATAATTTCAACACGCAATGAGTTTACAAATAGTGTATTCAAAGGAACAAGTCCACTTTTTGGTCACTTTGGACATATTTCATCTTTTAAATGTCTATCCGAACCTCCTTTGAGAGTTTAAACGATTCATGTCAAGATATTGTGAATAACACAGAAACATAACATGGACACATAACATAGCAAACTGTTTAATATTATATTTTCTGAAGCGTACCGTGCACACTTGGGTAATTTGTAACTGTAGTAATTCCATATAAGATACACTTACGGTTATGACAAAAGTATGGTTCTTAATATTATAATAATAATAATAATAATAATAATAATAATAATAATAATAATAATAATAATAATAATAATAATAATAATAATAATAATAATAATAATAATAATAACTGCTATGCATGTAAAGTCCTGGCCTGAACTTACCTCACTTTAATATTTAAAGATTCCAGTTGAATAATATTTCTCCATCGTTTACAATACGGTTAACTTCTTGGAATCCATAGCTTACTTATAGATTACAGTCAAGGCATTGAAAATTTTCTTTGAAATCCCAAAGCTAGATCCTAAGTGCGTTTGCACACGGCAAGAATAATATCGGTGGAGGCACGGATAATGTCGGCGGTGAAATTGACTTCAATGTATTGAAATTATAGCTTCCACACGTCACCGATATTATCGGCCGATCCTCCGACACGCAGATGCTGTCGGCCAAGTCCCGATACTGTCGGCGGTATCGCCGACACCGATTTTGTCGGGGGCGATGTTTTCTTATGATTGGATGCACACGCCACCGATAATTAATGTCGGCCGGTCAGCGGGTTAGATGAAGAGAATGAGTGACACGGCGCTGTGTATTTTTGTTTCGTTTCTTGTCTTTGGAATTTTGTTGTTTCCATTTTTTCTATTACAATTGTATAATATTATCATCATCTTGTCCTTTAAACAACTTCGGAACAGCTTATTATTTTTCTACAGTCTCTGTTTTGGAGTAGCTAATTCCCTTTATTAAATAAATATAAAATGTGGGAAGTCTGAAGAGTACTGGTTTCCCTCTAAATAGCTATTACCAAATGGAATATAGGAAATTTAGATAACCAATTTCTTGATTATTTTCCACTCCAATTTTTATTTTTGTTCTTTCTCTCTCTCACACTCTTTGATGGTATATTTTTTAAACTATTAATGCTTTTAAATTTTAATACATTCTGGAAATATATTTAAGCGTAATTTTCAAAGTTTGATACACTGTGAACATAAGCATATGGAAAAAATCCTGATTATTATTATTTTCTTTTATTTTCGCCGAGGAAACCCAGGCACACGATGTTTGTCCACTATAAAGTTCACTTGGCAGGAGCAGGATTTGAACCCAAACCTCGTACACCAGAGGTGAACGCTCTACCACTGAGCTACCGCGGCCTCTAATAAGTTCTTAGAGAAAGATTAAAAAACAGATCATTTTGGACAGATTTTTATTTTATTTTTCAACATAATCTTTTAGCTCGACACCTTTTTCCAGCGTTTCTCGAACTTTTTAAAACCATCCAAAAAGCTAGGATTTTGGAAGGTCCTCAAAATAAACATCTGCTTGGGCGATGACATACTCCTTCACTGATACATTTTTGCAAGTTTGGTATTAAAACAAGTCATAGGGACCAAATCTAGTGAACACGGTGGATGTTGTAGTAATTCGAATGTTAATTCCATTATTTTCGGAATGGAAAGGCAACTTGATGAAAAGAAATTGTTTGTCAAATGAGGACGCTTTTTCCTGATTTTTTTTCTCTCAACCGGTGCAATAACGACGCATAATGCTCTTCATTCATCGTTTGTCCTTGTTCCAAGTGATCGATGTAGATGATTAAGCCTGCATTCCAAAGGACAGTACCCATCATCTTGCCCAATTTCATCGTCTTCGCCTTCTTTGGAGCTGGATCGCCTTTAAAACCCCAATATTTCGACTATCCTTGTGTTTCTGGAATGTAGTGGTGTATACATGACTCGCATACTGTTATGTATCGACGCGGAAACTCGTCGAGATTGCATCGGAAAAACACCAAACCCTGATATTTGAAATTGAAAAATTGAAATAACTGTGCCTCTTGATATGCCTGTGGCCTCAACTATTTCGTGCATTTTGATTCGTCGATCTATCGCGGATTTGGCAATTATTTCGGAGAAAATCACTTTCACTGGAGATCCCGAGCTAGGTTCATCATTTGTGGACGTACGGCCATGTTTGGATTTATTTATCCTGTTGTAAACAGTAGCAAACACAAGAGCACATGTGACATGAACTTGATCCACGTGATGGGCATAGTGGGGAACAACTTTTAAACTTGAACAACAGTGTAGTGAGGAATCGCTATTACTAAACGCATATTTTTTCCGATACGTCTGCCATCTTTCGGATTTTCTAAGAACTAATTGAATTATCCTAGTAACTAATTGCCATTACTCTACTATTTAAAAGAATACCTCTATTTGTTCCTGTTATGCATGCTCATTTAATAAAGTGAAATCCTATTAATATTTGTAATACAAAACATGCCAGTCTATCCGTAATGCTAATTCCTAGTTGTACACAATCCAGCTAACTTGTGTACACTTGCCATTTGCTTGCCTAATGTTAATAGATGTCAATAGCCTCCAAGTGCAGATTTAAAACTGTTGTGATTATTTAATTGCATCTTAAACTGAATTGCTCTAATTTAATTATTTATTTGAAAACATATAATGATTATACTGAACAAGAAGGTGATTTGTTGTTTATTAAAGATAAATAAATAATAATGCTTTTAATTAAAAACGAATTTAATTTATTTGAATGTACAGGGGACGGAAAGCTTGGACATAACAACTAATAATCTATATACTAAAGTACAATGGCGCAAATCCCGGGGGAATGAGGGGGACGTGTCCCCTCCAATCTTGGAACTGGGGGAACTGTCCTTCCAATAATCCGATTAGAAAAGTTTTTTTGGACATAAGTGTGATGATTTGCATCCCACCACCACAAAAGAAAGTGAGATGAAATTGATTTCTCTTGGCCTTTCCATTTCACTTTAATGATATGAAGGTTTGATACTTCATTACATTAAATCTGTCATTAATTATAGTTAGTCTATTTTCAACTATTTGTTTAATTCCTATAATGCTATTGAGATCATCATAACTTTGCTCAAATAACATTATTGTTGAGTCATACATAATTGATTTTTTTTGGGGAAGTCATTATTTTGGGGAAGTCATTATTTATATTATTATAAAACAATTGCCCTAAAGTCTTAATGTGGAACGTTGTGGATGCCTAAGTAGAAACATTCAGTAGGACGTGGTTACTTTGAACCAGGTGTAAGGAAGTTTAAAGAAAATCGCTGTAACTTACAACCGTAATGATTTAGAACACTGTATTTTAAACATATAATAGCTAGATATAAAAGGAAAGCATTCACGCAAGTGCGTTAGTAAACATTTAATATTACCATGATTATTGAAATTTAACTTTCGTGCAAAGTAACCCCATAGGTGAGGATACTTTTCACCACATACAAAAAAGTATGTTTAACGTAAGAACATAATGTTTCTGTGCAGTGTTTTCCCTCCAGTGTTTGTACATTTCTCTTCTTACACAAAACTGCACGCAGTCTACAAATATTGATATTAGAAAGGTGATACCGGTATTTAGTATGAATTACCGATATTTGAAAAGAAAATTAGGTCCGAGTATTTTCTGGTACCGGCGCAGTAACTACATGCTGATAGTTTGGCACATGTTCCTCAAAAATGCCAATTCAGGAACAGAAAAAAAATCCCCGTGAACTAATTTACCTTGGTTGCTCTTTATGTCCAAGAATATAATCCCAATCACAATCAGTGGAAGATTTACGAGATTTGGGCTTTTTAGGCTGAACCCCACCCAAATTGCAGCATTTCTTTTAAAAAAATCTAATGTTAGTCATTCTTAAGCTTATAAAGTTCAAGCTCCCCCAAGTCTAGTGATTTCTTTAAAAGAAAAAAAAAACGAATCCTTTTTGTGTGAAGCCCATCTCAAACTACCTAGTATTTTCCTGGATCCGCCACTGTTCGTAATTTATTTTCCAACAAGAAATCCAGTCCGGCATGTAGGGTAACTGTCCCAGTGATTGACACTGTCGTCTATTTCCCGCCACAACAAGACTGCGGGGCTAGGTACGAGCAAATGCTGTCATCTTTTATTCCTTTGTAGTGTTGTCAATCCTACACTACTGCTAATATTTGCCACTCGGTAGTAGTACTTCAAAGGTAGCAGAACATTGATAGAAAGTGAGAAGTGAACTGTTTTTTTAGACTTCTAGTAACGGTTTATCTTAAGGTAGGTCGTTTCTGCATCCGGCGCATATAAAATAGATCATAATAAAAACTGACGAGTTGAAGATGTTTTGAGGTAATTGAAGAACTAATAGATCAGACTAAACCGATAAATATAGCTTTTTGAAAGTAAAGCCAAGTTTTTAGGGGGGTGTCAATTATTGGTCACAGGTTATCTGCAATAACCAGTAATTGACATCCCCTGTCAATTACTAGTGATTTGCCTAAGCTCAATAAATATCAGTAGAAATTTGTATACCGCGTATCTCCTTGGAGTCTGTGGCGTGTGTAGCAGGACTGATAAAATAGACTCCAGTTGTGTATAAAGCGCAATGGAGGTCATATTGAGCATATGCTGTAGTGCCGACTCTGACAAGTGTCCCAAACTTTAACCGGTCATAACTCCTACACAAATAAAGATTTCGCAAAACGGATTGCACAGGTGTATTCCCCAGAAAAAGACAGTGTAAAATGATATGTGACATGACCCCCTTCCCCATTTCAAAAACGTAACCCAAATTCAAGATGGCCGCCGCTGTCGCCCCATCCACTTATAGACACCCCATACCAAACGACATTATGATTCCTCACACCGTTTGACTTTTATAAGGGTATATTCAGACTTTTGCCTCACTCTGTATTTTACTCATGGCTTCTTAGTCTTAAAGTGAATTTCTCAGTAAATTTTCTTTTTCTGTGCTATAAATATTTGTATTATTTCAGTATTAATATCCGTTCTATACAAAAATATTGTAATAGCTCTATTAGAGAAAGAAATAATAATATATGTTTATGTAAATAAAAACTTGGAAAGTTGATAGAAAATTATATGGTTCATTGGAAGAGATGTCAATTACTGGGTTACGATGTGTCAATTACTGGTAATTCTCTCAAATCACAGTGTCAGTTACTGGTGCAATGAACAACCTTTCACATACATATATTAAAAAATAATAATTATCAGTCTATTATTATCATGGTGGTGTGTATGGATGAAGGAAGGATGCCTTCGTAACTATACGAGAGATCAGTAAGACAGGCCCAATTAAAGGGTCAAAAAAAACATGCAATTTGTCAAAGACTGTTCTTATACTGTCAATTATTGGGACAGTTACCCTATCTAAATAGGAAAATAATTAATATGACTAAAATAATTATATATATATATATATATATATATATATATATATATATATGAACGTCTTAGCCCTACCCCCCAATATTGAAGACTTGCGCCGCTGCTAAAGTATATACTCAATTCTTCTCTTTCCTCATAAAAAAAAAAAATTCTAGTTAGTAATTTCTCACTGAAGGAAAACAAGTGTAAACATAATGTAAAATGTGATGAAGTCCCTATCTGTATATAGGCGAATATAATACACCATGTTTTATTTAAACAAGTAAACAGTGTATTGTTCATGACAATTAAAAACTAGAGATTTTGTAGACATTGTAATTGAAAATCTACATTTCAAATTAGTTTTACCTTTGTTGTTCAACAAATACGTCATAACTGTACAAATCACCTTTCTATAGTAAACAGAAGGTGTAAACATGTAAGGATTCTATTATCGAGTATGAGTTTCACTAGTTAAAATGAAATACCAGCTACTAAGGAAAGAACAACTTCAAGCTTAAGGTACAGAATTTGCTCGTATTTTATTAATTGTATTAAATGTCATTATTATTTTTTTAAAAAATAATGTAGCAAGAAAAGTGGTGTTATATTTTGAGTTTGAGCTTAGTGTTGTTATAAAGATTATATAGGTTATAAAGATAATATAAAGGTTATAAAGTACAGAGCCCGCACTCAGCAACAATGCTACAGGTATCAAAGGGAAGGAAGCCCCCGGTGGGATTCTTCTCCCCTGCTGTCCCCCAAACATGTTGGGTTGTAATATGGATCAAATCTTGTAAAACTACATTATTCTATTAAAAAAAAAAAATAGAATAAAAGTAAAACCGGAAAATTGTCTCTGGAAATGTCTTGCTCCTCCGTATGTTCAAGAACTTAAAGCTGGGGTAGATACTGACTGCACTGCTCCAAAAATCTCTTTTACAAATCAATTAATTCATTTAATAATATTTTGCAGGTACTTTCTGGAACATTTTCTAAATATTTGATGTTCTCCATTGAATTTAAGTTATTCATTAATTGAAAAAAGAAATAGTTGGGCCAATAGCAGCGAAAATCCTTAAATTGGAGTTGGAGTTTTGAAGGTTGTGGGTTTTGCGAATTTATGAAACACCAAGATTGTAAAGGGCAAGACCTAGTCTTAACGTCAAACCTGACCTAAAATCGGGTTTGAAACCCGTGAAGTTGTTGGAGAACGGCATTATTTGTATTTTGTGTATCAATGAGTCTCCATATATGTGAATTATGTTGCTTCGTGTCACAGTTAGGAATTTTTTATCACTCTCTCGGCATCCTGACTCCAAATCCACTGATGAGAACTTTAAAATAAAATGTATAAAATGTAAGGTAATCTTAGTTCTATCTATAATATTAAGGTTCAAATCCTACTAAGACGGAAATGAAATATAGAAATACACTGGATATGTATGATATATATGAAGGGTCCAGGGGAAGAAACTGATAAGTCCAAAAATCGATATTTTTTTGTTTTTGATACAGTGTTGTTCTATGAAAACGGACGTTTCTGTTGATTTAATGACGAGGGGAACACTATGATAAGTCCGAAAATATTTACGACTTATCCTTGGGAAGAATATGTTAAGTCCACGACCTTCTGGGGAAAACGCAGTTAAGTCCAGGTTCTTGTTGTGTTGTCCAATTGGCAGCATTGATATCGGCCATTTAAGAAATTACTTGTTCACAGTCTCTGTTCAGAAACGTGCTCTAGTTAACGTGAAGTTTACAATAAAACGTGGGTTTCTTTAGTTGTTGTGGTCAGTGGTAATGATCAACAAAGCAATTATGATTCCCTGAGTGAAGAAGAATCTTCTCCACCTTCAACATCTAACAAAAAACCTCCATATGGAAGAATTCGAGATGTAATGCAAAACTAAAACGACAGAGCCATGAGACCGGCCCAGAGTGCACCTGCAAACGACGTTTCGAGAAGGTTAATGATTTAGGAAAACAAGAAATCATTAGACGAATGAACGAAATGGTTTCAAATGATGAAATTAACATATACCTGTCAGGTTTAATTGTAATAGTACCTGTGCAAAGACGTAGGCCTAGGAAAAACGAGAGTGAAGCGTCTTATTGCGATGCATCATATTCATACCGACTGTGGGTGGTACAAGAAGGATAACTAAAAAACAAGAAAACAAAACAAATAATATTTTCATAAGCTTTTATAGTTTAATTAAAACGTTGGTCTTGTAAACCATTAATGACAGAAGAGGTCACTTTTTGTAAAGGCTGCATTCGCTTCACCTTATGGTATTGGTCGCGGGAAAGTTGATGATCTTACGAAACATTTGAAAAATACTGGTAATCCTCGGCCTATGATGGCAAGTTTTAACGTATTACACGTTACAGAATAACTAACGTAACCTACCCTAACGTAAACTAGCCTACAAATGTTTAACTTAGCTTATAAACAGTGCTCTCAATTGGGTCGATTCCAACTCGAGCCGGGCCAGCTATTTTCGGGCCACTGGTTGGGCAGCTCGGGTTATGAGTAGATTCAGCTAAGGTCCTGTTACGAGTCAGTCGAGTCAGCTCGGGTCAGGTTATGTCGAACATTCTTGTTTCGGGTCGGTTCAAGTTGACCCAAAATCCGACCGGAACCTTACACGAAACAAAAATGTTCGAACCAACCTGACACGTGACCAGATCAGAGCTGACTCGACTGACCCGTAACACGAGCCTAGCTGACTATCCCGAGCTGACCCGAGCTGACCCGAGCTGACCAACCAGTGACTTGAAAAGAGCTGACCCAATTTGGGTCTGAATTGACCCGATTGACAGCACTACTTCTATATACTGTCTATAACCTATCTTGTTTTTACCTCAACTAATTTTAAAAGCATAACTCATCTAGGCCTATCATTTGTTTAGAGTTCCTGGAGATATCTCAAGTAAAATATGCAAATCTGCAGCCACTGAAAGACTATTGCTCTTTAAAGGCAGTGGAGTACTACACAAACCTTCCAAAGGCACAGTAAATCAAGAAACCACCATTGAAAAGACTTCATAATATGTACAAGTGTTACAAATATGTGTTTGTATTACGTTTCTTACAGCAATCTTGTAAATAAAATAATCATCAGTATCAAGACAGTACTGATTGTTTAAGGAAAACTCTGATACGTCCGGTAAACAGAGCACAGTACTTTTTTATTGTTAAAAAATTATTACTACTATATTACTTTTCATACTTTATAATATCCAATCACAATAAGATATAACTAAAATGAATGATAACAACAATAAGCATTGCATTGTAATGGCATTTTGAAAAATATACAACTTCAAACTTTAAATTTGTTGTACTGTAAAATTTGCAAAATGTGACTTATTATATTCTTCCCCTGGACCCTTCATATTAAAGAGTGGTATGTTATAAAGTGCAAAGTTTACAGAGGTAATAGATATAGTATAAACGTTGACAAAAGACTACAAATTTCTGGACATTTTGTAACTACGGGTAATTTCGTTATATCACAGTTCTAAATTCCTGGTGAAACCACTCATTATACTCTCAAAACTGTACCCCATTTTCACCTTTTGACTAATTGTCGTAAAGATCAAAGCAAGAACCACATCGAGAATACTGAATGTTTCAGTGTGTCAATAATGTCTTTAGAGCAGGAACAGGAAGGAATAAAACAAGTCGTCAAGAACGTTACCACACAGCTTCTTTATCACGTACTACGTGCTATTACCCTTTCTCACTTGATATTTACAGCGATCTGGACGTCCTGTTAAAACCTGTTTGTCTACTGCTTGTACGGAAGATTTATTATTGGCTTCCAGTAGTGCTTGGATGTGGAGGTTTCTTGTAATGTGTTTTTGCTTTCGTGCTTCAGATTTGCATTTCCTCACTGAAGCCATAGATCGCCTTGAATAAGTAAGTTCCCATGATTTATCGTCTCAGTGATGATGCAGCAGAATTTTGTGCTAAAAGAAAACAATCACGTAACTGATGCAACAGAAATTGAGTGACAACAAGCACCTAACTGAAGCATTTGTTTAAGAATGTGTAACAATCAACGACGCCGACATTCCAAAATTTATGTGCGTGTATATCAATGGTGGGACGTGTTAGCCTTATGTTTTCAGGGAAGTTTCAATGTTTGATTGATTTTAGTTTAAATCTATTATGAACACTATCATAAAGGCACGTGCTGCGATAAAGTAAAATATTTCGGTACTATAACGATAAGTTGGGGCTGCCCTAGCTCAGTGGGTAACACGGCTGACTTAAACGCAAGAGAAATGAGTTTAAACGCGGGTCCAGACTACAAATCGACTGATATTTAGTATCTCCTCGAATCTTGCACATATAAGATTTACAACGGTGTTACTTACTTTACAAAATATAGCTGAGCTAGGGACAGCTAGCGAAGGAAGTTAGAAGCCCCCAGGGTTCTTGTACTTCTACCTTTATCACAATTTAGACAAAAACAAGCTTCTCGGTTCTGGAACTGTGAAACGAATTGGGGGAGATACCAAATGCCATCCTAGAAATCTTGTGGGTTCGGTGCACCCACAAGATTATTTGTGTGGGTGCCGGGGCCCCGGAGCACCCACGTAGTCGGTGAGCATGGTGACAATACATTGATATATGGAACAGTGGTCCTTTCATTCATCAATTCCACCTACAAATTCACCTAAATACAAAACTCTTCACTACAAAATAAATAGACCGTTCTTCGTTCTCCGCGACAGCGATAATAACCTAATATCCAATTAGTTCCTTCAATACTCATCTGCTCTCTATGGAAATTCATTTGACCTCGTCTCGTTGTTAGGATAATTTCTTAAACATCAACTGTGTAATTATCACGGAGTTATTCGAGTAACAAAATTACTCGAGTTTGCCTTATTGAGAACTTCCCTGCGTCGTGCCTTAGTTATGGGGATGGAAGCGTTATGACGCAAGAAAGCACCTTCCATCCATTATCTGAAATGGATGGGAATTTAAATCTCATTGTAATATTGTTTTGCGAGAGGTTAAACTGTTAAATCAATAACTCCAATTTCACTAGGATATTCGTGTGTTTCCATTCTTTAAATCAGGTGTAGTGTAATGTTTGTATTGACTAATAAGTATGTCATACGCAGTCAGATCACAGGAACGGCATATCTGATGATTTAATCACAGGCAACAATACAGACTGGGAACACATACCTGTTGATGTTCTCTGCTCCTGGATGACTATGACTGGGACTTTCCACCTTCTGGATCTATCCTGGAACTCACATGCCCACAGATTCAATGATGAGTTCTCCGTAGATTATAGTTGACCATCTAAACGTTATAATTCTCCTTGGGTTTAATTTCTGAAGTGAGAAGAATAGACAGACCATAACTGTGCTGTCTATGTGGTAAGTTACTGTAGCTTCTCGTTTGATCTACTCATTGAACTCAAGTCTTAGGTACGATGAACTGTCTTTCAACTAAGACTAATTTCGACTGATCGACTAATCTCCACTGATCCACCAATCTCAACTCCTCCTGGTTCCATCCTTCACAAGGTTTCTATTTCGTGTTCCACACGGTGGGATCTGCAACCTCATGTCTGGAAATCTCTCTGTTGTCCCATCTGTTTGAAGAAACTTCAGTTTCTACATTGTCACGCGATGACCGAAATCCCCAGACAGCCTGTGTCTGCAAATCTGACTGTTATGCCATATCCGAAATTGTGTCTGTGTTTACAAGATGTTACAATCTCTTGTTGCAACGAATTTTCTTAGTTAAAGTTTCCATTTCTTTTCCCAATACATCAGTTACTTAATTTTGCAGTATCTTGTCTCGTGTATGTTATCCAACTATTACATAAATGTAAACAAACCATCACGTAATGAGTTTTTGAAATGTTTTTCTGTCTACAAAATTTCTTCATGTTGTTTCATCAAGTTAACAGATGTAAGTTTGAATTTTAATACAATACAATTTTGATATAATTTAAACAAGAATAAACTTAAAATAATCACCTAAAATTCCCTATGGGTGACATTATTATTCGTTTACGGTCTATCAAAAAAAGTCACTCACGGATTTGAATGAAACTTTGCATACTTGTATAACATCGAAACATAATCGACACGTATTTTTTGCTTCGGCAATGGTGAAGATTTAAGGGTGGAAACCACCCTTTGAACGCAAGACATGGTCCCTAAGCATAGACCGAAAACAACCATTTGATTTAGAAGAAGACATACTGTCAGGGTCTTTTTAAGACAGCTGATTCAGAATCTGATGTCAAAATTACAAAATTCAAAATGGCGGATCCAATATAGTGATTACAATTACAAAATGTCTTCTGGTTTGAAATTCTCTGATCTTAGCCGAACACAATTATAGTTGGCAGAGATTACTGCGACGAGGTTGCAGACCAATTTGAAACCCCTTTCTGTATTCATTTTAATGGGATGCTTGATTAAAGTGAGGCTCTGCATCTCTCACTATAGCTTTTACAGAGACACAAATAGTAGAAAGTGCGACACAGTCAATAAATCTATGATTCACAGCTACACCATACAGCCTTTAATTCCTGAAAATAGTGTTCTGTTATCACCGTTGTTAATTATTTTGTAGGAAAAGAATGGAACAATTGTCCCTATGGTCCAAAACAACCTCTTTTAATGTGAAAATATCCTTCTGAAAACATCAAATTCGGGAAAATTAACATCAGGTCCTTTGAGATCATGGTTTCAAGAGGTTTTCCTCCCAGCGTGTAATGCAAAGACCATTTTGTGATTAGATTCGTGGAGTGGTCACAATTAATCGAATTTTCAACCTATTTTACGAACGAAAGAGTACCTCAAAATAGAAACCATTCTGCACTAACAACTGGTAGAATTCAGTCTCTTGATGTGTTCGTCTTTAAGCCGTGGAAATACTTCTTGATACATTTTACTGATATTGTCCTCTACAACTATAATAAATTTACATCTCTGTAATAATTTAATTTAGATCCAAATCACCGATTAATAATCTATTTTCTTCTACCAGATTTGTAAATATTATTAGATATGCGTGATACAAAAACTGTTATTGGGAAGAAGATTGTTTTGCATTTTACGATTTGTCACAGTTATTGCTGTAACAAGATAAGCTTGATGTAAAGAATGTTTATGCATCATTATGCCAAGATTTTTTTTACGAAATATAATTAGTGTGAAGTGTTTTCCAATGTTTATGCCAACTTTTATTTTTACGAAATATCATTAGTATAAAGTGTTTTCTCAAAAATTCATAATTATAACAATTGAGAATATGTGAAGTTCTGAAATAGTAAGATGCGAGGGGAGTCACTATACATAAACACCCCGAATAGGGAGAGGTGCAGAGACCCACTTTAATCAAGCATTCCGTTAAAATAAAGGG
This sequence comes from Thermobia domestica, assembly GCF_964235325.1. Lineage (NCBI taxonomy): Eukaryota > Metazoa > Arthropoda > Insecta > Zygentoma > Lepismatidae > Thermobia > Thermobia domestica. Next base: position 148,973,891 of record NC_137462.1, on the reverse strand, counting down.
GTTTCAAATCAATAGAAAAGAATTTCAAATTGGGCTGCAACCTTCTCGTAGTAACTCCTGTCAACTATAATTGTTCTTGGTTAAGTGCAGAGAATTTCAAACCAGAAGACATTTTGTAATTGTAATCACTATATTGGATCCGCCATTTTGAATTTTGTAATTTTGACATCAGATTCTGTATCACCTGTCCTAAAACGGACTGGCAGTATGTTTTTTCTATATTATTATTATCTTTTGTCTATGCTTGGAAACCACCTCTAACATTCAAAGGTGGTTTCCACCCTTAAGTTTTCACCATTGCCGAAACAAAAAATACGTGTCGATTATTTTTCGATGTTCTACAAGTATGCAAAGTTTTATTGAAATCGGTAAGTGACACTTCCGTAAGTCTCCTTGTAAGGCGCACTTTCTCTGCAAAAAATTCAGGTACAAAATAGGTGAGGTGCGTCTTCAATCGCATATAAAAGCGCTTTGGCAACGGGGTTGACTAACGTGTGTCTCGCCGTTCATTTCACGGAATGCACATAACATACCTCTGTGGTCACACCCGTGACGTCATACTTGTAAGATTGTACCTTTGTCATCTTTTTAACCTTGACATTTAAATGTTTAGTTTGAACAAATAAAACAGTGTGATTTAATTTGTATTATCAAATTCTGAGTTCCTTTATTAAATATCGAGGATGCGTCTTAAAATTAAATACGAGAAGAAGAACTTTTGAACTTAACAAATAAGGATTCGATATACAGTATGTTCACATTAATGTGCATATTATTGTAGCTAATGTGAACCAAGAGTAGATATTATACTTTAACTATAACATGAACATGTAAGTATTAAAATGAGATAGGAAATACGATATTTGTAATTTATATGATTCCTCACCTCTCTCTCTGTATATATATATATATATATATATATATATATATATATATATATATATATATATATATATGATTAATTAGAGTGCTAAAAGTCTATTTTTATCCTTCTGAATAGCTTGGAAAAATCTATCGGGAAGTAACTAAGTTTATAATGCTATTAGTGATTCTTGGTATGCTTCTAACATCAGTACCAAAAGGGAATGGGGTAAGTAATGTTACATTTTTTTTCGAAAATTAGTTGCATAGTCATTAACATAATTAATACGTCATGTTTAAAAATGGAAGATTTCCAAATAATTATTTATTTTCTTACATATCAAGTACCTTTCATATCTCTTGGCTTAACTCTTATGTTTGTAAAGTAAAATAACCTGAAATTTAAGTTAAACATTATCTTATTTATGACATAAGGCTGATAAGTGTAATTAAATAACACACCCAGGTAGCTTAGTAACTTATTTTTTTCGTCAATTCTTAATTCTTGAGGATGGTAGAATAATCCGTAGCTTATTTACTTTTCTAAATTAAATTAAAAATTAAAAGAAGTATATTTTAAAATACTTAGAGGTATTTCACGATATAGCTTGAAATAGACAGTGTTTTCAGCAAATTTCTAATGACTGAGCAGTATTCCAAAGAAAATATATCTTAAGTGAACTATTTCTAAACTTCTATATTATACTGTATTATCAAACACTATATTATCAAATTATTTTATCAATATATTATAAATATACACTATATTATGAAACTAAAATTTCTATTTACTTTTATTATAGTTGAAAAGTCTATGGTTGTTATACTACATGTTACCGAACTTGTAAGATGAGATAAATTTTCCTCTATTATCCCCGCTTTCTGCACGGATTTTGACCACAACCAATAAGTATATTGCCTAAGGTTGGGGGAATATTAATAAGACTAATGTAAAATTATTTATAATAATAGTTACTTAACAGATGCATTGGAAATTGTCCTTCACCATTATTTTGATGTAATTTTATTTTATATTTTAGTATATGTGCATACAGCAAGAAGTTGTACTTTGCTTATTGGACACATTATTATGACGTGATTTTGTCCTGGAGAGATTTCATCCTAGGCGAAATTTCGTCCTGCGAGGTCCTACTTTTGAGGATTCGACCGCGAGTTTTTGTATCCAAACCATGTCAATAAGCAAATATTGATAGAAGATCTGATTTTTAAAATACGGCAACGCAGTGACAATGTATTTGTTATTTTCACTCCGGATGAGCCTGTTCTTTTGAACGTGGTGCCCTTTGACCATGACACTTCTGACGCGGGGTCTTTTCTATGAGACTTTTTTTTGACAAGAGGCTATTTTGAACTAAGGTCCTTTTGACCTGGGTCATTTTGACGAGGGCCATTTTATGTGGGACTAGTCCGATCAGTGCCCTTCTGACTCGAGCTCTTCTTTGGATCGGGACCCGACATGGAATCTTTGGATACCAGATTCAACCGCTTTAACATTTCCCAATTGTGCCACATCGTCAAGTTCACCGAATATACGGCATCGTTTTTTTTTTTTTTGCCTGGATGTGGCAATTAGAGATGCGCGACAAATAATTTAAAATGATTCCATATTTTAAAGTACCCATTCTTCTGCTGGTTTGAATGAAAATTGGTTCATTAAATATTACTACACTGTCGATTCTGGTCATAGCTACTCCAGTCCGTTGAAGCTTTTTCATCCTCGCTTGTCGCGAAATATCATACATTGGAAGCATAGGCTATATATAATGCAGCGGTGGATTTTCTAAGAGTAACAATATATTGAAAAAAAAATCGAATTCGCAATTAATTTTGAACTTTTTATGTTTCTGTATTTTGGTGTCTTATAAGGAACACACACACATATCAAGTACCATTTCCACTGGCTCTTTTTCTTAAGATCATTTTAACGAAATATATTTGAAGACAAATTAGCGTAACATTTAAGTTCAAGGAAACATGCATAATATTTTAATTTTCTGGTTAAGTAACATATTTGGCTACTGAATAGAATCAATAGATTTTCGATATAATTCAGAAATAAATAGTTTCCCAAACAGTGTATCATGGGATTTAATGACTAAGACAGATGATACAAAGTCTTAAAGTATAACGGATTACAAAACATTTGATATAAGTTAACAATAGAGAAACATTATAATGAAAATACAGTAATGCAAAAAATACTTGTTAACATTATTTATTTCTTGCAGAGAAGTTGGTGTGAGCAGCGTACTAATGTTACCGAAAGTAAGTAAATATTCTAATCTTTTATTGAAATGTGTTTAGAAATAACTAAAATGAAAATAATAAATTTAACAACTCTTACTGATACGCAATGCATAGAATGTCGCAGAGTTGACTCAAATATTTGAATAATGCATAGGCACGAAAGTTTGGAGAGGGTTGCAAGTGGAACATAGGAAAAGGATGTTATTTCTTAGGAACACTGCAACAGTTTCGATAGATCAATGTCTGATGGTTCTTACCAACACGGCTTCTTTCAAGAGCCATCAGTGCGGCTAATAGTGAAGTGTTATCTGAACAATTGCTGCACTTTATTAACTAGATTGATTTCGTAATAAGTACGAATACAGAAAGCACGATGTTCAATTGTAATTTTAATTGTAATGAGTCAATTATAATTGTTACAGTGCTTATATTTGAAATGGCGTCCTATTCTTTTTAAACTATGTGTTTAGCACTCAAAGTTATCACACCTTCACAATATTCAGTTTCTAAATGTATCTGTTCGCTCCGCTCCACCCTGTATTACTGTTATATAATTGCCACTTTCAGTTAAAGAATCCCTAAATTATATTAACGAATAATGGGTAAAATTTTGTTAATCGGTCAGAGCTGAATATTGGGCTGAAAAAAGTATGTATAAGAGTAAAGTATTGTGAAAACTTTTTGAGAAATTCTACAAAAGCGAATAATAGTAATAAAGTAAATCATCGTCAACAATAATCCCAAGGGACCTCAAAGTTAAGAGTCCCTGTTAACCGAACGACCCAAATTTTGTTTTTGGAATACAGTCTTTTCCATGCATACGCACTACAGTATATTAGTATACAGACTACAGTATGTAGACTATACATGCGCACTACAGTATATCATGTATGTCGTCATAAAAATACTTCATTACCTGTATTCTCTCTTCTTGGAAGGCAGACCAGAAGGAAGGTTTATGTTAACGCATACATCAATCCTTTTTTTAGCATCAGTGTACAACATCACAGAAAATGAGAAAAATATATTACAATAATACTGTAACTGTACTGTAACTCGAAAAAATAACCTAACAATTCATTTTTTGGTGGAAAAATACCTGTATATTGCACTGTCTCAGACTGGAACAAAAATGTCTGGTAACTTCAAGACCAACTGTACTATACCCTGGCCGGTGAACGATGATTTCTGCCAGCTCAGCTCGCGAGGACGACTGAGGAGTGCGATGTTGTCATGTGCTTCTCGCGCAGGGGGAGAATCGTCTGCTTCCTCGTTGAGGGTGGGAAAGGGTGAGTGAAAATTTGGCAATGTGCGGTGGTTACCATAGAGACGCGACATTTATGAGCCTAAGGTTGGTTGACCTGCTGTTTTCTGCTCGCTCGCCGTGGCCTTGTGCAAAGCTGTCAGAAATCATCGTTCACCGGCCAGGGTATAATATATTCCGCAAAACTCGCTGAGCACTAGGATTTTTAATTTTATTAGCAGATCTATATTTACTTGTCTGCTTCCTCTTGGCCATGACTACTCTCGTATTAGATCAATTTTAATAATAGGAAAGCAAGTTTGAACACAGATTTGCACTTGTTATTGTATTCGCTCAAAAAATGTTCGAATGTTCTCACCCTAACTTCAGAGGTGAAATTTAATAGGAAAAATAACGTCAATATTATTCACACCCGACAAATCAAGTGGTGGAAACAGCGAGCTTAAAGCACGCCTGTGAACTCCAAATCTTGGAATTTTCACGCAGGAAGTCCAGGCCCAGCTATAAAATTCGCAACTCTGCTGATAATGGAAATTTACATATTTGAGACTGTTGTCACCAGTTTGCAGCCACGAGGGTGAGTAGAAAAGTTGTTTTGTCTTGTGCTGTATCCAGCTTGTCTGCTAAGCAGCTGTGGTGTTCAGCGCTTGAAGGAGGACAGAAAAAATATGCGTTTCTGGTTTTTCTCTTATTTACAAGGCAATTTTCTTCTGTATAAATACTGTATTGCAAAAACTGATCTGGAGTAAAACCTGAAGAAGAAACTGAGCTGTAGAATTAAAGGAATGTTGACAGTTGGTGTTTAGTGAAAACCTGTAATGACGCAACGGACTAAAAGTGAGTTTGTAATTCGTGCTAACCGAAATTCGTAATAACCGATAAAACTTCCTATAAGATAAAGCGCGTCACTGCTGGGACTGAAATTTTGTTAATGTTAACCGAGTGTTCGGCTTAAGCGAGTTCGTGTTAAGGGTGGGTTTACTGTAATAAAATGTGTAAGTCGTGGACGATAATAATAGGCTTAATAAGACATCACTGACAAAAGGACAATATAGGCCACAGTTCATAAATATAAGTAAACGTTTTTATTAACTATTAAAGTTTAGTTATAAATACGTTTAATTAATGTTTTCAGAGTAATACAGGGTATTACTTGTAATGTTAAGGTTAATTAAAACAAGTAATTTAAAATCCTTCATTAGAAAGATTTGCTAGTTCTTTTGTAAAATCGGTGAATCATGATATTAGTAAAATAACTATATTAAGTCACAACTGTTATTTCAAGTACCTATCTATTGACTAATCATAAAAAATCACTACTCTTAATTCACCTATCTATTTATTGAACTCATGATATTAAGGAGTTAATATTTATTTACGTGTCTACCTATTGATTTATTTTATTATGTGTTTAGTCTTAATTCGCGTGTCTATTTATTGTAGCATAATATTAATTCACTAATTCTATTTTTTTTAAATGAAATGAAAACTTTAGGTTCTACGTTCTACGGTTATACTGGCTATTCTAAAGGAGACGGTGATAATGAGAAATGAATGAAATGGTGGAATTAATAAAGTGGAGAGAAATGAGAGAACAGCGAGAAAACTCACCCCACAAACTTCACCTGGCGCGAGTTGGGATCAAACCAGGGACCCCATACACAAAAAATATACTTCTGTTCACTATCTGTTTATTAATTTATGATATTAAGTCAAAATCGAAAACACAATCTCATCTTCTGGAGCCGAAACCACACAATATCCATCAACAAAACGTTGAAATCCTTAATTTGTGTGCACAAACTCCTAATTTATAAGCTATTGAATTATTATGTATAAATATATATATACACACAGGGTGATTTCCTTAGGTATGTAAATCTTTCAGCAACTGATTCCTCTAAGAACAGACAATAGAGAAATATAGGATAACTTACCGTTCCAGAGAGGTACAAAGTGTTTGACAATAAGCTTACTGACAGGACGCTCATCATGCAGTATATTGACAATCAGATGCAATGTTACGCCCAGCATGGGATTATGTCTTTACTTCCTCACGAAAGACGGGTGTGATTTGTAAAGTTGCAGTAATTAAATATTACTTCTAGTAGGCATTGCCATCATTCCATCTGCTCTCTTAACTATGTCCATGGTACGCTGATAATTACTTCCAACATATCAATGTGCCTCTCAGGCTCTTAACAGTATGCCCACTTCAATTTCCATATCCTACAACGTGCACCTTCCTTTTTGGTCTAGTTTGCAAAGCTCAGGAAGGGCACAAAACAAAGATTCACAGACCATCAATGAGCCGTTGGTATGCTGGAAATGTACACGTTGATGCTAATGGTCTACTGGTCCACGCTTAGTTGCATGCATGAAGAGCATGCCCGCAACCGTTCGGTCTATTTAATGGATGGGTTCCGCAAGAATGTAATGCTCCCCGCCTGTGATTCCTCTATACGCCATTTTATGCACGTGCACATTGTGCACCATCATAACTTGTCCCCTAATTCTGACTCGCCTAAGCGATGTAACCCCATTCTCTGAGGGAGTGGGATACGCCCATTGCACGGTCAGACCGAATTCCTGAGTGCCTACCAGTTGGCCTACTGGTTGAGGCAGACTGCTAGCGAGTCAGTCCTACCATGCTCTGCAGGCATGGCGCCCGAGCGTTATAAGGCAAGCTCACCACCCGCCCGTGTTCACCGTTACTTAGATTCCTGGGATTGGCTCCCACAAGCCACCAAATCCCACGGTATGACCACAGCCCGGCAGAGTCCAACCCAATCAGGGGGCCCAGGCAATGGCCGAGAGGGCTTGTTCAATCCCGGCTCTGCCTACCTCTGTCGTTCAACTGGCAACCGCCTTGTCGTGTAGAGGTACCACGCACTCGTCGAGATACTCCCGTATCTCATCACGGACCCAACGGTACGTGTTAAGTCACCATTTGAGTTTGGTGCCGGCCCATATCCCACAGATTTTCCTCCCTTTAACAGGATCAGAACCGTTACCCAGATTCCTGGGATTGTCCTCTCCCCCACCTCTGTTTGACACCCCTGCAGGCAGGAATCCGACACTCTTTCTCGGTAGGGTCGTCCAAGCAATACGGAACTTCCTCTAATTACGGTAGAGGTACACCGTACATTACCAGAGCCAATGACTGATGTAGACCGTTTGCTCAAAGGCAGACATTGTCATTTAGGAGCCGTGTCTCCCAAGGGAGCCGTGTATCCTCAAACAATACGGGGCTACCTATATTTAACGTGTTTAGGTACCACGTACACGTTGTAGCAAAGCTACTTGTCCGAAACCCAATGGTATGTGTAAACCACCATTAGAAGGGACACCCACACACTTCCTCGGTAGGGCCGTTCAATCAATACGGAACTACCTCTGATTACGGTAGTTCCGTACATTACCAGACCCAATGGCTGATGTAGACTGTCTACCTTTAAAGACAATGGCCATTTGAGAGCGGCGGCTCCCCTGATAGGGTCGTGGCACCTACACCCAGCTCACACTACTGGGACGAAGGAGTGACCCACTTCCTCAGCGCTCCTGAGGTACGAGTATGTGTTAGGATACTAGGTATCCCATCCCGGACCGAAGAGAACGCATTACACTCTCTTTGAGGGCGGTACCTACATCATCCTCCCGGTAGGGCGCTGGATCCGCCCACGCCCTTGGTCACACCAGCTACCCACTCTTTTTTTTAGCGCGTTGGGGTACCACGCAGCCTTATCTCCCGGACCCAAGGGCACGGCCTAGTTGCCCATTTCGGGGGATACCCGAAGGCTCACCTCCGCTGGTAGGTACGGCAGCCTAGACTACCTATCCCACAGAGGACGTAATGGGGTCACACATACTCTCCCAAATTCAATGGCACGAGTTAGTTCCCCCTTTATGACGTTACCCGAGGGCTCACCTCCGCCGGTAGGTTGTTGACCCTGCAAAGCGCACGCTGCCATATCGCAGTTAAAGTACCGGCAGCGAGCTAGGCACCCAGTGTCACCCTATCTCCCCCGTGCAGCAACCGCTCCCGGAAAAGGATGGGAAAGTGGGCAAAAACACGGGGGTCCCTCACTCTTTCTCAGCACGGGTTTGGGACCGGCCACGGCGGGGTTAACTGGAAATGTACAGTAAGGGTTAAGAATTATACGGAGTGATGAATTGACTACTACGTAGTTGCAGCCTTTAATTATTGCGATGTTCCAAATGAAATTTGTCTTTCTGAAGGGCGGAGCGCTATGCTTCCATTTTTTGAGTAACGTTATGATAGACTGTGTAAAATGAACATCATCTGGACGATCATCGTCAAGTTTCCATCTCAATGTATGTCCTGTCATTTAGTGAGCATATTGTTGAGAGACCAGCATATCCTGTCATTTAGTGAGCGATCCTAGTATACTTATATACATCTTTTTGTTGCCTTTCCTTAAAGAAATCAGTTGGTAAATACTTCAACGAACTGTAATGATAGATGACATTAAAATTTATTACAATTTTTTTATTTCAGAAGAGAAAGACATGATTTTGAATGACGATCTTCCGATTTCAGGCAATGGAAAGGTATCTATAATTTTATCGTGTGAAAATTACATACAAAAAGATTTTGTTTTCAAAAATGAAAATAGAGATATTCCTCGTGATTATACGGGCGAGGTGGTCCTGGCTCCCTTTAAGTTTGCTAAGCTCCATATTTGTACTAAAATCCTTATTGATGTTTTGTTAAATATTTGAAGAACTTGAATGGATTTCCTAAATTTTACAGAAATCGGTTAGCGTACATACTTTCGGTGCGAAACGTTTGTATTCGATTTCCGGCGGGAGCTGATGTAATTCAAATTACATGTTATGCTGCAGTTCCCAGTCTCATAATGTATCGGTACTTAAAGGGATGTTAAACTCCAACACAGGCAACTATTTTTTAAAAAAGAAGTACACATATTGGAAATCAAAGAAGACGATTGTTCGATGGTTGGATTGTATTTCTAGTTCAGCATCGAGGCTATAATATATGAGAAATACATTCATATATTAACGTGGATTTTGAAAAACATGAGTTCCTGAAAGTATTCGAACTCAAGCCATACCAAAGATGCGTACGCTAAACATGTAGTCACAAAACTGTGAAAGAATGTCATGTCATATATGAAAGAAGAGATTGGAATGTAAGCAGATAGTCATTTTTTGTTAGTTTTAGATATCTTATTCTCAAGGATATTCTTATCATAATAGAGATAAGAGGAATTGATAGAGAATAATTGAAACGAAATAGATCGTAGAAGTTTACTTCTCAAAGGGGATCGCAGCAGTGGGTGCCACAGAAGTTGATCTTTCACTGCAGAAATCATCAAAGTGGGTGAACTGACACATGGTTTGTCACGAGATAGAATCTAAGGTTCTTATGACCAAATAATGTATGTAACGTACCATTCAGCGACCGAAAGAAAGGTAAAACTCAAAGACCAAACGTTCTAGCGAGTGGTAAGATCTTACGAGGACCAGGCGTCGAAGCGACAGAACCTCTTGAAAACCGAGCATTCTAGAAGATGGTGACGTTATTGGGAGGATCTAGGTCCGAGCAAAGAGAAGTTCTAACGGCTGAGCGTCCTACAACGTTCGTTACGGAACGATCAATGAAAGAAGATTTATGCCTTTTGCAGTGCAATGGGTGTACACTATTGTATAAAAGTTTTCTTTTCGTGTATTACAAAAGAAAACTTTAGTAGAAAGCCTACTGCAAATGAAACAAACATAATATTTTACTGATACTGTTTCACATCTTTCTCTAGTAAAGGTTCATAAGGTTGTCATGCAATTCTGATGCAAAGGTAGGGCGTCTGAATGAGGATGAAATAAAGTAGAGATCAGAAAAATTAGGTTGCTATTGAGTATAGAGAGCGGAGGGAGGGAAAAGAAAACGTTGAATGTCAGCTAAATGAAAAAAATTGATGAAACAGAATTTTTGGAAAGAGATAAATTAAGGAAACCAAAATTAACCTACCAACCATAGGAAGGACAGCAAGGACTATGAAAGATCATAAAGAGAGTTGTCATCTGTAACGCACTATTACTAACTCCGCAGATTTACCTAGTTGATATGTTAGAATACACAATAAGAAAGAAGTTCGGACACCGGGAAGTGCATGCGTAACACAAAAGACAAGAATAAAGACTGATCATACATGCGAGAAAGGTTCTTACTGCTTTTAATGGCAAGATTTTTACTAGAACTTAACTCTTTATCAAGTCTGGAGTGATCTTTATTAAAATGATCTACTCTGGAAATAACTCGTGCTCTGTAATGAAATTTTGACTTCATTAAAACAGTATGGGGCGGCTGTTTCAACAGCTCTGGCATCAACAACTCTGGTACAAATGTAATGTGCCTTGCGAGAGAATATTTTGATTTTCATTTGAAGTGTTTAATCTATGATTTGGATGCTTGAATAATGTGTGTAGATCAAATTGCTTCTTAATCTTCATCGCCCAGTTGCACATTGTGCGGTTGTGAATAATTGCACGCTGTTGTCTCACTGCAATGAAATGCTCACGTATTGCGTTATTAAGTCCTGCTAGTAAGGAATACCGGAATGTGAAAGAAGTTGTGAGTGTCTTTTCACATATGTGCAAGATTTTTTATTTTATTTATTTATTTGCGTTTTTTCCATAATAGTAATGATTTTCAATCACTCGCTAATCCAAGAAAACACATATGTGGAAATTCCATACCTCTGGGTTTCTTGGTACAGATCTTGTAAGCATCGACCAAGTAATTATTCGCGAATTTTTTGCAAGTTTTCTTTGGTGGTGATGAAGCGTATGATGAACTACTTTTTCCTGGCGCTCATCGATTGTTGGACTTCGTTCTAGCAGCAGCATTGTTCCTTCTGGTAAACCTGCATTATTGCCGAAATCACCTTCTAACTCCTTATAATCTGTGCTTTCGTTGTCTATTATTAGTGTGTTAAACTTATCCACAACAACGTTTTCCTCACACAGCTAGTTTTAATCTGTTGTGCAAACATTCTACTCGCATTGGAATTTCCTACAAGGTTCGAACACACCCACTAACAACTTCACAACTGCTGCCAGTCTCATTTTGTACATATATGATGCACGTTTACATACCAGCATCCAAAGTACCATTGCACTCTGCTTCCATTGTTAGTAGAGCTACCTGCCCGTTGCAGTGAATGAATAAATGCAGATACCAGTATTTGATCGCACTTGCTCCTACCGCCCCATCTACTAGCAGTGGGTTCGTGTTGTACCTTTAAACAGCACCTTTTCCGTACATTTTCTACGTTCGCACACCCCTCTGCTTCCGTTTGCTCATGTCCATAGCATGTCACATTGCACCACACCCCTCTTTAGTTTGTAGTACAGACGTCAACTGGTTTTGTTTACATTTTCGCTCTAAACTGTGGGTGTTCTTTCTTGTAGTCATATTTGCTATACACAATGAAACATTCACTACAAAATCTCTTGCTTCTGGTTCCATATTTTATTTCGTTTTAGGACAGCTTTCCATTGTATGTTGGCTGCTTTGAATTGTTATGGTTGGCAGTGTTAATTTTGATAGATTAGGTTAGGTTAGAATATAACTTTATATGGCTGGTAGGTTAATTTTGATTTCTTTGCTCTCATCCTTGGCAAGTATTTTGTTTAGCAGTCATTACTGTCTTTCTGCATTTCGTTGACACTCAAAGTTTACTCGTCTCAAACTCCGCTCTCTATGGTCCACAGCAATTTAAATTTTAGTGGTCTCTAGTTCCTTTCATGGCTAATAGACGCCGTGTGTTTGTATCTAAATTGCGCGATAACCGTTTGCCTTTTTACATATATTCAGTCAATATGAGCCAATATTGCTCTATATCAGTTATGTATTAGATTTGAAATCAGATATTAATTAGAAAAGTCTAACGTGAAATGTAAGGAATTTAACTACTCTCTTTTAGGGTAATTTAAATGGAAAGCAAATATCAAATGAAAATACCTGTAGAATATAGTACAAGGTGTTCGAAAAATTGTAACATTTCTTTACTTTTTCAATATGTAGTGAGAGTTGTCCACGACAATGATTGCTATTAAATACTCTAAGCATTGATTGAAATACACCCCGTTCCTAAGACCAGATTTTTCAAGATTGTACTCACACAACAACGGAAGGCATTTTGTGCTGTGGAATATACAAAGGCAACATCTTTTATCACAGTTCAGCCGAACTTTCGGCGATAGTATGGGGTTATTCCACCTGACATGAGCTACATTCAGCGTTAGAATAGACAACTCTCTGAGATAGATTGCCTATGCAAAAGCAAAAATAACGGCCATCCTTCACATTCAGAGGAGACTGTGGATAGAGTTCGGCAATCCTTCCAATGCAGCCTTACGAAGGTAGTTCGGAAAGCAGGCCGTGAGTTAGCATTTTCCCCGCTCAGGAGACGGAAATGTAGTTTGTAAACGTTTGAAATTCAAGGCGTAGAAGCTGTAACTTGTGCAGGCAATTACTGAAAATGACAAAAACTTCCCACTGTCTTCGGTATAAAGATGTTAGAATTCCTGAAAAGGATGATTTTAGGAACAAGGTAGTCATTAGTAATAAGGCGAACTTGTATATCAGCGGCAAAGTCAACAAGCATAGTGTTCGAGTCTGGAGTTCAGAATATTCTCAGCGAATCATCGAGCATGTCAGAGATTCCCCAAAGTTGAACATCTTTGCTGCCATGTGCAGAACAAAGTTTCATAGGCCATTCTTCTTTGTAGAAGGAACTATTATGGGTCACACGAATCTTGACATGCTCCAGGTTTCATTCCACAAGATTTCATTTTCCGTCAGGATTGAGTCCACCTCATTTCCATAATGAAGTGGAATGTTATTTGGATAAACAGCTCTCACAGCATTACATAGGTAGCACTGCACCTGATGATGATGGGTTGTTGAGATGGAACCCGAGATCTTTTAGTGGGGCTTTGTCAAAGACCTGGTTTCAGTTCAACTGTCGTATCGAGATCTAACGGAGCTGCGAGAACTGATCACAGATGCCTTTGCTGCCATTACAATAAACACGTTGATTCGACCATGACAGGAAATGGATATCTTTGAGAAAGGCGCCCATATTAAGTCCTTTTAAGTAGATAAAGAAGACTTTAACACATTATCTTGCTCTTGGTATACAAAAGTTTATAATATCACATCAGGAGTACGAGAATATTTTTGAAAAGGGTACATTCTTTTCCGGACACCTTATTAAAACATGTAACTTGTTTTTTTACATATAAATGGAACTTAAAGGTTTACTTAAATAATTATGGTCTAATTGTCTGTGTTATAAAACAATTTAAATTTTATATAAGTAGGACAAATACGAAATGGTAACCTATATATAATAAATGTTGATCGAAGCATACCTAAACTAGACTAACGTACAGTCCTGACTTTTATGAATCTTAACCAGTGTAACAATTTTAATATTACTCGAGTTCAGATATATCGTTATAACTCAAACAACTCTCTGAAACAAATATATGGAGGAGAGATTGCTAGTAAGATTATCAGGAATGCAACATGACAGAGTTATTATAATCAGTACATCCCATAATGCTATCTGATCCGAGTATAACTATGGCTTATAAAATACATTTTATATACAGGGTGGCCCAAAAGTAGGTATACACCCCTGCATTGATCAATTATAACATTCTAGTTTATAAGTTTATTTGCTTCGGCTGTTTCGAGCTTAATATATAAGTAAAAAGACATTAAGAACACATAAAATAGAATCTAAGTCTTCCTGATGGATAACAATAAGACACGATATAAAAAGCAATTAGTTGATCAGTACGGGACTCTATACCTACTTTTAGGCCACCCTGTATACATATGTAATATGAATAAACTATATGTACTTTCCGTTCTATTTTAGTGTTATGTTGCTTGCATTTTCGATGAACTTACCTGGGTAAGTAGCTATACTAACACGTAAAATAAGTTATGCATGTATGTGTGTTAATAATAATATCAACTTTACTTTTAGTGCCGTTAATTTTTCATGGGCAAAAATATAGAATCTTGTGAAAACTATTATACGCCATTTACAATACACCAGAAACTAGTATAATATCTAATAATTATAAAAGAATGCCAATTAAGCAGGTTAAAGAACTAATCTCAAAGCTAAAATACTCAAATTTCAAAGTTAAAGCTTATTCTCAAAAGGAAAATTGAAATAAAAACAATTTCTTAATATGCCATTTTCAGAAGAGATTAAAGCTTCCGTTAACTGCCATTTAAAAGAACTAATAAACTTTTCTCAAAATTACACATTCAGCAGCCAAAGAACTGACATAACTTTATTGTCATGTTTCTATCATAAGAAATTAGTTGAAACATGCTGAAGATACATAATGACAATAAAATCGGTATTGCCAGTTACATCCTTTATCTTAATGTTTAATTTGTCTGACGAACGTTCTGTTAATGTTTTCGATGTATGATTATTTTAAATAATAATAATAGTAATAATAATAATAATAATAATAATAATAATAATAATAATAATAATAATAATAATAATAATAATACTTATTATTACTATTATTATTTCGGCGGTAGTAGTAGTAGTAGTACACGGAGGATTAAGCATTAAGAAAAAGATACATTGCCAAGTGAATGACTCTTGAAGATGTTTACCTAAGTTTTGATACGACCATTTCTCTTATTTTGGAGAGAAACTGAAAAAATCTCAAAAACTACATAAAGATACGAAAATAAGTATATTAGAAAGGGTTATGTTTCCGGTATATGTTTGTTCATTACTTTGTTAGCTGTCATTCTTATTTATTCCTACAAACATTAAAAAAACGAACAGTTTACGCTTGAGTACAATAATCCTGTCGATAGTGTATTGGCACAAAGTGACTTTTATAAAGGTAAACCAACAAAAATGTTTTAATGTATTGAAAGTATATTTTTCACATTCACATTTAATAATGTTTACGTATATAGATAAAAATAAGCCTAAGTTTAATCATAAATAACAATGTTGAACACTTAGTATGAAAGAAACCTATGCACTCTTTATGCTCCCATCAAAAAGAAATCCTATACATTTTCTGCTATCCTTACTTATTTAATAAAGTTGATTTCAAAAGCTTCCGTTGTGTGATAACACATCTTCGGAATTTCGTATATGGTTATCATCATCCTAGGTATTCTTCAATTATCGGTAGGTTACTTGCCACAACTGAGAAAATTCCATGCATCACAGTCTTCAGCTAATCAATTTGTCTTTAAGTCTATTTTTTCTGTTTTGATGTAGTGTAATCAACTGTAGTCTCCTTTGCCTTTTCCTTTCTTTTCTGCCATCATACCCTCTAGCACTATCTCATGATGCAGTTCCTGTTTAACCAATGTCGTAACAATTTCTCTTTATTTTTTTCAATTATATCTAAAATTATTATTTATTCCTCTCACCATTTCTAACACATTTTCATTCACTTACCGCTCTAATTTTTTCCTGTTCTTCTATACACTCAAACACACATTTGAAGATGTTTTAGATTTTTGAGTTACTTTGCGTAATGCCCTTGTATCTGCTCCATACTCCTAAAAAAGCATTTTATGAATCTTTTTTTCTCAACACATTATGCATGAATTCTCTAAATAAACTATTTTTTCCTTCTAAATGCTTCTTTCGCCATTTTTGTTGATGTCTTTACTTCACATTCACACTTTTAATCACTAACTAATAATAACACAAGTGTCGAAAACTACTCACTTCTAATTTTCACCTCCTATTTTCAATGTACTTAGAGAGTTTGTTACTGAATTCTCTTTCTCTTTCTCTCTTTCTGCGTGTGTCTGTTATTTGCGATTTTTTCAGTTTTGAGCCCTCCATTCGATAGTACATCAAAAAACTATCTGACAAAGTGATAAAAAAAATTTTCGCGTCATCTTACCATTCCTGAGATATTGGCCAAAAAGGTGGTCGATTTCGGGAGATTTAAGGAGCCATATTCGGGAACCATAAGTCATAATGAGATCACATTGCTGTTGATCAATACCTAAGAGGATGATGCACATTTTGGTATCAAATAGTAACCGGTGGCCACTGGCTAACTGGCCATCATTCCTCAGATAATAGCCGAAAAAGTTCTAATTTCGGGAGATTTAAGTAGTTAGAAACCGTAAGGCATATAGAGATGATATGTTACGAATTTTTGCGAGAAAGAGAAGAAGTGCGGATACAAAGATTTTCTTTTACATGTAGGATCAATCACACAAGTTTCTTATGAGCACTTGATCTTTCCATCCCAATCCAACTTTCTTTCAGAACTACTATCGATAATTGATAGTCCAGCTTCCAAAATATTTTTTCTTGGTCAGTAAATGCAACACAAATCTCTTTTTTCTATAAACCTTTCACTAATTACTCTTAATAACCCAATTGCATCTCTTGTACCCTAATCTTTCCTAGATCGAACTGTCCCTCTCCAACTTCTATATTTGTCCTACCATATGACTTTATGTTTAGTATTTGAGGCGTAGTTTTTGTGGAATCAGAATACGTTGTACTAAATTCCATGGATTACAGATTATCACTTTATGTAGGGGTGCTTGTTTTTGTTTATTTTTTTTGTAAATATACTTTTAAACATTACTCTCCTACGCGTATTTAAAATACTTCTAACGAAGTTCAAACGAAAAACCCAATATCCATCTGTAACCAAGTTTCTAAAGTGTATAGGCTAGTGTTCGATTTGTACTGGAAGCTAATGCATTTCGATTCAGAGTTAAGATATATATATCACATCGAGAAAAAGTAACGCCAAACAATTTGATATCAAAGGTAGTTATTAATGTTACGTTGGTATAAGTAAAAATGTTCACAACTTTTTTCTCAAAGGTGATAAAAATGAAAACCATAGAATATGATTTGTGAGTAGTCTCTGGCTCAAGGTACACACCTTGTCATCGCTCAACCAACGATTGGGTTCCTATCGAATAAATTTGAAAGGCGATAATGTTAACCGAGAACAGTTTTTTTTTGTCTGCTAGCAATTGCTAGCAACTACCCGAAGAGGGTTACGCCCTCTGTAGGGGAAGAGAGGTAGATCTACTATTGCAATATATTGGAAAACAATAGATGGGCTATGGGTAGTTAAAGAAGCATTTTTATTAACAAGCAATTCAGGTCATTATGGTTTTAATAACCATAATCATTAGGTTGGTTTAAGGTTTAGATGTGAAAGAGCATCTGAATGGATGAAAGCAGATGGAAAGCAGGTGGATGAGAGCAGATGAGAATGAGGTGCAGTTAACATTACAACACACAGGTTTTGTTAGTATGACAAATGCGTGTTATCTTCTCGCCTAGGGGCGACGCTAGGCATTAATGAAGACAAGGGTGCCCTGTTAGAACGGTAGGTATTACTGTGCATATGATGGCCAGATATGTGGGAGATGAGCATCTGAAGAATATGGTTCGTAGTAACGACTGTCTGGGTGGTCAGGTGGAATAGTGTAGCGGTAGAGAGTAAGCAGTAATGAAAGCGGAGGAATGAAAGCAGCAGAGGGGGACAGATTACGGGCGTGTTCTTCAAATGTTTGCTGTAAAAGTGGATGGTTGGACTGCAGACGCCGGGTAATATATTTTGTGCGAAGTGTTTCCAGATGATAGAGGATGTGTGGAAATGTGAGGCGATCATAGAGGTCCCGAGTTGGACTGGGCAACTTAATTCGAAAAGCAATGCGCAAGGCATGTCGTTCAAGAATTCGTAGTTTCTCATAGTATGATGTTGGTGCAGATAACCTGGCGGTAAAACCGTAAACAAGTATAGGTCGCAGAAAAACTTTATAGGTGTTCAGGATAGTATTCGCAGAGAGACCCCAGGTTGTTCCAGTAAGACTTTTCAGCAAATTGAGACGACCATATGCCTTTTTTGCGATAGCTTGCAAATGGGCCGACCATGTAAGGCGGTGATCGAAAGTAAGACCAAGATATTTGACAGTACGAGAAGGTCTGAGAGGTACATTTTGAACAGTAAGATTCAAGAGACTAGGATTACGGTGTATACGAGAGCGGTATTTCGGTGATAGGAATACAATAGCTTGCGTTTTCGTCGGATTTATTTTCAAGCGCCAGTGAGAGCACCAATCGACAAAGGTATTGATAGCAGCTTGTAAAGCCAAATTAAGTTGGTGGATAGTTTTACCAGTGGCGAGCAGTGCAGTATCGTCTGCATACTGGAAGAATTTTACTGTAGCTGGAACAGCAGGAAAGTCGGCAACATATAGAATGTACAGTAAGGGTGACAAAGCCGATCCTTGTGGAACCCCAGAATGAAGAAAAATTGGAAAGGAGTAACTGAAATTAATATAGACGTAGGCCAGGCGACAAGTGAGAAAATTAAAAATGAAGCGAAGATAGGCAATAGGCAATCTGAGCTGCTTCAGTTTATAAATAAGAGCTGGATGCCAGACCTTATCGAATGCCTTTTCCAAGTCAAACAGGACTAAGCAAGATGGATGTCCTGTGTTAAAATGGTTGTATATGGAATTAGTAAGGCGAAGTAGTTGGTCGTTGATGCTGAAAGAGGGTCTAAAACCAGCTTGTTCAAGAGGAAGGCTGTTGTGTAGTGCCAGATAGCAGTGAAGACGTTTGAGAATGATACGCTCCAGAATTTTGCAAAATGTTGATGTTAATTGAATGGGTCGATAAGAGCTGACAGTGTGAGCAGGTTTGCCTGGTTTGAGAAACATGAGAGTTTTGGATGTTTTCCAGTCGACAGGGACATAGCCAGTACGAAGAATAAATGTGTATATAAGAGAAAGCAAATATAAAACAATATAGGGGCTTTCTCGAACGTGCCTGTATGTAATAGAGTCTATACCAGGAGCTGTGTTACGTCTATGAGCAACAACAGAAGTAATGTCAGATATCAAGACTGGCTCAGTAAGAGGATTGTTCTCGGGAAGAGTATGTTGAATATTTGGTTGTAAATGTGGAGAGTCCAGATTGAGCCTGTCGACGGGATGAGGACGATGAGGTAAATCAGGTGTCAGTGGTGTAAATATTTCCTGAAGGTACTGTGCAAACGCATTAGCCTTGTCGGTATCGGTATGAAGAGGCGTATTATTGTCAATAAGAGGGTAAGTTGTTCGAGTATTTTGCCCAGTGAGTTGCCGAAAACGCTTCCAATATTGCGTTGGATGAGAAAGAGAGCCTAGATGGTTGCAAGTTTTGATCCAGCTCCGTAGTTTATAAGCTCTGAGATAGTTGTGAACGGTGCGTTGAAGTTGTCGGTGGTGATGCAAGGAGTCTAGGTTGCCAGTAGCAACGAAATCCCTATAAAATTGACGAGAACGTTTTATCAACGGCAGGTATTGTGGAGGCAAAGATGGTCGAAAGGCAGAAGTAGTAGATGTAGGAATGTACTTGGCAGTTGCATTTCGCATGACAGTAGTCAGAGATTCGAGACAATGATAGAGGTCTGATTCGGTACTTGGTGGCGACAGCTCAGAAAGATTTTCTGTGAGATGCGATCTGTATGCAGTCCAATTTGCCTTATCATAACGATAGGTAGTTCGTGGAGGTATATCCTGAGAACTAGCAGAACGAGTTGTAATAAGGAGTTTTATAGGAGCATGATCGCTGCCAATGAGATCAAGTACCTCAACAGAGCTACGATGAGATATGTTGCTCGACACAATAACTATATCCGGGGTAGTCTGGCTAGAAGGCCTGGTAGGTTTCGGCAGTGGTAGTGTCACACCGGTAGTATGGCTAGTGATATAATTGAGAAACTGGTCTCGCTGAGTCGCCGGACGGCTATGTAAATTCACGTCTGCCATGATTATATAGGTGCGAAAATTATTAGAGATGTATTGGAAAAAACTGAATGGAATATCATGACCCGGACGGATATACAAAGTTGCAACTGTTACATAGAGATCTTTATAGTATAAAGATGTGATAAGATGTTCAGGAATATTTTGTAAGACGGGTGAATGACTGCGAAATGGGATGGAAGGAGAAAACCCAATCGCTACTCCCCCGTTGGCTCGCCTGGCTGCTATGGTGCTATCCTGCCGTAACATTTGAAATCGAGGTATGCGACATGTCATGTTGTGTGAGAGATGAGTCTCATTAAGCAGAAAGGCATGGATCTTTTCTTCAAGCAAAAGCGCTTCAAAGAGCGGCTTGTGCTGTGCCAGAGAACGTATGTTCAAAAACAAGAAGGAGAGCGCCATAATGTAATGAAGAGAGACATGGTGGCTTTTAAACCTCTGTTTCCAGTACATTTGAATGATAGTAAACATTATTGCCAGAATATGTGGGAGAGATGTTAACGTTGAAAATTGCCTTGGCTGCGTACTGAATTTGTTGAGCGATGTGGTTACGTAAGAATGGGTGAATGTTTTGTAAAGACAGAGTAAGAAATGTTAAAATCTGATGGACAGTTACAGGCTGTTGAAGAGCGGGATTTGTAGGTGGTTGGATTTGTTCAGGTATGCGCAGTGGCACTACTGTTTCTGGTTTTGATGGCTCAGGAGCTGGTTTGGATCGGCATTTATAACTATATGTTGGGTGTGAATTTTCTTGACATGTGGAGCACGTCGGAGGTGATTTCAAGTTAGTACAACTACATGTAGGATGTGGACCGGAACAGTAACCACACTTAAATGGGTTTCTGCACTGAGATGTAGAGTGTTGTCCATAGACCTGACAGCGCTCACAGCGAAGAGGTAATGGAGAAGAAGTCTTGGATGGTTCCACACGATGGCGCTGTTTGTAGATATATGCACCACGAGTTAGCAGGTCATCAATAGTCTGCTGTGAATTTGTAAGTACGCGCACCATGTATGTCGGACCATGGTCGCCTTTGATCCGGATGCATTTGATGAGAAGGTAGCCCTCTAACTTAAGTTCTTCGAGGATTTCATCGTCGGTATAACTCGGATCTACCCCACGAATAACTACAGAAAGAGTAGGTGTTTTCTTCGGCGGAGGTGGCTGTTTGATACGTTGGTCACTGAGCTTGGTCATTGTAGATTGTTTTCCGAAAATCTCGAAACTGAACTTGTTCCGAATCGTACGGAGAAACTCTGGATCAGGTGTCTTGATAATCATTCCGTTCCTGGTCTTTATCATTTGAGTGATATTGACACGAGGCAGGTATTTAGTAATCTGAACGAACAGAAGTTTTGTATTTGTGAATTTCGGGTCAAAGTTCTGAAGTAAATAAGAATATATAGTAGGTCGACCCGGGGGAGGTAGATTAGGAAACTGGTTATCGTCTCGAATATCAATATTCATGGAAGATTCAGAACTGGCGTCACTGATTTTATGTTGACGTTTAGCAGGCGGCAGTTTTGTTGAAGCTACTGGTGAACGGGAGCGAGCTGAAGAGCCCTGGCTGGTAGAGATCCGTTCCAATGAATGACATCTCCGGCGCACCGATTTCCCGGAAGAACAAGAGGGTTGCGGTACAACTGGTGGTAAACCGGAGTGTTGGCCACTCACAGGTTGAGATGCCATAAGGCACGTCTCGGTTGATGATAATCTTCGTACTGTAGTATAGTGTAGTGGAAATAATGATGATGATGAAGAAGAAGAAATGATGTATGAATGATGAAGCTACGCTTCCAAAAATATTGTACACTGGTGTGTACGGTAATGCAGTATCCACTTGGGTGAAACCCTTAGTCTCTCTCACTCTCTCGCCCGTAACTAAGACTTGCCGTGCTTGCGTCCACAAGCACGTAATAATCCTAGCCTAGACTTGACAATGCAAGCAGTGCCTCCAGTGAGAAAGCTGGAAACCAGCGAAGTATCCCGAGAACAGCTTACATACGTACCTATATTCTGCACTTGGCGTAATCTGTGAGTGAGTTTTAAATTACTGAGAACATAATCTCCATACTTATATTCGAGTCATGTATTTATTAACCCTACTATATAAGTCTAGTTATCTACCCTATAAAACGTCTTCGAAACTTCGACTGTGTCAGGAAATTCAATAGAAAATAGTAAAGTACAAAATTTCTAACTTTTAGATAGCATATACGTAATCATCCTATACTTGAAACTGGAACGCCGTTTTAATAAAATGATAATTGTGCTCGAAAAGTTTCTTATTTTTGATTTATAAATGTTTCATACATAGATCTATGTCAGAGACAGAAATTTGTCATGAACATTAAATCTGTTGGTTTGCTTGTGAAGAAGCAGAGGGATGTACATTTAATCGAAAGCTTTTGAGAAACCTAAATATATTACATCCAGTTGAGAACTTTCTGAAACATAGTTTATAGCATGAATAAAAAATTGTAATAGGTTGCTAAGACGTGATTTCTGTTGCTATACAATGTTGAAGTAATGGGCTAGGTAGATAAGGCTTGATTTCTATTACTGTACAATGTTCAAGTAAGAGACAGTGAATTTCTAATATCTATCCCTTACGATTCCCTCGCAAAAAATTGACAACGGAGAAAGAAGAGAAAAGGGTTTATAGAATATACATTAGTTTTAATGCGAAATGCATGTATTCTAATAGTGTTAAACCGTTTCCAAAGTTGGGGAAAAACATTCTCTAAAACATCTATTACAAGACAAGTTATAAGCAATTGATGCGCCTGTATTGATATGGTATAAATAATGTCAGGTCCAAGAGCACGATGGTCAAATAGAGCTGACAAAAATGACTTGACTTTAGTGGACGTAGTGGAAATCGAGGATAGGGAATGTGACTATGCAGCTTCAAAAGCGGGAGGGGGTTAGGTACCATCTGCCTGGAGAATAAAAACAATCATTGAGTGACTCACCTCTTTGTTCTCCAGTAACAGTGCTATCACCATAGTTGACTTTCTTGGGTACACTTGTTTTATTTCTCCTTGGATTGATGAGAGGCCAAAAGTTGTTAAGTTTCGAACGAAACAAGGTTGCAATGTTGCAGGCGTATGTAATGTACCATTACAATCGGGGTAATGAAATTATTATTTGGAGGGGCCCAATATATCTTGAACGTAGTGCATACTGTAGATTTTTCAATATATATTCTTCGGTCCATGTAGTATATTCATTTGTTCCTTATTCAAACCAAAATTAATGTGAAAGCTTTTAATAACCCAGTAGGAATTATATTCTTTGAAATAATAATATGTATTTGTGTATGTTTGTGTGTATATATGTGTGTGTATATACTATTACATTGCTGTTATTCAATTTCATGTGTAGATTGATACATTTATATGTATACTTATCACATGTTTATACAATTATGTGTTTAATTTCCTAGTAGATGTAATAAATGTTCACCAAATTGTAGTTAGATGGTTTCTTTTAAAACTATTTTCACCCGTGAAGATGCGCTGTCCTGTATGTATATGAGTGTGTGTGAATGAATGGTAAATTTAGTTTCAAGTGGTATCATTTAATATTAATTTACTATGATAGTGTTTATAATAAGTGTGTAAATCATGCTATATATATTAGTTAATGACGGAGGTCATGTAAGATAACCAATTCTAAAGTAGTTTAAATCGGCTCTGGGGGAAAAGTCAAAATAACAGGATGAGCCTGAATAATGACAGTCTTTTCAGAAATCTCAAAATTTCTATTGGTGAAGAATATATACATTACTTTAATTTATTTTTTTCTTGGCTGATTCAAATGTGTGTTAGATCTCCATTATAAAAAATTCAGATACTGGATACAGGTAAATTAACATTTCAAAATAACAGACAAACAATTAAATTAAAACTTCTTTCACCTGGGCTGGGTTAGAGGAACTCCCACTTGTTCAGTTGCCTGGATTCAGGTCAGGATCGTATGAGAGAACATGTGTCTATTACGGATCACCTCAAAATTGATCCTCAAGTAATAACCTTCGAATATGTATCACAGTTTAATAACTATTCAAGTTCCTTTACCATATTCCTATAATTATCCAGTAATCCTTTATCTCTAGATCCTCCTTCCTTTCTCGTTTTCCTCTTCCTTTCCCCTTTTCCTCTTCCTCTTTTCCTTCATTTCTCCTACCTTCTTCTGTTCTTCCTCACTCTTTCTTTCCTCTTTCTAATAAAACTGAAGAGGGGTCGTGACTGGGAGTTGTTGCTATAGACACGATCATTAAATTCTTTTGATGTTTCTCTTCGGAAGTCCGATATGAATTAGTTAATTCTAAAGCATACATATGAAGCAAGAATTTCAAAATTCATTTATTTTCATTTCACAGTTGGAAAATATAGCAAGTATTTCCCTTTCCCAATCACGATGACCTATTTCTCGTAGTTATTTTATTTTTTTCTAAGTAGGAACTTACCATAATGTAATTGTCAGGAAGGAAAAAACAAACTGACGTAGGTGATACTAGTCAATGGTAAATTGTTGATGTGTGAAGGTTAGTTTCAGATGCTCATAGAACTATTTCTGTAGAATAACAGCTTCCAATAACATTACACTTAATACAACAACTCTTTCTTTAATGCTTATAAAGATGTACTTCGTACACAAGCTGTTAGAAAGAAATCAATATTATGTAAGCAATAAAAACTAGCATGATATGAATGTCCTTTCTACAATTCATTTGCAATAAGTGGTTCTCAAAGTTGTCAAAACAGTAAATAAGTATTGAGTTGGTGCGATTGCAATATCCAATTTTATGTCTGATGAAAAACCACCCTCAAGCAATGAATAAATTGACGTCATGCGGACCATGTCAAAAATTCCGTACATGTTCAGAAAAGACACTGGAATGCCCATATGAGAAGGGATGTTCTATATTGTTGATGCTGATTACAACATTGAGAAAATGAGCATGAAGATAAAGATTAGGGATGGTGCAAGAAGCCTTTAGAAGGAAGAAACGTCTATTTTGTGGAACCTTGAACAAAGAATTGAGAAAATCACTCATAAAATGCTTCATGTGGAGTATTGTACTGTATGGAACAGAAACATAGTCATTACGCAAAAGTTTTAAAAAACAACTGGAAGCTTTTGAAATGTGCAATGTTAGAAGGATGGAGGAAATCAGCTGGATAAAGCGGAAAACGAATGAAAGGATATTAAACATTTTGGGGAAAAAAAGAACAATTTTAGATATTGCTGGAAAGTTGAGTCTTTGGCTAAGAACGAACTGTATCATGAGGGATGTGCTAGAAGGTAAGGTAGCAGGAAAGAGATGGAAGGGGAGAAGGAGCCTACAATTGATGGACGGTATCAAAACAAGAAAATCGTGCGTGAAGACGAAGAGATAGCTAAAGATCGTGGAGCATGGACATTTCTCAGTTGCGGCAAGTGAGTTGTTAATTATGACAGAATACCTATGATGATTATGATATATATCACAAATCGAAGCACGCTCTACAACAAAGAAAAAAACTATATTTGTATGTTCTCTAACCGATCTAATAATCCAATACAAGTGGAAACAAAACAAATTTTGATGTAAATATTATCGTACCAAGAAATTTCTACTAGCCATCGTGCATTAATATGTGGAGTATATTAAAGATTAGTATTTTAATGTCGTTTTTTCTCTATTCAATATATATATTTCATTTTATTACGAAAAGGTTAACCATTCTGTTTGAAATTGTGTTTTGCAGATTATAAAGAAAAAGATCGCTAGCGATGAGATAAAACAGAGTCTTCGACCTTTAGTTAGCGGAAAAATGGATAATGACTATTGTTACTCTATTGATATATGCGCTGCTGAAAGTAAGTATTTATTCCTTAAATACAACTGCTAAAAAGTTGCTGGCAGCTACGTTGCACATTGTAAAGTTTCCGTTCCTTAAATTGAATTATAACATGCCATAAGAATCATGAATTATTGTCTGTGATAAATTTTATTTATGAGATGTGAACAGAATTGCAATAGCCGTTTAAAAATATTCAAAGTACACCCCCCCTTGCAGGTTTGTTTATTTGAAAGTGATAAATGAAATTTTATATAGCTGGTAATAAAATATTGATTGATGCAGTACGAGCAAAATCCTATTAATAGTCCTTAAAAGAAAGAACAAAAATTTTCACTCCTAGGGCAAATTTTCAATAAGCTTGTTTATTTCTTTTTCCAGTTGTGGTGAGATTGCTTAACGGCAAGAATTAGTTACAATCTATGAGAACGATTAATTGACAGACATTCTGTTAGATCGAGTGGCATGTATGCATTAAAGAAGAAAGTGTATGTGTGTGTGCATGTGAACTTGTTTTATTAGTCGAATGTTAAATATATTTAATTATTGAATGTTCGACAAGTCGTCTCAGGATGTGACTTTAAAGACATTTTGTCCACAAATCATATTTAAAGTTTAAAGCATAATAAAATGCATGTAGCTTTACTGACTTTTACAAGGTCTTAATATAACCCGTCGATTTTAAAAATTAATTAGAAGTTTCCTGTAATCTTCAATTGTGCTTGAAAAAGGGAAAACTAAAGGCAAAACACACTAGAATGAAGCAACACAGGGACAAAATTAGGCTTTATTCTTTACTTTCCTCTCTTTCCTTTCCTCTCTATTCCGTAATTTTGTTTTAGTTTTTCAATCAGAAAATTCAACAGTATACATAAAGCTAAACTCAATAATTATAATTATCTTCTCGCCAACGCACACTCATATCAAGGAAATGCTCTGCTATATCAATCAATTCAATATCCAATTCAAGCTCCAGCAACAACTAGAAATAGAAGGATCAATTTTGGAGTCCATTCGCTCTGCAAATCGAAGTAGTTGAACAAAGTTGATCGCAACACGTGAAAATCCATCAGTACCTTATCATCGATTAGGATCGGCGTATAGAATTTTCCCTCGATTAAAGTTTCAACATACATGACAAACATGAAGTTCGAACCTGAGAATTTTTTTTTAATCGTTTCACTTTGATGGTACATATTAGGGGATTTGGGGGGGAGAAATATAAAAATGATCGAAAATGACCGATATTAGTATCGATACATAGTTTCCGGAGTCGCTGAGATGAACAGTGACATCCCGGATGCCATTTAAATCCAAATTCAGACCCGTAACTTGGGGAGAGGAATGATCGAAAATGTTTGATATCGGAAATCGCTTCAGTAATAGTAAAAAGTGACTGACTGAACTAACATATTGCTATTTCTTTTATTTTAACCCAGTGAAGCGGGTAATTCACTCTTATATATATATATATATATATATATATATATATATATATATATATATATAAATATACAAATATATATATAAATGCTTCCTTTCAATGTTATAGGCTGCCGAAAACACGAGAAAATGAACTTTAAAGGTCCATAGCTCCAATAGTATGGGACCTACCCTAGTCGGGTCACGACTTCATTTAGGAACTGGTATGTGCACTAACCAAAAATGCATGTTTCAGAATCCTGCGGTATTTACGCAACAACTTTTATAGAGGGAGTTTGGCTAAAGGCATGTAATTTGAAGTACTCACTAACTATCTCTGTAAAACCTGTTGCAGAAGTATCGCAGGATTCTGAAACATGGATATTTGGATAGAACATACACTAACTCTTAAGTGAAATCTTACCGTTTCTGCACTACAGCGATCAATATTGAAACCCTAAGTAGTTATACATTTCTATCACTTGGTTTTGTTAAAGAAATAAAAGAGTGGAAATGGAATCTTCTTTTGTTACGTTGTATCGATTGCACAGAACCGCACACTCATACTTATTTAGTACCAATTTTATTGTTTAGCAATCAACATTGAAACACGGAATAGTAGATTTCTATCACTTTCGATTTGAATAGAGGGTTAACCCGTTAGAGACTGAATTTTTTCCGTTTCAGAAAATATAATTTTTGTCATTTTTGTGTCATCTAGGAATGAAATGAACCTGAACTACCCAAATTTGTGATGTCAATCATTTATTATGGGCGCTACGGAGTGTGACCATATGGTCACACTAGTGCTTTACAAAGTGTAGATATTTAAATTATTTTTTTGTTTGAATCCTGATGTACTCTTTTTTAAATGCAAAGTATATATCCATAGTTTGAACTATATTTCAAGTGATACCTTTTTCTCAAGTGGGAACAATTATTAAGAATGAAATGATTATTAATTATTAATTACTTACATTGTATCTCATGTATTTCTTACCTTCAAAATGATTTGTACAATATGATGGGGAAGGGGGAAGGGAATACACAGTCCAACATTACATGTTTTGCGTTATGTGCAGGCAATCCTGGTACAAGTTTCGTTGCATATATTTTTTCATCTTTCACAGTCTCCACAACATGAGCGATGCCCCTTATCTAACCAATATCACTCAATACTCAAACATCATTTCCCGAACGACTGGAGCTCTTTCGTGAATTATATATTAGAAGATATGTTTGAACAATGTCTTTTCGAAAATTGAGTTGTGAAATTCTTTACTTGACAATTTACAAGTATCCAAGCATTATTTACTATGGCATAAACCATAGAAATATTAGCCACTAATACATTTTTTCATGTATACCAACTGTATAACCACCAATATTTGAGTTTATTTGGACAGTTCCACTCATAAATTTATGTTCTCCGTTTCTTATACTCTCTCACCTTCACCAGTTTATGTTGTAAACGAGATTAACGGTTGCTTTTAGCTGTGCGGAATACTGCATGGACAATTGATGCAATCGTTACTGCTGAATTGTCCATCCATTTGACTACTACAATTACGCCTTTCTCCAGTAGCGGATATAGCAGTGAGTGGGGCAGTGTTTCTTTCAGAAAAATATTCCGTTGGGGCGAAGTTAGTATTCGGAGGGGTACATCTCCCACTGCTGGCGTTCTAATTATATTATAGACCTATTTTTGGTCTCCTGTGGGGGCAGTGTCTCTCAGAAACGTATCTGGAAGAAACACTATTCCGGGGACTAGGCCCCCAGCTTTTTGTGTGACAAAAATAGTTTAAACAATTATTTATACATCTGAATTTTTATACTAAGCTCATGATATACCTATCGTAGTTTGGG
Organism: Thermobia domestica; assembly: GCF_964235325.1. Taxonomy (NCBI): domain Eukaryota; kingdom Metazoa; phylum Arthropoda; class Insecta; order Zygentoma; family Lepismatidae; genus Thermobia; species Thermobia domestica. The sequence goes on along the minus strand of NC_137462.1, from coordinate 148,944,495 downwards.
TTCGGGCTGTACCCCCAGTTTTTACCTTCTGTATTCGTCACTGCATGTATCGTTATTTACATAGTGAAACATTCCTCGAAAATTTTACTTTCTTCGTTTATTGGGATTACTTACAGAACCATCTTCTGGGATGTGATCTTCGAGTGAAGTACCAGTTGCACCATACCTAATGTTTTTCTAATGAATAATAAATTTATGTTCGTAAACAAATTATAGAAACAAATTCTAAAGAGTAATTATTTTAGTGATGCTGGAAGATTGTCAATGAAAGCTAACATATGTGCTATTGGTTTTCCGAAGTGTTCATTTGTGTACTATGAAATCTTTGAGAAACTGTGAAACTTTAGGAACATAAATGTATTGATGCCTAAGATAATGAACAAATGTACTCGTAAAGGCCTAGTGAAACCGTAACCGTATGGTCACGTTAAACAAAAGCCCTCTTTATTATGATAATATAAAAAAAATCAGACACACAAAACAGAGTTAAAATTTTATGTTTCCAGTAGAAATATTTAGAGGGTAAAACATAACTGAAAAATTGGGAAGGTAAGAAAAATACGATTCATCTCTTAGGAGATGACATTTCTTGGGAAGGAAAAATAATTAAAACTTCCAATTGTTGCTATAAGAGGACTCACTAGATCAGTTCGAAGTGCATTAGGGTGCTAAGTCATGTGTATTTGAAAGCTAGGTAGAGGTAGGAGAATAATAACATTAAAGTAGTGCATATACAGTTTGAAATATAGAGCGCTACATTCTGTGAACATATGATTACGCTAGTATATTACGGGTAGTTCGAAAGTCTAAAATGCATATCAAGAATATATATGATATAAAACGTTATTTTTCAGGTAACACCCTGTTTGATGAGTGTGATGTGGCTTATGAAATGTTGAAGTGCATGAAACTTGAGCGAGATGTTTACAAAACGTAAGTTTCATGTCTTACATAATCACAATTTATATGCAAATTGTAAATTAGATCAAGTAATCTTGAACATACGTCTTTTAAATAATTCGAAACACATGAATTTGTTGTTGAAAACTTGCAAACACAAAGCATGTTGATTCAGGTATATGTTTGCAACACTATACAATGTTGATTTAACTGCATAGCGTAATATACAGTATTCAACAATAAACAACTTCTTCGGAATAAAGAACGCTGTCTAATCGTCCAGTGATTGAAACAATAATTTTCTCTAATAAGTTTTACCGAGATTATTTTATGTATAAATTGAGGAGCAAGAAATTTAACATTCTTTAACACAGTATTTCACTTTGAAAATTTCGCCACATGCAACTCTTCATAGTTCAAGTCTTATTTAGTATTTCGTTCCTTTAGTCCAATTTATGAACTAAATGATTCTTACCTCATGAGTTCGTAGCATATTCTGAGATATCTAAGATCACTATCTTGCTCAAAAGAAGACAAATTCGATATTTCTGCATATGACGTTTCTTTTCAACTGTTCTAACATGATATAAAATACGTTTGTCATCACTAAATTCTAAAAGAAAGAATATTGTACTGTGATATTACTTAGCATGTAGAAACTGACTTAGTCTAGCTTCTTGCCATAAAGTGTTTTCAACCAATTGTTTTATTATTGCTCACCCGTCAATTCAAAAGAAATTGTTTTCCAGCAGGTAGATGCCTCTGTCTTCATCTACATTAATAAATAATGTTATGCGGCTAGTTCCTCAACTTCTCAATGAATATGAAGAGAAAATAAATATTTTTCTCTGCTTTCTGCAAGAATAAAAATATTATTCTTCATATAATTTAATGTGTACATGACACAAGATAATAGAAATATGTGATTATTTTATTGCCTCTATCTAGAACTCAAGGCAGGACTTTTAATTCATCCGAGTTGACAAGTATTAACCTAAGATGTCATCTGTGTGTATTTTTTCTGTGTGTGTGTGTGCTTGAAGAGAGCTATTACTGCTTTTAATTCGGAGGTTTTTCTTTACGATAAAAGATCATGAATTCTCATTCAACAACCATCATTATCGCTTGCTTTTTAAGTGGTTTGCTAATTTTGAAGTATTTGTTTGAAATAATAACAAAAATTATACCTTAACGGCGCAGGAAAAACAGTATAAGTCAAAAAGCACAGGTTTTCAGGGGACAACTTATTATTTTACCTAGCGATTATTCAACTCGCGTTAGAATTAACTTACACCAAGTCAACCGGAGGTGGAGCATGACACATAGATTTCCAATTTTGACTTATCTCATTTTGGCCAATTTCTAACTTATACTGTTTCTCCCGCGCAGTTTAGATGTAAAGTTAATTTTATTTGTATCAGTTGAATGTAAAAAGATTGAAGTTTAGGAAGCTAAATTCAGAAAAAAGACTGTTCGTATAATTAACGGCCAATGCTGGGAGGAAGGAAATATATTGCTACGTGTCCATATGATTCGGGGTAAAACATTTCCAATGATAATTTTGGTATTTTATATAACTTGGTTTCATTCTAAATATATTCTGAATCTTCAATTAGAAACCACAAAAAGTGTTCGTTCCGGTTGTATTGTATTTATTGAGGAAATATTCGAAGTACTTGGAGATAAAGGAACAAGAAAATTCAGTAGAATTGAAAGTTTATTTAGTTAACGCTTCTAAAGAATTGTGCCATTCTTACACTTACTTCTACTTAAGGCTAAGTAACACCTATAAAGAAGGGAACGTTTACGTTAGAACCATTTTAGGTACAGTAAAAATCATTATACCTTTGTATTTAAAAATCATCATTATGGTATCAAATATTTGCCCGTTTGGTAAATTAGAAAATTGATTAGAGAGAATTCCCCCCTCTCTCTGGATATATATATATATACAGAAAGAGATCTGAAGACCCTGTAATATATGGTCGGTGAAGCGGAATAACTTAAAAAATCGCGATTTTGAGTTATGCCTACCATACATCCTTACCATATCACACAATTAGATATCCCATACAGCCAAATTTCAAAGCTGAATTCCTTATATTGGCTCAGGTCGTAAAGAAACATTCTAGAAGGCATAACTAAAATTAACACTATTGTCCCCTTTGGTAGTTCTTATGTGATTTTTATTTTTGGATGAGCAAACTGACGTGAATTACTGTCTGCGAATAAAATAAAAGAAAGAACACTTATCATTTTTATAACTAGAGAGCTCGGAAAAGTAAAAAGGCGTGTCGAATTTAATTAAAGAATTTACAGAAAAAACATGGGATCTGATAGTCATTAAAGATCAACGAGTCTAAATTTACTTTGGAGATAGTCATTTACACGAACTTAATGAGGTGTCACACTATAAACTAAAGTAGTATCAACCGAAAATCCTAACTATCTCAATAGCAACTCCCGACGATATTACCTCAGAAATATTGAGACTATATTAGTTTATGTCAAGTAGATACATCTGTTTGTGAGTTTTTACAGAAACCACATTAAAGGACAGTAAAGTACAGAGTCAGAAAAAGACAGAGTACAACAGAAGATTTGGCTTTGTAGAATATCCTAATACAATGCTAATAATTATAACCACTTATTCTTAAGAAACCGATCATATGCTTTTTGTAAATGTTAGTTCATTCAGAAAATGAGGTACGAGCCGCATAACATTATAACTTAACGCAGATGAAAACAGCGTGTTCGTGCTGGAAGACAACTTCTCGTAACTTAACAGGTGGACCACAGGAAAACTGTTAATCTCTATTAGTTGAAGGAACTTTGTAGTACGAAGTTAGACCAAGCTCCATCATGGGTAAGGGGTAACTGTATACACGTTTTGCATGAGATGTCCAGGTTTGATTTCCGGCGGGAGCTCAGGTGGTTCGGATCCCACGTCAAGCTGTATGTCCACGTATCATGTGCCCCGCTACTACAAGGGACGCTAAAACTTAAAATCAAATCAAATCAAGAAGGTAGACTAAGTCAAGCAATATCAGAATAAAATATTATTTCTCTTAGAATATATTGACGACGACCGTTCGCTACATGATTCTCGAATAATTGGAGGCAGCACTATAGGTAGAAATATGTGAAATATGTGTTCTTATCTAGAATACGCTGGTGAATTCTTCAGATAAGAATGATTTAGTCCAGAAATTAATTAAAATAAAGGAATCGAATATTAAGTAAGATTTGAACTTTGAAGAGCTGCATATGACATGCTTTTATTATATTATTCTCCAACGTATGCTACTACTTTCTTGAATAACAACATGCCTGAAATAAAATGATTATTTTTTTAATACGTATTTATCTGCATGGAACAATTCGAAATATAGTAGAAATGTTACTTTGCTGTCCCATAAAGCTATGTAAACCGTAATAAACTTAACAGTTGTAAGTGCAAGATTATTAGTTGCATGTTGTCCTAAAACGTATTTTTCTGTAATATTCTTATTTTTAAATGGGGATGCACGGCTTTTCGTATTGTCAGGCTCTATGGGTCATATTCTGCTTTGGTTTCAAGATACGCATCCAAGTTTTAGTCTGTACATGCATAATGGACTATACTACATTTGTAAAAGTTTTCTGGTCATACACTTGCCTACTGTCTATATCAGTGGTTATCAAACTTTCCGATAACGCGGCCCGTGTTCATTCGGAAAGTGATCTGCCTACCCCCGTGCAATGCTATCTGAAATTTCACATGACATTCAAAATATAGCTACTAATTAGAATTACCACTGACAAGAAAGAGAACAAGAAAAATAATGCAGTAAGTAATTTGTTCTGTAGATACATGATTGTTCCCTACTGAAAATTGGAAACGTGATTGAAACATAATTGATAAATGATTATTTCAATTAAAAATACAGTAACTTTCAACACTGAAAATCAATGTCTTTTCTTTTCAAGGAAATCCACTTGATAAACAGTTCTTAAATGTGGGGTCACTAATGTGAGGAATGAAATTCTTTGTGTTTTCCATAATTACATTGGAATAAGTTTTGTCACCAGCAATCTTAGGTCCGATTTCACATTAAGACGATTCCGTTTTAAGGTTTTAATACTGGAAAGAGCTGAAATGATCTGCTCACATAAATAAGTAGTAGGGAAAGGTATCAAATATTGCAATGTCTTTTTAAACAACTCTTCACACTCACAGCACACACGCAACCATAACCTACAAAGTTAATTTTCTTTGAAAACGTTTTTCCATGAAGTATCGCGGGATATTATAATAGCTGTTCATGTTCTGTATTAGGGAGATTGATACCTTGTATGTCATACATTACTGAAAGGATTTTCAATCCAACCTTTACGAGGTTGTGGGAGAGGGAAATGCTCACGAAAACTTACAGCTAATGCTTTCAAGTGTTCTACAGGTGCTTTGTACATTTCAGCAGAATTTTTTCACTTGTAGAATCAATGAAATCCTCGAGCACTGGAAATGAGGAATAGTTATTGTTTTGTACAGCTGTAGTTCCTTAATCTTAAAAATGTTTATTGTATAACCGTTGTGAGTTCCATTTTGTTATAATACATTTAAATTTTTAGGTCTCGCCCCCTGGCTAGGTCTCGCGGACCTCACTTTGAGAACCACTGGTCTATATAACAAGCTAGTTAAATTACGACAACAGAAGAATATATATGGCCTTTTGCTCGGAAACCATATACTGATTTTTTGTTTTAATTAGAACCACTTATTTTAGTAGTTAATGTGGTTGCAGTGAACTAAGATCATTGATCTTTTTAAAAAATAGTTGCTTGTGGCAGAGTTATGAAGTTTTTTTTTTCTAATTCTTTTATTTATGATATATCCGACTGTATAATACAGAGGGTAACATAATGATTCTGGTTCATAAATACAACTAAATGTAAGCAACATTTATGCAAAGTTTCATAGCATAAAATAGAATAGTTTTTCAGAAAAAGGTACATTAATGTTGGAAAATGTAGTTTTGAGAAAACTTGAAACAAAAATACACAATGCGGTCTGCACTCAGGAACATTTCTGTGTTCTTAAAACTGTCCATATCTATAGACTCCGTCATCTTGTGTATCCTCTTCTTCTATTTTAAGTCTTTCTTCCTTTAAGAGCACATTCATTGACATCTCTGCTTTGGCTAGTTTCTTCTTATCTATATCCTTTAAATTTTCCACTGTGAAATATCCTGGCGTTATTCCTAATTGTTCCAAAACATTACTTCATTTTGAATAAGCACTGCTGAAACATAAAGCAGCATCATACACCACTATCTGTGGAAATTTTGAGCCTGCGAAAGCTGTTTTGGGGCAACGTTGCTAGATCAAAAAATGAAATCCTTCATTTAGATTCTGTGTTTTACCATGTAGACTTTTGTTTTATAAATTTTTGGTCTGCAAGTGCTCTAAAAGTAGACTTTATCGTATTCATCACTACTGCTGGAGTCCATGACTATATACTTCTCCAGTTTTTTGTCCTCTGTTGCATCCACAATACTATTCTTTGTAGTTTGGATACAACATGTGCATTTGATTTTCGTCAGTTGAAGACTTATGAAAAAATATATCCTACAGATCATTTACATTCTCATCTTATCTTAAAGTCCTGCCATAGTATACTTGTAAGAAATTACTTTCCTTGTTTGTTAGTGAACTCACATGTGAACTCAATGTGCGATTTTATGTATTACAAAATATTAATTACTTCTAACAGCAAAATATATACTAATATTGATGAAAAATTTCGCAGGCAACCCGTTTCTACAGTGAACAATATAAACTTACGCACATAGTTGGGTAATGTAGAAAAAAAAAAAAAAACATTCAATGTCCAAGTAAACTGGATTGAAATATGACATATATCAAGAAAGAAACGGAAAAAAATAACACATATCTCATTATAAGTAAGGTTTTGAGAAGGTTTCCGTAGACATACACACTTCAAACTTACAGAAAATAATCTACAAGTATCATATATTAAGAAAACGAATAAATAAAACATCGAAACTTTGACCCCAAAGACGTACAATCCCCCTTATTATCAATTAGTAGTAAACACAATATTCTCACTGAATTAGAAATAGAAATATAAGAACAAAACATTTCTTTTTAGAAAGAATAAAGTGTAAAAATAAATAATTTTCATTTATTGTGAACTGAAAAATTACCGTTGTTCCTTTCAAAGGAAATAACAAACATATAAGTAAATGAAGCATATTACTATTTTTCCACCAAAATTACAAACACATGAAAGTGTCATCATTGCAACCTTCAATTCTTAACACTGTTTCTATATATTGTTTATAATTCTAAAAGGATGCAACTTGAACATTTTTCGGTAAAAAGAAGGGGTTAACCCTTTCCGGCACCTGGTTTTTTGGGCTATTTTTTAGGCTTTCAGTCAAGCAGCTACTGCATCGTCACTGTTTATCCTAGGATCATGGTTCATACCTCATTCTCGTCAGAATAGAGCTATCTTTCAAATGATATCACTTGCATGCTCATACCATATACCAGGAGCGGGAAAAATTATGTCAAAGGGAAAATTTCCGAGGGAAAATTTTTTTCTCGCACTTTGGGCCCCTCTGGAGCGGCCCTGTGTGAACGTAGCCACATAAAAAAATCTGTTAAATAGCACTTGGTATACTGAATGTGTGTGCCAAATTTCAAGTTTCTATCTTGAATACCAAGGGCGGGAGAAATTTTATCACTAATTCCCACCATGCAGCAAATTACCGTAAAACACCATGATCTCAGGTAAAAATTTCCTGAGACATCCCTAATTACCCTAGTGTCATGTTTCGCCCATCATTCTCTTCAGCTTAGAACTGCCTTTTAGGCGGTATGACGCACGTGTCTCTATCATGTATCTAAGGCGGGAAAATGATGAAAAACGGGATTTTTTGGGTCTAAATATCCTTTTTTTAACTTTTAGCACCCCCCTGGACCCCCTGTTTTAACGCAGAGATCTGAAAAAAATCTGGTAAATACTACTCGGTGGGCTGAATGTTTATGCACAATTCCAATTTTCCAGTGCAAAAGTAAGCCCGCCAAAAAAAATATACCGACAATGTCTTATATTCCCGTATACAGAGGGAAATTTTTAAACATTCCCTGAGACATCCCTAATTACCCTAGGGACATGTTTCGCCCATAATTCTCTTCAGAATAGAACTGCCTTTCAGGCAATATTTTTCACTTGTCCCCATCATGTATCTCAGGCGGGAAAATCCTGTGAAAGGGATTTTTTGGTAAAAAATTCCCTTTTTCAAGGTTTAGCCCTTCTGTACCCCCCTGTTTTAACGCAGAAATCTGAAAAAATCTGGTAGATACTACTTGGTGGACTGAATGTTTGTGTACAATTTCAATCTTCTACGTGCAAAAATAAGCCCGCAAAAAATAATATCGAAAATGTCCAAAATTCTCCTATACAGAAGTATATTTTGGTAAAAATTCTCTGATACTTCCCTAATTACCCTAGGGCCATGTGTCGCACATCATTCCCTTCAGAATAGAACTGCCTTTCAGGCGGTACCATTCACTTGTCTCCATCATGTATCTAAGGCGGGAAAATTAGGAAAAACGGGATTTTTGGGTAAAAATATCCCTTTTTTCAAATTTTTGACCCTCTGGATCCCCCCTGTTTTAACGCAGAAATCTGAAAAAAAAATCTGGTAAATACTACTCGGTGGACTGCATGTTTGTGCAAAATTTCAATCTTCTACGTGCAAAAATAAGTCCGCCAAAAATACTTTATATAACCCCCCCCAAAAAGTATTACACGAAAATATAAATTTTAGACTTATGACGTCATCACCCCCTATGTCTCGACGCAGGAAGGTTTGAAACCATACGTAATGTCTTCTACAATGCCTCTGGACTTCTCTTCTACAATGCCTCTTCTACAATGCAAAAAAAAAAAAAAAAAAAAAAAAAACACAATACAAAACAAAACAAAAACAAAACAAAAAAGAACGGACGAAAAAGCTCAAATAGGAGAGTTATAACGCAATGTACCATGAAACACCCCGTATGGTAAAATTGTATCATAAGATCCCCAAAGGATTAATAGGCATACTGCATTTAGATACGTTTCTCGTGTCAATAGTGCAACTTGGTCGATATTTGATAGTGTTTTGAAGATGTGGCTATAAGCCTATTAAATATTCCATATTATTTTCACGGAGACGTTTATTATTCAACAAGTAACGCATTTGGTATTTTATTCATATTTATTTTATTTAAGTGGAGTTTCTAACATATTGACTGCGTTTAACTTTGGAATATTACTAATTCACGAATCTATTACAGAATTATTGTGGTATAATTTTAATTTTCATATCGGTATAATTTTATATTTCAATTTTAACAATTATACATGGCTACAAATTACAGTTTCATTCAAATTGATATTAAGAGTTTATAATAACATTTGGAAGACGGATATTATGAATTTGAATTACACTGTAATTTGTAACAGGATATTAAATAATTTTTGAGAACGAATATTAGTGTTTTTCTCTTTTATTATCATTACTACTAATGCTATACTTTTGGAACATGTATTCTGTTTGTAATATCAATTATACAACATACGTTTGATAGTGTTTATAATACTAGAAAATGCCTCCACGCACTACTGCATGAAATACTTTGGATCTGTCATTCTATACATTTTACATAGAACTAATTCGTTTGAACTCTGAAGTCTTGCCCGAAATTCGAACATTATGGCGAAACCCCCCAAGTACTTTCTTCTAAGTTTAAAGTCAAACAACTAAAAACGTCTAAATAGTCCAATCAGTATGCTTGTAACTGAAGCTATACGGTAGAACTACCACAACTAGTGTCATAGTTGTATAATCTGCAGTTCAATATGAAATATCTTTCAAAATACTGCGCCAGATTATTCTAAATAGCACTCGGCTCAGTACCTTCGGTATCCTAATGCTTTTACAAGTTGCCTGCTTTCACTTGCAATGACATTCCAAAGTTACTTCACAACAGTGTCATCAGTGCCCTAACTACGAGTGCTACTCTCGTCCTACTGGTAGGATTAATAAATATTCCCTGGCGAGAGCGTGCCTAGTGAAATAGAGCATCACCAATAGTTAAGTAGTTAAGTGGTTTATATGCTGATACGAGTTTAATGTGCACATAACAATATGTATATAGTTTTCGTCTTTACGTTTCCCTCTTGTTAATATGCTCGTGGAAGATTCGAAGTGATAAATGTTTGCAGGTATGGCAAAGCTGAAGCTGTTGACATATATAGAGAAACTCTTAAATCATTTTATGACTGTCCCATATGGTCAAACAATTAAAAACGTCTAAATACGGGTTTAATTATTTTAATTGAAGGATCTAAACACCAAATTTCATGTTTCGAGCCTTGAATTTTGAGATATGGGCATCGCTTTGTAATGATTGTCATTCTTATTTCTTTCTGTTTTATGTTTAATTTTGAGAAATCCATCGTTAATGGTAATTTACTTGTCCTGTATAGTGTCCAAGTTTCAAGTTAAGCCTAAACAGTTTGGCTTAGGCGTTGATGAGGCAGTCAGTCAGCATTATTCATTGATTATAAAGATATTTATGTTGCAATATGTTGAGGCAAATTAGCTTCCCTTCCTCAGCTATATATATAACTAGGACGTATTATAAGTAAACTTTTCTAATAACAGAAATGAAAAAAAAAATGAAATGAAATCTTTGAGTTTTACGTCCCACGGTTATGCCGGTTAGGCTAAAGGAGACGGTGATAATGAGAGATGAGTGAAATGGTGGAATGAAGAAAGTGGGAGGAAACGGGAGAACCCCGAGAAAACCCACGAGCACGGTGTTTGTCCACCACAAAGTCCACATAATAACAGAAATGAATATTGATATTGTAAAATAGAATACAACATTGTACTTTTGTTTACCAGCAACAGAGTGATTATATTCAAACAACCTAATTGCCTTTTCTTAAATTTGTCATATGTAATAAATTAATAAAAGTATGATAATAAATGCATTGCAATTTTTCAAAATCATTTATGTTATATGCTTTTTCTTCTGTATTTTAGTGTTCACGGAATACAATCATCAAAGAGGAATGCGTTTCCTTACTCAATCTTTATTTAATGAGAGTTCCGGGCTGATTATCATCCTTTTTTGTAAATTTATTTTAAATTTGAATATAATTATTTAAAATTGTGAAAATGCTAATAAAAATTTTACAGTTTATTGTTGTTTCTTTAATTCATATAATTAGAATATTGTATATAGCATTGGGAGTGAAATTATTGTTCTATATTAAAAAATTAATAAATATGTTGTATGAATATTAATATTAATATTAATATAATAAAATTAATATTAATAAGTACTGTTGTTTAACGTATTATTTTCAGGGAAACAGCGTCTTTAAACTTTGCTCAAATGAGTACTTAATTTTTCATAAATAATAGCATGCTTTTCGAAATCAATTGCTAGATAGAACTGTGTGCTTATAATGTAAGAATTAAAACAGTGTACACCAGTTTTTAATACGTGATAAGAGTACCTGGAATTTGGCTGCATGAAAGCAGAACGAGTTTTGAAAAAGATTTTTCCCTTTACTAACCCAGAATAATGAATACCTAGATTATTTATTAGACTATGGCCACAGCTCCAGCTTCAAATTTTAATTCGTAGGCAGATATGCCTAATTTTCTAGTTTTGTTTCTAAACTAATAAATTCCTTTCAAGTAACCATACTTCCTTGCACTTGTTGTATGTGAGGGAGCATAATATGCCAAGTACTCTACAATTTGCATTTTTGACAGCTAACTAAAAGTGAAATACAGGTCAAAATTTTCTTTCTACACATTTATCAAAGATTTCACACATTCCTCTTAACTCATATAATCCTATGAATGTATTCACAATGAAACGATTATGAATAAAGTAATTCCTTCCGTGAACAATATGAGCCATTGTATAACATACATACTGTATTTTATTTCATAAAACCATCTCTTAACTTTCATAAAATTCTTATTATATTAGAAACTCCTTTATGGTTATGCTTGGACGAGTGAATTTGTTTGTAACTGCAGATTAAGAATATGGAGACACTATTTCAAAGATTTACGGGTAAAATCTATAGTTTCACAAAGAAAGAGTAACATTAAGGAAATTAATTACTAGCGCTATATGATAGAAATAGTCCAATCAGTATGCTTGTAACTGAAGCAATAAGGTAGAAATACCACAATTACGGTGTCATTGTTGTGTGATCTGCAGTACAATATGAACTCTATTTCAAAATACTGCGCCAGATTACTCTAAATAGCGCTCCGCTAAGTACCTTCGGTATCCTAACGCTCTTACAATTTGCCTGCTTTCACTTGCAATGACATTCCTAAGCTACTTCACAACAGTGCCATCAGTGCCCTAACCACGAGTGCTACTCTCCCCCGGTGGATTAATAAATATTTCCTGGCACAAGCGTGCCTAATGAAATATAAAATCGCCAATAGTTAAGTAGTTAAGTGGTTAATATGCTGATATGAGTTTAATGTGCACATAACACAATATGCATGTAGGTATTACCTTTACGCTCCGCTCTTTTAATCTATGCGAGAGAGATTCGAAATTATAAATATTTGCAGGTTCGGCAAAGCTGAAGCTGTTGACATACAGGTACATAAGGGAAATTCTTAAATCATTTTATTACTGTCCCATAGGGTCAATATGTATGATATATTTATCTTTAATATTACTGGAAAGCAGGCCCATGCTGGGATACTAACGAGGGCGGTGGACAAATCTACCAAAAGGGCGCCCATACAAACTTGAATACGTATATCTATATCTATATCTATATCTATATCTATATCTATATCTATATCTATCTATCTATCTATCTATCTATCTATCTATCTATCTATCTATCTATCTATATATATATATATATATATATATATATATATATATATATATATATATATAGAGAGAGAGAGAGAGAGAGAGAGTATAATTTAATTAATGCAGTAAACATCAGGAGATGATTACTGTCCTCGAGATAAAAAGAAAAGTATAGAAAAACCTGGGTGAGAAATGCCTTGGAGCTCCGAAAATTTTCGGAAAAATGCAAAAACAACCACACTTGAGAACAAAATGTTGAATCGAAATCGGGTAAAAGGGAATGTCCATTATTTTTAGTTGTAGATTCCATTATTGGAAAATCGGATATAGTGCAGTGGCGGCGCGAGGATGGCTCTCCAAAGAAACTGGAGTATTCCTTTATGTATTTAGTCAAACCTTGAATGACGGATATGAACAACAATCAAGTACAAGATTTCAACAAATAAAAATAGTAGTACATCGTTTAAGTTGGAAGGACATTTAGAATTCGAAAGAAAGAGAGATACACATGTGTGATTAATCTATTTTGTCTCACTACAGAATAAAGTTTCGGAAGAAGAATTTAAATGAAAAGAAGTCTTTAACGAATCACAGTCAAATCATCTAAGGTAATGATAACGGATAATAAATGAACGGCTTCCTGTCCAAGTTACGAGTATGTGAAAATTGAAAAAAAAAAAAAAAACTTTAATCCAGATTATGTTTATAACGAATGTGCATAAGACAGTCAGGTGGCAAAGATCGTGTATTATGAACGAGAGTACAAGGGATTCTAAACATGACAACAGTAATTTCCACAAATTGTGTGAATACAATTTGGGCGAAAGTAAGCTGCATTAAAAGATTTTCTCCTCGTAATACGTAATTCCGTGGAAGGAAATAATTCCGAGCACAGAAGCAATGAAACTCGACGAAACACAAACTGTTGCACGTGTTGTACAATGATACAAAGAAATTTAGTTTCAAACTACCGATTTATTCTGTTTCGTACAAAGTTGGATAACAGTGAAATACTCAGAGGTACTTTCTACAGTATTTGTGCAATGGAGTGTGCATACAAGATAGAACTATGAAGAATAAAAGTTCACAGTCTGACATTGTCGATCGTTGACCACATTGTAAAAGATGACATAGGCGAAGGAAATTTTTCCGCGTACGGACAAACGCAACAGAAATTTCGGAGATGACTGCAGTAGGGATATTAACTCGAAAACAAATTCTTCGGTTGTCGTGGCTGGTGTTACATACAAAAGGGTTTTATACCCCCTCCCCCCAAAAAAGAAACAAAGGAGCGTGAGGTAGGGTGAACGAGGTGGTCATAACAGAGGCCCCTCTCTCCCAATCCAACGAAATGGGAATGTTTCATTTAGGTAGCTCTGCATACTCCTGTCACAATGTGCAGGTGCACTGTTATGCTGGGCTCACACTTGTTGTCTTATGTTCAAAGACACATGTTCTAACAATTTAGCATGGAAGAAAATTACGTAAAAATAAAACATTCATACTCCCACACAGAGGGCGGCAATAAATAAGGTCCTACCACAAAATTATCCACCATACCGCACCTCACCGTCACACAATTTCTGCTGCTGATCGTTCACTGGAGTTGTATGCGGATTTTTACACGCTACGTATGTATACTGCTAGTTTCAGGACTGTATATGATCATCCCCGAATTAATGTCTTCAAATTCAGCTGTGCACATGGCGCGATTTCTTCCGATTTCACGTAGGGAAAATTGAGGAGACCCTATCTCTCGAAGGCGAATATGGAAGAGTGAAAAAACCAGGAAAATTTACTTTCCTTTGCGGGCGACGGTCATAATATAAACGCCTCGTCTCTGGTCTACTTCCTCATGTCTCTCCATAAATGAGGTGCATATTTACCAGATCATAGACTGGGTAATCTGCCATTGCGCACGCGTACAGAATAACACAGCCATTTTATTTTAAAACCAACGTCTACACTTTTACATGACCATGAATACTTGGACACATCCCTCTACCGTTGTACGCAACATTTCTTATCCTGTTATACAGCAATTCCACACGTAACACCGGATAATCGGGTTATGTATATCATTAACAAGTCGGGTAGATGCCTACTACGAGACAGCCACGCTAATTGACGCAATTCCACAAATTTAGATAGGAGCTCGTTACTCGGTACGGGCCTCCCAGCTATGAAGGCAAACCACATTTCAGAAATAATATATATATATATATATATATATATATATATATATATATATATATATATATATATATATATATATATATATATATATATATATATATACATCAGCTAATGATTATGACATCAAACACTATTCGAAGCTTTCTTGCACCCCCTGGAAAACGTGAAGTATATTAATATTTATTTGCATATATTGTTAAAGTAGATTGTTCCCATAATGCCCACCGACTTCGATTTTACAAATTTTTAGAAATAAATTTAACTTTTTATTTTGTAGTCAATTTGAAGGCATTTAGTTATACTACCATTAAGAAACCCATATACATCATATTACGAATCAATCATTATGGAACAATTTCATATGTTACACGCAGCAATGGTACCAATCTTTGAAAGTTTCATTTACAACTTTTTCTTTTTTAATTGATTTTGTGAGTAATTGTGCATTCAGTATAAAGGTACAACAAGATTTTCTCTCTCTCTGTCTGTGTGTGTGTGTGTGTGTTTCTAGTTTCCGGCGTAAGCGTGTGGATACTACCAGGTATACTTCCGTGTGTATGCTAGTGTGTGTGTGTGGCGGGGGTATATGAAGTATTAATTGGGATCGCGTAGTGGAACTTATCGATATTAGTACGTACATACGTGCGGCCGTTACTTCACAGAATAACTTTGGACGAATGCGAATTTTTTAATTTTGCTTTTTGCAATAAATAAATAGAGTGATTCCTCTCGAGGGAGTTCCTTAGTGGAGGTGATTCGCCAACTGGAAGTGGTAGAAATGGTTCATTTCCGATTTTAACATTGATCACTATAGTGCGGAAATGGTAATAAATAGTAAGAAGCAGTTTTCGGCAATCGATAAAGGGTATCAAGGATAACTTTCAGCTTCATCCTTAACATCCTAGTAAAATCGGAAGAGATAGAATTTAACCTAACTATGACTTCTGGCTTCAAATTAACCTACATAGTGGGATAGGAAGAAGCTGTTTTAGGAATTAACATAACGTTGTGGGAATAAATATCGTCATCTCTCTTAAACTTCTAATCAAGTCGGAAGTAGCAAAACTCAAGTACTTTCCATTTTAGTGTTGATTAGAACAGATTTAAGCGATACAAAATAGCGAGAAGAGGGTTTCAGAAATCAATTAAGTGTCCCAAGAATATGTTCTATCTCGACTCTAATCTTTCTACTAAAACTTGAAGTGGTAGAAATCAATCGCTTCCGGTTATAACATTGAGCGTTATAGAATGGATAGCGAGAAGGCTTTTTTTCGTAATTCATTAAGTGCTCCAAGAGTATATTCCACCTCGGCAGTGATCCCTGTACTCAAATCGGAAGTGAAATAAATATACTAGAGCTTCTGGTTCCCAAACCACTACACAAAATATAACATGATCCTCTTTAAGATTTTATTATTATTAGGATCACGTAGTGGAACTTGTAATATCGTAATGTTAGTACGTAGTACATACATACGTCAGTTACTTCGAAAGATAACATTTGAAACGATGCGAATTTTCTATTATTATTATTATTATTATTATTATTATTATTATTATTATTATTATTATTATTATTATTATTATTATTATTATTTCAATAAGTAGATAGTGTGATTTTCTCGAGATAGTTCATTAATAGAGGTGATTCGACAAACAAAATGGTAGAAATGAGTTTTTTCAGGTTTTAACGTTGATCAATAAAAAACAAAAACGATAATGGATAGCGAAAAGCGGTTCTGAGCAATCGATTATACGTTTCAAGGGAATCTCTCATCTTATTCTTAACATTCTAGTAGAACTGGAATTGGTAGAAATGAGCAATTTCCGGTTTTAACACTCATTTCTATAGAGCAAAAACGATAAGTGATAACGAGATGTTTTCGGGAATCAATTAAACTTTTTAAGGATAACCTTTTTCACATTTAACATGCTAGTAAATTCTGAAAGTAACAGAATTGAGCCATTTCCTGTTTCAACGTTGATCACTATAGAGCGAAAACGATAATAGATAGTAAGGACCAGTTTTCGGCAATCGATAAAGCGTTCCTGGACTAACTTTCATCTTCGTACTTAACACCCTAGTAAAAAGGAAGTGTAGAAATCACCTATAACTTCCGGTTTCAATTTAATTTAAATAGAGCATAAACTATAAGATATAGGGAGAAGCAGTTTTATGGAATCAATTTAACGTTGTGGGAACAGGTAAGTTATTATCTCTCTTAAACTCCAAACCGGAAGTAGGAAAACCCAACTACTTCCGGTTTTAGTGTTGATCGCAATAGATTAGAAAAGGTAACAGATAAGGAGAAGCGGTTTTCTATAATCATTTAGTGTACCAAGAATATGTTCTATCTCGACTCTAACCTTTATACTAAAGCACAAGTGGCATATATCAATCACTTCCGGTTATAAATTGAGTGTTATGGATTGGAGAGCTAGAAGGGATTTTATGTAATTCATTTCCTAGACTGAATTTCCTAGACTTCCATCTGGTTTCTTGTATACGAGTACGTCCAGGAACGGGAGTCTTCGTTCTGTTTCTGTTTCCATTGTGAACTGGATGTTGCGGTGTATAGAATTAAGATGCTGCAGGAATTCGTCGAGTTTCTGTCTGCCATGGGCTCATATGACGAATGTGTCGTCTACATATATCTGTAGAATACTGTAGGTTTGTATGTTACTGTTTCTAGCGCTTTGTGTTCAAAATACTTTATATAGAAGTTCGCTATAACTGGAGAGAGGAGAGCCCATCGCCACACCATCGCTTTGTTCAAACAAATTGTCTTGGTAACTAAAGTAGGTAGACGTTAGGGTGTGTCTGAAGATATGTACTATATCCTTGCTGAAGTGCGATTCCAGGAGTTTAATAGAATCTTCTAGTGGTACCCTCGTAAACAGAGAAACCACATCAAAGCTGACGAGTATGTCATCTGCGTTTGTCTTGATGCTGTGTAGTAGTTCTACGAAATGGCTGGAGTTTCTGATATGGTGTGTACACTCTCCTGTTAGTGGCTGTAGCAGTCCTGTTAATTTCATGGCCAGGTTGTACGTAGGGCCTTCTATGGTGTTAACTATGGGTCGTAATGGAACTTCTTTCTTGTTTATCTTCGGAAGGCCATAAATCCTTGGTGGTATTGAACCGGAAGGTTCCAGCGTCTTGCAAATCCAGACTTTAAAGTAAGAAAAGATGCAGTAAACAAGATTGTTGTTGCAAGAACGACCAATCAAGCTGGAGTGAGAAAATTTTGTAAATGAAGTATTATGATTCATCTCGAAGCAGAAAACTACTACAAGATGATTGATTGGGATGCTTCCGTCACAACGCCACCTCCACTTGTAAACTCAATGTCAGATGAAGAATTGCTGACAAAGATTGAAATAGGACAACTGGTATTTACAGGAATTCAATGTCATTCACAAGCATTTGAACTAGTCGTAAAAGAATTTTCCAGTGTTTCCACAAAAGTTTTTGGTCATAAAGCCAGACATGGAACGATTGCTTCATCCGAGGAATCAAGAAGGAAATTTGGATACTAAACATGCGTTTCTGAAAGCAGATAATTAAGTAATACTTCTTTTAAAAAAAATAAATGCATGTTTTAGAATAATAAACCTACTGAACAGAAAAAAACTACTTTTTATCATATGCCATTGTAGCTTCATTGTTAACTCAAAGTTGGGACCCTTAAATCAAAGATAAAAATCTGAAATTTTACATACGAAATTATCTTAATCTGTATCAACTTTTAAAACTAGAGACAAAGGCTTCTGTATACATTTCTTGAAGTTCGCCCCGCCCTACTATAAAGGTTGTTTTATGACTTTAAGGCTAGCCTTTTAATTAAATTCAACTGTAAAGTTACAGTAGACCAACTACCTAAGGAAAATGCAAAGGTAAACCTTAAGGTTGTATCAAGGCTGCTGTAAATCTTCGATATTAGGATTCTGTAAACCTATCCTTGAAATTGCATCTCATTATAACTTTACATTAAGGTGTACAGTGGGCCACAGTTAGGCAACCCAACTGATGCCCGCTCCAAGATTAATTACGGCTGGTAGAGCAGCTAGAACAGCAGCATGAAGTTGCTTCACCTCTTAAAAGAACAAATCGTAAAGAATGTTTTTGTGCAAGAGTGAGGCAAAACGCTGGCTGACAAAATGACAAAAGGGAGTCTTTGCATACTTGTACTCACAGCCCACAGCACAGTACCAGAAAAAATATACGGACACCAGAGGCGCCGATGAGACTTAAAGAATCTTACAATTAACTCAAATGATGGATTATATAAACAAGTTCACTTACTTCAAATGACTATACATATATCGTATCAAATAACATACGAATATATTATGCGGTATATGAATTAGTTAATTTTTTCAAAGTAAACACAAAGCCTTGCGCTGAGTTTTAAAACTATTAACAGTAGTCCTATCTGGAAATGAATTAAAGTATGCATTGATCATTCAGGGGAAGAACCCAGCCCCTATTGACAATTTTGGGGGTCTAACAGGGCCTGACCTAGGTTCTGGCGCCACTGATTGATACGTAATGTTACGTAATGTTCTGCGAAAAGGCAGAATTTTAGTTGGCGCTAGTAATTTTTCATCTTGGCTCACAAGTGAAAATGTTATTTACAAAGACTAGCCTACAAAATACATATTTGCAGGAATATAAGATTTGCACACATGGTTAAATTCATTATTAGTAGATAATATTGGTAATTGAGATACTAAACTTATAGCTAAATTCAATCGTATACTCAGAAACTACAACTTGCTATATTTCATGCAGCTCAAATGGTTGTTCTCAAAACAGACTTTTACCTCTAAGCATGCAATTGTAGCCTTTAAAAAATATAAATCAGGTTCTTTCGCCTCTGAAGCGAATAGGATTAAGTGTTTTAGATGTTAAAATGTATCGATAGAAGCTTTAACTTCAGTCATAAATTTATGTCATAATACTTACATTTGCGTAATACTAAAAGATATATCATTGTCATTTCAAAATATATAGTTACTTTAAGGAAGCATGCATCAGTCAAGTAAATGATTTACGTGCTTTTCATGTCGAGTAAATCAAAATTATAGAAAGCTACAATGATAGGTTATATACTTAGTAATATTGCTTACAAAATTCGATTCATATATAAAGGGATGCAACGTTTCAATAAACACTCATCACGAAAGTTTTCCATTTCAGAGTTAGGTTACGGTTTGTTAAAGGTGCTGCGGAAATGTTTAACATGATGATGGTTCCAATTTTATTGTCAGTTTGTATATATTACATACAATCGTGCCCTTGTGTAAGTTAGGTTATATAGAAGAATGTTAGAAGAATGTGCGAGGAATGGAACAGAGTACTTGAATTATGTAACAATATTTGATTATATTAATCTTTTAATCGGTAGCGTAGATCTTATATATAAATCTTTAATTAGTTAGCCTAAACTGTTCGTAACAACATAGTTTGTGAGATAAATGCTCTATGAATTACATTACCAAATTTCTGTCGATATTAATGTTTAATTGGAAAGTTAGCTTCGAGACTACTTTTTCCGTTTCGAACATGCTATGAGATTGCAATGTAGCTTGGACTTATTTATTGCAGCTATGCTTGTATGAATACTATTTTAAACGAGAAACCACTGGAAATGATATGGTATTTGACATAATTTTACGCTTTATTTAACAAATTCATTATAATTAACTTCTTCCAATATAATAATAATATAATAATTAAAAAGATTCTCAAAATTGTTAGTTTTATTATTAATAATTTCATTATTATATTATCGCAGGGTACAACGCAAAGGTCACAACTACTGGATGCTGAGAACATTAGAAAGATAGATGAGTCAGCAATAGTGAATCCTGAATTACCATGCCCTTGTGTAAGTTAGGTTATATAATTAATAATTAAGTATCTAATTTTTCTATAGAAAATTCAGTAATTATGTACTAGAGAAGCTATGTAACTTGCTGAAAGGTAAAACGATGAAGAAACATGAATTTATCAGTTACTTGGAATTAGATTCTCTATAATGCCTAAAATAGTATCATTAAATTAAAATAATGGATATTTTAAATTGAGAGTTTTTGAACATGTTTAGAAAATGATTCAGAATTATTCGCATTGAGTGCTTCATGAGTAGATGCATTTGCATATACTCATTAAAACAACATAATTGTATTTCGAAGTATGATTACTCGTAGCGTGTATCAGTGGAAAATCTAATGAAAGGACATTATTATCGGTAATAATTAAACGTTCAACAGATAGTGACTGGAATAATTTTATGATAGAATTGAGGGACACTAAATTGTGTATGTTAGAAGAATGTGCGAGGAATGGAACAGAGTATTTGAATTATGTAACAATATTTGATTATATTAATCTTTTAATCGGTAGCGTAGATCTTATATATCAATCTTTAATTAGGGTAGCCTAAACTTTTAGTAGCAACATAGTTTGTGAGATAAATGCTCGATGATTTACGTTAGCAAATTTCTGCCGATATTAATGTTTAATTGAAAAGTTAGCTTCGAGATTACTTTTTTCCGTTTCGAATATGCTATAAGATTGCAATGTAGCTTGGACTTATTTATTGCAGCTATGCTTGTATGAATACTATTTTAAACGAGAAACCACTGGAAATGATATGGTATTTGACATAATTTTACGCTTTATTTAACAAATTCATTATAATTAACTTCTTCTAATATAATAATAATATAATAATTAAAAAGATTCTCAAAATTGTTAGTTTTATTATTAATAATTTCATTATTATATTATCGCAGGGTACAACGCAAAGTCCACAACTACTGGCGGCTGAGAACATTAAAAAGACAGATGAGTCAGCAACAATGAATCTGGAATTATCAGCAGTTGAGAACAGAATACTGGAAGTTGAATCTTATTGGAAAGAGTTCATAGAATATCGTGACATGTGTATGAATAAGACAGGAGCTACATTTGGTAAGTTAAATGGTTTGTCGAATTCAACATAAATGAATGCACAGACTGCATTATGGAAACTGAGGGGCAAACGTAGAATGTTGGTTTGAAAATTTCAATCATCCAATGATTCAATCATGTAATGAAAATATTGACCGAAAGAGAAGTAATTATTTTAAATCTACCATTATAGCAAGTGTTCAGAGAAACAAAATAATTTAAGTTATTATTACATTTATTAGTAGATATTGATTCTTGTCGGGTCTCAAATTATTTACACAATCTTCTTCCATGATAAATAACATTTTATAACTTTCAAACTGTAACACATTGCCTCTTGGTACGTTTCGGAATATAACCCATGTCTATTATGATTAGTACCGCAGAATTATCACACTTTTGGTGGTAACAAAGGAACTTCGTAGCACATTTATACAATTGAATCTACGTGATGTTATGTTACCTACCTACGACTCGAATATTGTCATTTGACTCAAACTGCGTGTACATTATATTTCTTTGATTAAAAATCATATACTAATGAGAAAGTAAGCTGAAAATTTATGCCAAAATTGAATATCTCAGAGTTATTCAAATTAGAAATATGAAGCTCTATTTATAATGTGCCCACTGACAAGGAGCAAAAGGTGCAAATTCTGTAATATTTTTTCTATCTATACTGAGATTCATATTTTGCCAAGTTTCATCAAGACGTCTAAACGTATATGTAATAAATTTTTACCATAGTATTATATTTCGCATTCAGTTTATTATGTTGGTTTCATTGTAATATGGATCCTAAAAATAAATGAGGTTTTAAATTTATGACAAAAACGCAATATGTTATAAGTATCTCATAATAAGGAAATAAACCCGGGTATGTGATTACCTTTGGTATCTAGCAACAATAGATCTGCAATTTCAGCTTGTCATTTGTTTATTAAATGTTTATGAAAAGAAGTGAATTTGGAGTCAACCAAAAAGAGTCGATAAAGATGATTTGTTTTTTCTTCCTTTTAGTATTATAATTTTGCAAAATTTCAATCACTCATTATAGGTCTTTATATATTCAAAAACAATATATAACTTACACGAATATAACAGCTTCATATTACTAACTGACATAAAACACAAATCTCCCATTAGGCCAGTGGGAACTGTAGACATGGAGGGAATATATCTGCAGATCTTGCTGGTTTGCATAACTTTACCTGATACTTGTAATCTGGATGTAAATAGAACACCGTATTTACAGTATTTGTCTCTTGTGTCTGCATTACCCACATTTAAGGTAACTTTAGACATACAAACATAAATATAATAATAGACAATATGCCGTATCAGTCAACGCAAAACTTGCGTATCAACATATTATAGCTGGAATAACAACAATAAAATACAGTGTGACAACCATCTCTTTATCTTATTTCACAGAAAGACAGCGGATAAAAGTCAGCGTTACCAGATGTGTCGGCTGAAAATAATATCTTATGTGGTTAGTTTGCCACCACTATTCAATATTTATTTTGCAACCTATTCTTTTTGTAAATATTAATTTTGTAAAAATAAATATTAACGTAGTTTGTGTTAGAAAAAATATCATTAAAATTATTTTTCGTTTCGCGGTGCAAATCGAGAAAACGTGAAATTTGTAATGGCTGTTGCAAGAACGTCGAAATTTCAGGCTGATGTTTATTCTGATGCATAGTTTACGAATCCGTGCTTAAACTTGAAAAAATAGTCACCTTCGGTGTAAGAAAGTGCTAGGAATGTTTAAGGGAGGCGTCTAATTCTAGACAACTTGTAGATATGGTGGAAACACGAAATTGCGTTGATATGTGTAGATTGCAGCGTAAGTAAGGGAAAAAATCGGAGATGTGGGAAAAGTCGTCATCTTCGATTCAATATGGCGGTTCAAATGTTTGTAACCATGAAAATTGTAAGTTGTGCTCACGGTAGGAAAGTCAGGTTTTGCTATATTATTAAGGATGTAGTGTAGTTTATGTGAAGAAATTATTGGAAAAGTCGCAATCTTGAATGCTATGTTGTCATGTTGTTGATTTGGCTTGATCTGCCTTGTTATGTGCTTTGTATGTTAAGAGTAATAGAACAAAGACAAATCAACGTAGTATGTTGGCTCTGAGGTAAAGCGTCTGCTTTGTAAATAGCAGGTCGTGGTTCGATTCCCAACAAAACTTTGTGTTGTCTTCTGTTTTTTCTTATCACCATTGCTTCGTTTTAGCGAAATAGTTTCTTTTTGTATTGCGCGAACAAAATATTTTCGTTATTACATACTTAGAGGGAAATAATATATTGAGATGGTCTGGAGAGGAGGTACTACGTTCGTGTGAAGCTTTGAGACGACACAGAAGTCTTTAAATACAAATATATGTTGCTTTGGAGATAGGACATCACGAGCTTTAGCGAGTATGAATATAAAATCGTGATACATTTGTCTATTCCTATATATGGATAATTATAGTTATTTTTGTAACAAGAAAAAATAAATAAATTGATATGCAAAATAAGATAAAATCTGATACTTTTAATCCGCTACTTGAAGAAAACAATGGATTATTATCTTGAAGAAGAAATGTGTACACAAAATTTACTAAGCAAAAGGTATAGCACATGTCGGTTTTAATAAACAATTGCGGTATTATTAAACGCATATTGTACTTTTACTTGATAAATTATGGAGATTTTGTCATTGTATGGAAATGTGTGCGCCAAATGAAAGCCAGTTGTATTACAAAATCAAATTGTTGTTAATAATTGAACATGTAGGCACAAGTGGTTCTTTTCATCCAGTATCTACTGTTCAAAATACCTAGAAGAGGAAGGAGGATACTAGAACTGGCTGTACAGGCTGTTTGAGTTAACAGAAGTTATAAAATAATATCGTGATAGTGAATTAATTATTATTAGTGAGATTGTAATGTAGCAAAGAGATTAAAATTGACCAGCAATTGAGTACATCCTGTTATACTATGTGTAAGTTCAAGAAGGAAAAATAACACGGTTAATAAGTTAAATGGAGAATATTCACATTTCTTGTTTCTCCCGATAAGTTATTATTTCTGCACATAGCGGTTTCTCGAGGTACAGTAATGTTTGGTTATTTCATAGACATAAAAAATATAATATATAAAAATTTGGTGATACTGCTCAAATATATTAGGTTATTTATAATACTTATGTCCTCACAAATTCACGTTTTCTCATTCCATGTGCTGTACTTGGTGTTGACATAAAGTTTTAATTAAGAATACCAGCAATATAAGTATTTATCACGTTTGCCTTAGTGATAGTTTATGTATAGTTTGCTTGTAATGTTCCAGAATTTGCTTATTCAATCAACTTCATTTCATTCACACTTTTGCTACTAACCCTTACTCCATTTTATCTTAGCATAATTTTAGTCTTTGTTCGGTGAAGACCAAATCTTTTATAAACGGTATTAAATTGTTACAAATATATGTAACATATGTTCTTAAGTAAAAGAATGGTTGCTTAGATTATACGTGAGAGGTATTTCAGCAGTGAGGCTATATGAGACTTGGACCTATAGCTCAGTATTGGATCCCTACCATATAAACTTCCACCAGGAATCAAGCTCAGATTCTCTGTACCATAAGTGCGTACACTTACTACGTAAGCAAGAGTGAGCTCTAAAATAAAAAAAAGAAATTAAATTAATGATTTATTTCTACTCAGAAACATTGGATACTTTCATCACGGTAATATATCTGAAACTGAAATGTGCAAAAAGATCTAACTCTATGAGGATACCATTTAATACTACTAATTATTACATTTGAATTCTCAATTCTTAATTATTATAGCACATTATTTACTTATTAATCATTGATGTAAATCTTGTTTTATGTTTTGTAGAAGATCTACTAATGATCTACTTTATGGAATTTCCACAACAATCAAAGGTAGGTTTATTATTATTTATTTAATAAGCTTACAACGAGATACTTTGTATCGTTTAATAATTACCTGTACCTTGGGCAGAAAGTGCTCATACTCAAGCAATATACTTGATATAATGTTAATTTAAAATAACAAAAGAAGAATGTTTTTAATATATGTAAGAAATGTACATTATTATATAATTCGTTGCTATGTAGTTGTTTATGGAAACCTAATCAACATGTATGTTTGCAAGACAGTTTGAGTGAAAATACGTTAAAAGAGTATCAACTAATAAACCATTTAATACCGATCATCGACTTGTAATTTCGATAGAAAAGGTGAGAATAATAGTGTATATAATTATTGAAGATATTTTTATGTGTAAACAATTACTACCACTCAAGATTTACTTATATCATTAGCCGAACCAGGTTGACGACTACCTTTGGTGAGTCGTTGTAAAAAGTTTGGTTTACCTCACCCGGGAGATTTGTAAATTCATATCCTGAAGTACAAAGTAAGGGGTGAATTTACTTCAGTAATAAGGTTCATGTCTACGAACTTTACTGTACTTAGAAGTGGTAGAATAATCACAAGAAAAATGATGATCGGTGAGGCAATGGACAAAGAAACTGGTGACAATGGTAACGAAGAACAAAATACAGCTCCTGTTGTACCTGAAGTGTTGACCTTTGAAGACAAAATCTTAATGGCTTTACAGCGACAAGAACAAAATTTGGCTCAGATGTCCAATGAATTAAAGCAGACTTCCAGCAAACAGTATGAGGAATTAAAACAGACGATGGAGCGGAAATCCGAAGAATCCAGCAAACAGTATCAGGAATTAAATAAACGATTGGAGAAGACATCCGAAGAGACAAAACAATCTATTATCCAGGCGGTGAGTGACATCACATCACCGTTCGATGAAAAGCTAAGAAGAGTCTCAGAAGATTGCCAAGATAATTACAACCATACAATTCAAGAAGTCAACCGTGTAAAAAAGGATTTGGTAGTAATAGAATCTTCTGTACGGCAACAAAAGATTCAGGTCACGGATAATTCTACCAAAATACGTGCGAATACTCAGTTGATATCTGCATTACAAGAGGAAATCAGGATGCTACAGATTAAGGACAACGCATACCACAACAACATGGTTAATGATCATCTGGAGTTCCCTTGTTCACAGGAGATGACCTCGCATTCACCCGTAGCAGATCAACGTGGACCTCACATTATATCATCTTCAAGTAATCCATCCGATGAGGACATTATTTTGGAAGGAATTCATCCAAAGAATACAGATGGGCGTAAAAGAGATGGTGGAAATACACATCCCGCAGTAGATAGGAATTGTTATTCAACACGAACACGGAATGGTGAAAGAAAGGTAAAGTTAAGTGTAAAGATGAGTGAAATACGTGCTATGAGTAAGTTCAGTGGTAAATGTAACGAAAATGCTACTTCTTTCCTAGAAAAATTTCAGGATGAGTGCAATATAATGTGTATAGATAAATCGCAATATATGAAACTAATCCCTCATTTATTACTCCCACCATGTTCTTTATGGTTTAAAGCAGTACGAGATCACGTCAATACATATGAGGAATTCAAAGCAGCGTTGATTAAAAAATTACGAAAATGACTTTTTGCTTGCAAACAGAGATGCCACGATTAGAAATCAACCTTTCAATCCTCGGTTGCACAAATCTGTTGTTGATTTTGTTGTAAATACATATAACGAATTAAAAGTCGTCAATCCACTGCAATCGGAATCTAGAATAATTGCATCAATTCGAAATTTACTACCTTTTAAACTACAACAGATCCTGTTTTCTACCCAGTGTATGAGTTTTAATCATTTATTAATGCTTGTACAATGTTATGAAACTCAATACCACGCTCAGAATCATCAAGCGGGAGTAGGTAAAATTAAAAATAATTCAGATCACTTTGTACCTGTTCGTAATCTAAATATCCGTAATGCGAACGATACGGAACACAACCTAAATCGAGTGAATTTAAGCAATCCGAACGAGCAAAATAGGCAAAGATATGTTGGGAATCCACCTAACCTAATCAACCGTGGCAATCCTTATGTTAGACCATATAACCAAAATAGACACAAAAACAGTCGAAATACATGGCGAAATTCTAGAAATGTTATAAATCCTATGTATAGACATAATCGTAGTTCAAGAGATGTCACTTCGTATCAAAATCAAGATAATGACGCAATTCATGTACAAAATAATGCGAAACCTAATCACGATTGTGCAGTACAATGTACTTTATTAGAATGATATGCAAGTACGAATGTAAACTGACTGCAGTTGATGAAGTAAGAGTTAAACCCATATCAGCTACTGATTCTTATGAATATGTTTGTGTAAAAATAGATTTATTTTCTTCCTTTTGTTCGTCTGAACGTAGGTTACGTTTAATTTTTGATTTTTACTTAATTTAATTTTCTTTAATTCTCATTAACCAATGATAATTTTCAAATGATTTTTAATTCTCTCTTGTTAATGTGAAGAATTATAATTCGATTTATAATTGATCAAAGGCAAAGGTTATTTATATTATATGGATTTGTGTTGAGAATTTGTTGTCAAAGATTATGTTAAGAATAAGGTTCATTCTATTAAGCTATTTATTCGACGACTGTCTTTATGCGCTACTTTATATATTACCCGAATAAGATTCTTCTATATTCTGATGCCTTATGGATACAATGTATATTTTGAAACATCAGCTAATGTTGTTATTATATAATGCGCCCTGGAGAGATCAAATATTATTTTCTTAACATCACCGTTTTAATAATGATTGAAACTGCTAATCATTGTGACTTATGTTTTTAAAAAGTAATTTGTCTCTTACGATTTTTAGCTTCGCACCCTTCATTAATTATATTATTAAGCGACGACGTTTTTGTAATAAAAGATAAATGATAATGGAATAAAAGATTTATTATAAATGTATTTATATATATGAAGCTTAATGAAGATATATAGATGAGGGGCGATCAAAATGTAAAGGACATAAGTAATGTAACATCATTATTGTAAACGGACCAGTGGTTCTTAAATAAAAAAAGCCCAGCTCGCTTGTAACTTTTATATTCAGTCCCATCGTCGGGCGACATTTTTATACAACGAGATACTTTGTATCGTTTAATAATTACCTGTACCTTGGGCAGAAAGTGCTCATACTCAAGCAATATACTTGATATAATGTTGATTTAAAATAACAAAAGAAGAATGTTTTTAATATATGTAAGAAATGTACATTATTATATAATTCGTTGCTATGTAGTTGTTTATGGATACCTAATCAACATGTATGTTTGCAAGACAGTTTGAGTGAAAATACGTTAAAAGAGTATCAACTAATAAACCATTTAATACCGATCATCGACTTGTAATTTCGATAGAAAAGGTGAGAATAATAGTGTATATAATTATTGAAGATATTTTTATGTGTAAACAATTACTACCACTCAAGATTTACTTATATCATTAGCCGAACCAGGTTGACGACTACCTTTGGTGAGTCGTTGTAAGCTCGATTATGCGATAGTCAGATCTAATATAGGACTTCTATGAATACAAAGAAACTTACAATCCCCTACTCGCCCACCCATATTACGCGCTGCCATTCTCTTTCAAGGTGCCTGCGATTAATACACACTAAACATAAAAGAAACGTTGCTAGCTCAACGTATTCTGGCATGAAAGTTGACATAATTCGGAAGATCTTAAAGCAGACAACAGCACAAGTAATACACATTGCAAAATTGTTACTGACTTCATTGCGTAATATGCAATGGGTTCATAGAGTTTCCTGCAAAATGCTTGGTTTACTTTTTAATGTTGTCTCTTTTAGATCATATCAGAAAAGAAATCTATTTCCTGTTGTGTCTGGTGAGCTTTGAACGAAGTCAATACTTTCGTATTACATATCTACATTTCGGGGATTCTGAGTCTACGGAATTGTGTAGAGTGTGTGAGTAATGTGGTGGTGGGCAATTTTGGTGGAAAGAAGTAATGAATGTTTAACATAATATGCATCACCCCTATGTCAAACGTCTCAAGGTATTATCACTATATACTGTGTTGTCATCAAATAAACCTAAAACATCTGATCATGACCTTCCACCGCCACCGTAAAAGTGAAATGATTGTGTTGTTTTGCGTGTCAGATTAGGATTTGAGACATGTCAGTAAATCTAATTATGCTTTAATAATATAGAAGAACACTTATTCAACAAAAATCTTGTAAAATACTTTAGAGGTTATAACAGACCAGAGGCGTTCCTGTAGTGACCATTTCTTACTATGATCCTTTTTAGTATTATAAAAAGCTAAAGATATCCACATTTATTTCTTTTCTCTGATAATAGTTCATGGTCTCCTGACATAGGAAGGGGTTAATCGAATTGTTTGAGTTGGAGATTACCGTTCCTTTCAGCCCAGATGTAACATATTACCCAGATCTACAACTTAACATAACTTCAGAACACATAAGCCTCTACCAAGAATCAAACCCTTGTCTTCTACGTCAAAGGTTGGTATGATAAGCATGTAGCCACATTGGAGTGTTTTCGTGTAAAACAGCCCTCTACCCATTAAATTGTCCGTCTGAGAAACCAATCAATTTAAGCGATTATTTCCCTAATTAAGTTCAAGGGCAATTTTTCTGATTTTCCTAATTTTCAGTAATCCTTTAGGACCACTTTCTGTAGACATCTGCAAACTCCCAAGCAAGTACAAATTATCTAGACTAAAACATTAACAACAACAAAAGAACATCTTTTTGCATACCGCTCTATTCTTAAAAAGAAAAGCAATTTATGTTAACTGTAAAAATAATTTTATTTATTTATTCGGCCATATTATAATTAGATACAAGCAAAATACATAATTATACGGTTCATCAATCAGACAGTGATTAGTGCTTATAGTTAGGAGTACAGTAGTTTGAAGGCTTACTTCCTGTCTAACGAAAACGTACCGTCATTATCATTATCATCAACATCTATACAAGTTAAAGTTTAAGAAATTAAAACTTGATATATATACAAGTAAGAAAACAGGGCAGGGAAAATGGACTACTAACCAAATATGTACTATGAGTATAGGAGTAATTTTAAATTATTCATTGCAACTTTGGAAAATTCAGGATTGCTAATAAAAACAGTGTGTATATTTAAAAGTATATATCTGTGTTATAGTTTCGGCTATGTAATCCAGCCTTTCTCAGACACATTCGTCCTTAAAAAGGAGAATAGAAAAGTGGAAGGACAGAAGGATGAAGGAGATGTCCAAGAGACAGGAGATAATGTGCTTAAGGAAGTGTGTAGAGGAAAACACCACGCCGAGAAGACTTCAGCTAATTAAGAAAGAATTGATGTATTAATCAGTGAGTTACAAAAAGTTGAGATAATGTCTGTGAGGAAGGCTATGGTACATAGACGAAACTGTAACACAGATATACTCGTAATATATACAGGGTGTTTCAAAACAACACCAAAAACGTTTGTGAGGTCATTCCTGACACAAAGATAAGGCAAAAAGTATAGACCAACCTGGATGCACAAATGCTTTCTTTCGGAGTTATAGGCTGCCGAAAACATGAAAAAATGAATTTTATGGGTTCATAGCTCCTAAACTCTGGGGCATATGGTAGTCGGATCAAGACTTCACTTAGGAACTAGTACGTGCCCTATCCAAATATCCAAGTTCCAGAATCCTGCGGTACCTCCGCAACAATTTTTATAGAGGTAGTTGGTTAGTATTTCAAATTACATGCACGTAGCCAAACTCCCTCTATAAAAGTTGCTACGTGAGTACCTTAGGATTTTGAAACAGATTGTATTTCTGGATAGCACACAGATTAATTCCTAGATGAAGTGATGACCCTACTACGATAGATCCCACAGCTTAGGAGCTATGGACCTTTAAATTTCGTTTTTCCACGTTTTCGGCAGCCTATAACTCTGAAATTAAGCGTTTGTGCATCCAGGTTGATCTAATCTTTTCGTCTTTTCTTGGTTTCAAGAATCACTTCCCAAATGTTGTCGGTGTTGTTTTTAAACACCCTGTATATACTGCTTTGGTTACTTGGAGTTTTATTAAGAGTAATTTATGTATTATTTTGCATTCAAATTAATCAACAATAAAATTCATATTACTTGTTCTTGCTGGAATATAAATAACATGAAATTTAACAAAAATCTTCCTTTATAACTATCTTAAAAAGACACAGGTACGAAAATAAGAGAGCTACAACCATATAGAATGTTATTCGTTTTTACATCGAAAGTGTTATTTATTTAAAGCTCTATCATATTCGGTTCCTCTCTTTGACATTCCAAAATTCTATTTACAGAATTACCTTAATTGTTTCTTTGAGGAAGCTCAATGGGTAAGTGTTTTGTTTCTATTGTTTCATTGTATATATTTTTATAAGCATAATATTTATTTAATTTTTGATTAAATTGTTACCTTTTCAAAAAAAAATCCTACTATGTTGAAAAATTCCTGTTCATCGGGCTGAAATCTATTTCATTTGAACATTGTAAGTGTGTTTTGAACAAAATAAAGAAATTCTTTAGATTCTTTATACTATTGGGGCATAAGTTGGCCAGGAAAATCATTATTTAACAATATTCACTATTTTAATAAACGGAAACAGATTCAGAGAAGAGTCTTTAAATAGTTCAATGCTGATTTCTATATTTCTGATTAGCCTTATATTTGGCGATGTGTCCTTTTAAATCCTGCTTAATATCATTGGGTTGTTGAGCTTGTATTAATAACTCAATTTGTTTGATTTCTAGATTGAAAACGGAATAATACAATCTGATAAAATTATGGAGAAAATATGCAACTACTTTCCTACATTATGTGAAAATCAACTAAAGTCAATATGTAACCAATGTGGAGAAGTAGGTATGTAATTGTATATAGATCAGAATGAGTAGAAAAGTGTCAACAACCCCCAAAATATTAAGATATTCTTCTTCTCAGAAGTTAATATAAATTCATCTGATGACCACGCACAGCAAATAAAAATATTTATGATTACATGTAAATTAAGTTAAAGAAGGTTATTATAACAAAATGCTGATTGTTCGAGAGTAGTTAGGAATTGAGTAGTTTGATGCAATAAGGGCGTAAGTCTGAAACATTGAGTTGCAGAAAAACGATGTTGAAAGTTTAAGTACTGTTTTTCTCTTACATAAAACAATGTAATATGCAGCATTTTATTCCGATATTGAATTGAAATGTTACCAGGAGGCTAAACAAGCATGGCTAAAGCCTCAAGTGTGTTTGATGCAAAAAGGGCGTAAACTAGCTTACGCCCTTATTACATCAAACTCTTCAATTCATGATTACCAGTTTTTTCATACTTCATCTTGCTCAAGGTAGCTATAGTTTTCCAACAAATGCATTGTGCGTTAGTGACAAGAATAAGCAAACTCAAGTATATTAGCATATATAATTTTCCTTAGTACATGTGAGCAATATTGTGATGGGTAAATCAGGTTTTAAGAAGCTATTGAAGGTTCTATCTATTCTTTTTATTGTGCAAAATTCGAACAGGTGTTAGAAATTACGGAATAGGTAAATACACCATGATACTGGAATCTTGATATAATATGAACTTATTAAAACTATAAAGACTGAAAATATACTGAAAAATTAAGTTTCTGTTAGTTTATAGTTTAAAAGAATAATTATAACGTCACATAACTTCAACATATACCGATTTATAGTAACTAGAAATTATTATATTGGAGTGTTATTCCACTTTTCATACCAGAAGCTAGAACAATTTCATTCGTAACCACTTATCCTTTAGGGTTATATAAGTTTTTACTTAAACGCATGATCACATGAAAACTGCATTAAGCCTGTAGTATTACAGGATGGAAACTTAGCCATGAACTGGAGTAAAGGTGTAACTTTGTTGAATAGAGAACCCTAGGTTTATTTACCGAAATAATTTATTTAGACAACTCATCACTTGCATCTTTTTCGTTTCAACTTACGCATAATACTGTTGTTTTTTATTCAGATTTTATTATTAATAAGAGGTAGCATTCACTGAGAAAATTTGATATTACGTGCTTCTTATTAGGAGGCGTGAAGAATCCAGATTTACATTGTACCACATATCGCTGTACCTATACCAATTGCCCTTTGTGGAGTGTTAAAGGCCCTGCACGCTGCACACATTGTTTTCCTTTTCATTCACAATACTTAAAACGAAGCGTTGTTATTCCAACGAGAATTATTTGCTTTCTTTTCAAACAGAGTTATGTGAAAATCATGAATGAACGCTGAGCTTTTGCAATAGAAATGCTCGGCTATTAACTTTATTATGCTATCTTTAGTACAGCAACTAATACAAAAACAATTATGATTTCTGAATCAGCTTTTGGTGTAATACCTCACTTTCTGCTACTTTAAAGTAATATTGTGTCTAACAAGTTTATGATACATGTTAAAATGTCTAAGTATTTTCTCTGTATTAAAAAATATACTTTATCGATTCAAAATAATACGAAAACATTTAACTATTTTCTAAGTCTTTTCTAGGATCTTAATTACAGAAGTTTCTAATTGCCTTAAATTCACAGTATGAGAGAAATATCACGATAAATCATTCCGAGTATTATTGTTTTAGTAAACAATATAATATAATTCAAAATCGAGAGATACGAGCAATGCGGGAGGCTTCTTTTGCAAGGGTCTTAGTACAAGTTCCGGTTTCTTCATGACGGTGTTATCAGTTGAAAAAGATGGCCAGTGTTCAGGACGTTCATGCCAGATAAGCAGCGAAGTGTTATTCGTTTTGCATGGTGCAGCGGACACAAAACCACATATATCCAAAGGAAAATGGAGCCGGTGTATGAGGACAAGTTTATCAGTGCTCCGAGGGCAACGAAGTGAAAGAAGTTTCAAAATGGATCAGAATGTGTTCAGGATAATGAACAATCTCACCCACCTCGTCCTTCTAACACTACCCAACTTTACGAATGTTGACAAAATGATGAAAGCGGATAGATGTGTTCATCTGAAGGTTATTGACATTGAACTTAACACTT
This sequence comes from Thermobia domestica, assembly GCF_964235325.1. NCBI lineage: Eukaryota > Metazoa > Arthropoda > Insecta > Zygentoma > Lepismatidae > Thermobia > Thermobia domestica. Next base: position 148,909,462 of record NC_137462.1, on the reverse strand, counting down.
TTTATCGCATTGAATATTGTATTGAGGTACTACAAGATATCATGTCGATGGGTTCTTGAACGTTTTAATGATGTCAATAAGAGCAAGAGAATGGTAATGTTAGTGGACCATTTTCTATCAAGAAATCAAAACATCAACAAAGAATGCTATTGTCGCATACTCTCCCATCTTCAAGCTGAAATTTCGGATAAGTATAAGCGTATATGGGATTTTGACAATGTGCTTTATTTCCATGAGAACGCAAAACAGCACATGGGTACTCTCCAATCGTGAAATTTTACTACTAGGCGTGGGTGATTATGTAACATTTTCGTTCCAGTCCAGAACTTGCCCCCCAGACCTCTAGACATTGTTATCTTTTTGGTTCATTGAAGAAGTTCCTGGCAGGAAATGGGTTCATGAGTAATATTGATGCGCTGAATATTTCCGTCATTCGGTTCGTGATGTGCTTAATACGCAGCGGGAATCAAGAAACTCGTGGTACAGTGGAACAATTACCTAAAAAAATCTAGTGACTATAGAAAAATACACAGAGGTATATTACATATTTATTGTTTTTCGTTTACAGTGTTGTAAACTTTCAAAAAAGTAAGTGAGCGAAATCTTGCATTTTCGCTCATCCTTAAACACATCTAGTTCTAGGGTGTAAAATATTATTTTTTTGCAATTTCTTCCGGAATTTTCTGGCAATATGACTGTAGATGTTTTCGGATCTAAATATGTACTTTTTGGCTTTGTGTAAACGTAGAAAAAATGGCACAATACACATGTTATTAGAATGCAGTAGTATGTTTAAAGTAATGTGATCAGAATATATAAATGTAGTAATTTACTCCAGTAGTAGTAAAGTAGTAATTATGTACTAGTAATAAATGTAGTAATTATGTCAGTATTTTATATGACACAAATTCTCTGGAGTATGATTACACTGTTTTCTTTTTTCAAACTTATCAAATGAATGAAACTTCTTTATACTCCATTATTCATTTAGATTATAATTTTCGAACATTATAAACTGTTCATGTAAGTCATTAGATATGAAATTCCTAGTTCAAATATATCTATCTGATATGTTTTCTTTATTAAATGTGCTTTTTTAAATTGACATGTATTTCCTTTAAATATCTTGCCTTTAATATATAAGTAACTATTGCAAACTGTTTCTTTAGATTTCAATAGCAAACATGTGAAAAAGAATTCATGTTTTATATGGAAATACATGCATTTATTTTAGGAAACCAGGAAGATGATGTGAGTGAGAAAGCCTTAGCAATGTTGTTATGTCTTGAAAAAGCAGCTATCGGAAAACCCTGGTAATCAATTTTACGTTATTTTCAATAGTTGTTTAATGATGAAATAGTGATAGCGTCCAAAGGTTTGAATTCGTTTTCTCTCCTGTTCTAATAAGTATTTTAAAACTGATGATTTTGAAAATTTGAGAAGATTTAAACTTTTATACTTTCATACACGTTTGTATTTTTATTCATTAAAGAAGCTCTGTTTTCTTCTCTATTATGGATGAAAACACACATACGAATTCGTATACTCACTATTGCATACACCAGGCACGTAGCCAGGATTTCGTGAAGGGGGGGGTCCGTGACATGAAATATTGTGGTCATCCCAAAAGGGGCTCGATCATTCTAAACTATTTTACTGGAACATATATTGGTTCGTTTAGCCAGAATTTCGTAACGGGGGGGGGGGGGGCAGAGTGACATGAAATTCTGAAGGCACAGGAGCTCGATCAATCTTAACTACTTTACTATCAACATATATTGGGTTGTTAGGACAATAAAATTAGGATATGTTGGCAAGTATTTTAATAACAAACTATGAAGAAATTTCGAGCAAAATAATAAAAAAAAAGTATTGAAAAAGATTTTACAATATTTACGTCCTTCTCCTGTTTATTCAAATATAACAATTTTCCTTTCGTTATGACCTCAATTATTATAAAAAGTACATACTCAATACTGTCTTGTAAACTATCTTCTAATATAAAATAAATAAAATAAAGAGTTTGTTTGTGTGTTTGTCTGTCTGTGTGCGGCCTGGGGACCAGACGAATAGACCGAGAGTTACCAAATTTTGGTCAGGGGTACCTTGGCCCAGGCCTCAGATCAAGACGAAGCGTTTCTTTTTTAATTTCTAAACAGGGGAGTCTCAGGGGGGCGTTTACCGGAACCGGCTTGGAAACCAGACAAATTGACCGAGAGTTACCAAATTTTAGTCACGAATACCTTGGTCCAGGCTCCAGACCAGAGTTAAACGTTTTTGTCGAAATTCGAACCAGGGAGTCTCAGGGGGCGTTTACCGGGGCATGTAAAAGTAGTAGAAAATGACCGATATTTATTTATTTAACAATCACCAGATACAGCTCAGAGGCCATTTTACACTGGACATCCGACAACATTAACAATGGAAAGGATTTGGGAAGATATCGGCCAGGGCCTGTTTAGTAGGTACCATCCCGGCATTTGCCTGGTAGGACTGAGGGGAAACCCTGGAAAATCTCAGTCAGGATGGTTGGCAGCGGGATTCGAAGCCACGACCTCTTGAATGCGAAGCCAACGCTCTACCACTTGAGCTATTAGTGGCGAATTCATATTTTCGCGGTCGTTGAAATCAATGGTGAAACTCGGATCGCATTCACTTCCAAATTCACGCTATTCGGCTCCGGGCCGGGGGTCATCTGAGGGGGGTGAGATACCAAGACATATAAAAGTAATCCAAAATGACCGATATTAGTGTCAAATCCATTGTTTTCGCGGTCACTGAAATCAATGGTGACATTTCCATTAGCGATGGCTTGCAAATTTACTTACAATTGTATGCGGGCTGGGATTCAGCGGGGTGTGGATACCGAGACATGTAAAAAATAGCCCAAAATGACCGATATTAGTATCAAATCCATAGTTTTCGCCGTTGCTGAGATCCATGGTGATACTCTCACAGGTGTTGACTTCCAAATGCAGCCCCTGTGGCAAGCATGTGTAAGTTCAACTAGTTTTACAATATATACGTTCCTTTCTCTGTTGAATCAAATGCTAACAGAACTTTCTTTCAACATAAATTTTTGTTTTTATTATTCCGTCAACTAGTGTCGGTTCCAAATGACAGGTTAAAGGAGCAATATAAAATTGTCCTTGAAATAACATGTTTGATACTGCAAGGATGCGATGACGAAAAATTATGATTTAAAATGTCCACGCTGTTACACAACGGCACCATGCTTTCGAAAGCTTGAAATCTCCCTGACTAGTAGCAGAAATTCTGAGAATTCCATAACTTTTCTTGAAATTTCAAATTCCCTGACTCTTCCAGAATATCTCGCTTACCTCGCCACCATATTGCAAGTAATACAAATCTCCTCATAAGAAAGAGTAAGCAAAAGCTTCCTGTAGTTTTCTTTTTAATTTTTAACGCTGATCCTTCTTTTCGTCATTTTATTTTATTTTATCCTTCCTTAATTTTTTCATTTCTGGTCTCGAAGGGGGGGGTCCGGACCCCCCCCTTGGCTACGTGCCTGCATACACACACACACACACACCTGTTTGTATTTTGTGGTTTGTGGGGCCATCGTTCAAAACACAACGTTGTGGGTGCCTATAGAAATAATGGTCCTAGGAGAAAAATTCGCCTATTTTCGTGTTGGTCTCATCACGCTGATTACAAATATATATTTCAATTTGCTCTATCTTTAAAAATAAAGAATGGGTATAATCCGACGAAGTGGGGAACTGCCGGTACAAGGCCCTCACAATAGGGAACCTCGATATACACACAAAAACGACAAAAATGTCAAAAAAGAAATACACACATACGAGCACAAAACATACTTTAGCGGTAACCGTGTGTTAAACATTAGAAGGAACCATGTGTTACTCTTTTATGGGAACTTTGTTAAACTTGAGCAAAATTCGTGTGTTTAACTCTAGTGGGAACCGCGTATTGCATTGGTAGGAACTGTGTGTTAGAAGTCTGCCTATCTAAATTTCCCGTCATTTTACATTTTTCAAAATAAGTATCCGGCAAAACTCAATATGATTTCGAGAACGTAGGAGACTAGATCATAGAAAATAAATATACCATGTCACAGAATAGTAAATTACATATGAGATGTTCAGCGAAGAAATACATAAGATTCTTTTATTATGACGTCATAAAGTACTCATCTATTTCACAGCTAAAAATAACATGATCACAAATCATGAAATTCTGTGTAACAATATTTATTTATTTATTTGTTTCCTACTAGCTGAATCAGCCGGCGTTGTCTGTTGATTTTTGTACGCCATATTAGATCCTCCATTTGTTTAAGATATTTTGTCCTCCATATTGGATCCATCCCCCATTTTCAGTTTGGGACTTTTGACTCCACAACCGTTATGAATAATCGCAAAACTATAAAGAAAAAGATCAGCTCAACTGGAAAATTGTAAAGAAATTTAGTCCGCCATATTGGATCCGCAATTTTGAAATTTAATCTTTTGTCATCATAATTGTTTCTTAGAAACCCGAAAAATGTAAAGAAAGTTAGTTTTAAGAGTATTTGAATATTCTTAAAGGAAATTTCTCCGCCACATTGGATTCGCCGTTTACAATTTCTTTAGGAGAGGGGGGAGTACGTGTATCATTAATCACTCATTTATATATATAGAGTACGCCTTTATTATAACCGTGGTCGTGATTCTCACTCGCTTCGCTCAGGTGGATTATATCGCCCCTTTAGAGCTCAATGTAGTGCTGTCAAAAATTTTCGGATATCCGAAATCCGGATTTCGGATTTTAACTGAAAACTGAATCCGGATTTTGGATAATGAAATGTCAACATTCGAAATCAGGATTTCGGATAGTGAAATGCCAAAATCCGAAATCCGGATTTCATTCTTCTTGCTATTGTCAGGTGGCGTTGGTGTTACGCTGACTATTATACGACTGTTCTTTATCGCATGATTACTTTGGTGTATTTTTCGTGTTGCGTTTTTCAGTTAAACAGGTTTTAGATAAAGAATAATAAACACATGATACACTATTCGTTGTCATTATTACGAAAAATTATATCTATATGTAAGTTAATTATTGGCTCCAGTTGGAGAGCACGTCTAAACAGCTGCAGAGGGGACAGGTACGTGGAAAAAATAAAAATAAATCTCGTGGAACAGTTCAGGTCCTTCTCTCCCTGTAGAAGTTTCTTGATCTGGGAAAAATTTGGGAATAGTTAATAGTTTAATACATCTGTTAAGTTTTAAGTATCTATATCCTTATATTACACAAAACAGAAGCTATTAAAACATTATATTTTAATTAGCAATGAATCATGATACCATGTTTGTCTTGCTTTCGGAGGGTTGAACCATTATGTATACTACCGTAAATTGCCTATTGTTATTGAGATTTTTATTTCCGTACACGTTTAAAGCCACCTAAAATTTATGAATACTATATAAATAGAACAACACTGGCTTTGCAGGCCTTATAGCCCTTTTACCGGCCCAAACGTCAGGCCGGTAATAAGAGCTGAGCTACTGGAGCTTTCGCCCTAGGGCCCCGCGATCAAACGGCCCCATAAACGTTTTAAAAATTACTAATACTACTCATATATTTTTCAACTCCACGGCTCTCCCAATAATCTTAATCCAGCCCTGCCCAACGCCTTCTGTTAGCGACTGGTGGAACTACGTCCACGTGAGTGACAGAAAGGTGGCAGCCCATTGCGTCACTTTATTGCCAACAGACGGTATTGGGGTAGACCGAGTGGTCGTCATGTCTTTTATTCACATGAGTCTCTAGTTTGCCTCACGACGCTGGGTGGACGCCGAGGGTTGCTCCAGCCGGGGATTGAACCCGGAACCACGTGGACATGAATCCAGCGCTCTAACTACTAGACTACGGAGCCCCCATATATAGCATTAGACTCTATGCTATATATACACACAGAGAGAGGCGGATCCAATAGGGGGGGCTATAGCTCCCCTTGAGGTCCGAATTTACACTATATAAAATGGCACTTGATGACAGTGTTTACTGGATAATATGAAGACTAGATACCCTTTGCCCCAGCTTGAACAGATCCTGCATCCACGCCTACACTCACACACACACACACATATATATACAGGCGCGTATCATGTGTGTGGTCAAAGGGGGGCTGAAGTGATATTTAGTCTTAATATTATTCAGTCAACAGTATAATCAAGTGTCATTTTATCCTCAAGGAGGGGTTATAGCCAAGGGGGCCTCCTGGCTAGAAAAAATATATATATGTATAAAGAGTAGAAAGTCGTCTATCCACCTCCCTGCCCGCTATGCCTATACTTGCCCCCTAAAAACCACAACATGGGCGTCCTTTGCTATAGTCCCTATAACCCTCCCTTGGATCCGCCTCTGTATATTATAAGTATACAAAGAAATGCGGTATAAAGCATCTGCTTATCCCCATAGGAATTTTAAAGACTTTTATGGGGACACGGTGTCTCAGAGTTAGAGCGCTTACCTCTGGTTCGAAGGGTCGCAAGTTCGATTCCTGTCTATTCGTGCTGGATGATATTGTGTCGCTGGGTTTTCTCGAGTTCTCCCCTTTACTCCTACATTTTCATTCCACTGTTTCTTTTATCATCATTCAATTGCAATTTCATGCGTCTCCATTAGCACTTTGTTTGCATAAGAGTGGGACGTAAAACTAAAGATTTCTTTTCATTTTCTGGGAGAAAGAAAAGAATAGCCGATGCAAATGTGTATAAACAGCCTGATAGATGTTCCTAGTGACCAGATAACTTTTTTTCAACTTAGGCGTTCTGCAGTCAATTCCACATTTCTTTTGCTTATTTCGCTGGAGTATATAGATATTTGACCAGCGGATGTAGGAATTTGTTTACTTGTTACATTAGACTATATGCTATTTATTTATTTATTTATTTATTTTTGAGGCTCCTTGAACATTATTATCATTGATAGGTGCTCTACATCAAAGAAAGTTTGAGAAGCCCTGCCCTAAAGTAAAAATAAAGTCGCTAAGCTACACCAATTGTTAAAACCTTTCACTCCCCATGAATACAAATGTCAGCCTTTAGCTTCGGATAATTGATTCCAATTATCCATAAACAAAGGTCATTATGGAATTTCAATTAATCGGCGTAAACCCCGATAAGCTTTAAAAAATTATCGTCACGGCCCGATGTTTATTGAAGGAAAATGCTGACTGAGGTAAGCAACTAATACACTAAACTGAAAGCACAGATGCTAAGCAACACCAATTGTTACTATATTTTAATTTCACCTGCACAGGAACTTCAATTTCGGCTTTATTTCAATTGTTAAACAAAAGTCAATAGGAAACTCCAATTAGTCGGCCCGAGCCAGGTCTGGCGCGATAAGTTTTGAAAAATCCTGGTCGGAGCCGATCCCGGGCCCGAATAAAAAGCAGTGTCTGCCCTCCTAAGCCCGACTTGTGCAGTCTCTAAAAAGTGCTGGTACATAAATGATAAATACCTTAAAAAGTAATGAAGCGTCTGATGAAGAAAATGGAACTCTCATGAACCTGAAGTTCTCGTTTAAATTTTTAAGTACAACAAATGGAATAAAATTTAATAATCCTCCGATATGAGAAGATACTTAAATATTGTTGTTGCATATTTGATGACTCATTAGAACTCTTTGCAATAAGCGCTTCATACAAGTGGTACGTTTTGTCGCATGTGATTATTTTCAGTGTCTTTTACAAAACCAGTCCCAAGTAGCCCTCCGGGAAAGTGGTACGTTATGTCGGTGGTATTTTCTGTCAGGTATTCATCTCTATATAACCTTGTTTCTGGAAAAGGGACGTAAAGTCTTGAAACAATACAATACAAATATGGAATACCATTTACTGATTTAGTAACTACTCATGACTAAAGTGAAAACAGCACTAGAATATGTTCCAGGTATATATATATATATATATATATATATATATATATATATATATATATATATATATATATATATATATATATATATATATATATATATAATTAGTGTTGTTAAAAATTTTCGGTTGTCCGAAATCCGGATTTTGAAAGTTCCGAATTTTATCTGAAAATCAAATTCAGATTTTATTTATTTATTTACATGAGCTACCAGATACAGCTCAGAAGACAATTTACACTGGAGCAATTAACAAAGATAACATTGGGAAAGGAAGTGGAAGGGAGACGACCAGGGCCTGAAATTCAAGGTACCATCCGACCATTCGCCTGGAGTAATTGAGGGAAAACCCTGGAAAAGCCTGTCAGAATGACCGGCCTCCGGATTCAAATCCTGGACCTCTCGATTGCGAAGCAAGAACGCTAACCACTAGCAGACGCTTGCTCGGATTTCATACCAGTCAAAGACCGAAATCCAGATTTTGGATATTGAAATGTCAAAAATTGAAATCCGTATTTCGGATATTAAAGTGTCAAAAATCGAAATCCAGATTTCGGATAGTAAAATTTAAAACTAAAATCCGGGGTAATGTAGGGGAAGGTATCCACTGTTAATCCAAAGGATTATAAAAAGTATGGTCTACTAAACGGCAGGTGGCTTCAAGCACTTCGCAATTCTATTGAAATTTTACATGCCAACACCCTCCTGGCTAAAACCCTCCACCACCGTTTAAGGGTGGTCGTTCGGAGTTGCTCCCGCAATGTTGGAATTTCATCACCTTATTTTATTTAAAAAAAGAAGTAGGATTCTGAAAGTAACCTTACTTGTGGCAGCGGTGCGCTACCAAGACAGAGAACACGCGAAAAAGAACTTTTCCAAGGGTTAATTTACGTCAACTATAATTGGTGGTTGGTCTCGAAGAATACAAAGTAAGCCGGCTGCCTTTACTTTCAGCGTCTTTTCTATATGTAAAATAGTCAATTTTTTTATCGAAAGGCAGAGCTCAAATTTTTTTTCTTTCAGACAGTAGATGAGAAAGGGATTTTTGTTATCGCTTTAAAATCGAACATGAATACACAGAAACACTATCCCAATGCCGAAAATAATAGAGGCAGTAGTTGACGAACAGGGCATAGGAAATATTCTGTTACATGAGGGACTTGTACCTGCAGTCTTGTAAGTTAAAACAGTTTGGTCAAGGGTGAAGGTGGACGGATACCTGAAAGTCGTTATCTCGCATCTCATTGTCAAATTCCATGTCTCTTTCTTTCTTTAGCGTGTCTGCAGATGATTCTTACGATAGATACCAATGTTTTCTCTTTTTTGTGAGCATCAGATAAGTTTCAACCAGTGTGGATATTGAAGCACTTCAAGGTAGGGGGAAAGTTAGTGTCTTCCTAAAATATACTTGTATACACAACGCCAAAAGTGCCTTACCACCAGTAATGCTTTCTTTCCTTCAATACTAGGCAATCCAAAAATAACGTCAGTGGGGTAGTTGAGAATTAGAAAGACGTTGTACCAAATCTCAAATTCTCAAGCATCCCAAATACCCAATTTTTTTGGGTTGCCTAGTATTAAAGGAAAGGAATCATTACGGGTGGTAAGGCACTTTTGGCGTTGACCATACGTTCCTTTATGCATTCCCATACCATTCACCCGATTGCAATGAAATTGTTGTGAGTTGTTGTGTGCAGCCCTGCGACGGCTTCTGTGAAATCAAAATTAAAAAATTCAAAATGGAGAATCAAATATGGCGGACAAAATTTGCTAAAATTTATTCAAATGAGCTGAAATTTAGTTTCTTGATATTTTTGATGTCACTGATAACGATTATGAGGTCAAAAGTTTAAAACTAAAAGTGGCGGATCCCGTGTAACCGGCAAAATTTGTTAAAATTATCCAAACGAACTGAAAATTAATCTCGAGATACTTTGGGGTCACCCGAGCGAAGCGAGGAACGATCAAAGGAGTTGTATATACGAGGTGGAAGAGGCGATCTTGAACCCGGATCCCGAAGAGACGACCAAAATCCACCCAACCGAAGCTAGACTGAGCTGAGTCGTATATTAACTGAGCCATCTGAGCGAAGCGAAGGGTTAGTTCCGAACGTAGAGAAGAACGTTTGATGGGTTCATGTATGCGAAGGTGGAAGAGGTGATAAGGTGGGAGTTATCCAATGACGAAGCTAGGGAGAGTCACGAGAGCGGATATTGCAACAAATAACAATTACGAAATAGAAGTACTAAAGCTCTTATGGCAGGCAAAATTTGTAAAAAATCTAAATAAACTGAGAGATGTAGATTCAGCTCCGAAGGGATGAAGCAACTCGAGCTAAACGAGGGATAATAACAAGCACGGTTATAACGTTGCTAATTTTAGTAAATTGGAGTTATCCAATGACGTTCCCACAAGGGTGATAAGGTGAATCAAGGGACGATCAAGGGTGTTGAGGGTGCAGAGTGAATTGTTGCTATTCGAAAAATGAGTAAATTATGCATAACGAGTTCCTTTATATTCAATTTTGGTTGGAGACTTAGCAAGGCGCGTAGGATACAGATAGTTCGTTTATAAATTTAATTCTTGTAATTAAACCACAACAATTAATTATACCATTACACATGTCATCACCAAGTCTCCCCTAGAAAGCACTAAGGAACGAGGTTCCAGGGAAGTATTCAGAGGTGCCTGGGAATTTCTCCCCTTCAATAACCACACTGGTTTCAACCCGGTTAACCCGCCCCTGATAATCGGCAGACTATATCTATTTGACCTTCCTGCTGCTGTAGTAGTCATCGTGCGCGCATATGGTGGCCTGAATGAGGGCTCGATTTCCGAAGGAAGAACATTGAACGTATTACAATATTCCGAATCCTATTTTCAACTCATATCCTTGGTTACAGGAATCCTTGTTCAATTACAGTTCAAGTGGGTTCATGCTTAATAACTAAACCAAAACCTAAACCACTGGCGTTACAGGCCTTATAGGTCCTTTGCCGGCTCCAACACAATCTGCTAGCGACTGGTGGATCTACGTCCACCTGAATGACGAATAGGTGGTTTGCCCATTGCATCACCCTACCGTCAATAAGCCTTGTGGGGGGCTTTCTAGACCTAGTGTGCGTCATGTCATTTATTCAAATGACTCTCCAGTTTGACTCACGACGATGGGTGGACGCCTATAATTGGAATGCTCCATCCAGGAATTGAACCCGGGACCACGTGGACATTATTCCAACGCTCATGGTAAATAACATCTTCCTTAAAGTGAGTTCATGTTCTCTTGACATTCTTTTGTTTCCTCCGATTCCTATTCCACAATTTTTCTCCCTCACTTGCAATCATCATACGTTTTATTCCATTCTCATGGTATAAGCGTGACAGTTAAACTAAATTTTCCATTTATTATTCAATTTATTATTCGTAAATTATATTAAAAGATTACTTTTATATTAACAACAGTCAGTCCATATGTTTAAAAGAACCAACCTAGTTATTATAGTATAAAACACTTCCTTTCAATGCTTTCAAACCAGTTCTGAAGAGCAGAGATTATAAAACATTCTTTTTACGCAACAACATTCCATCACGTGTTTTAAATGTGATAACTGGAAACTGGCGACTAAATGTCGCGACTATTTTAACACACCACTCTTGCCAGATTTAATTAATGACGTACCAAGTTACACTAGTCAACACACTGTGTTAAATACAAACAACCAATTTCTTCTCTATATATACCATAACTATTTTATTAAAATTAGTATCTTAGTAAAACATTTGTTGTTAAATTTCCAATAACTATTTTATGTTAAAAGTAATATGCATTTGGCAACACCGCAGTATTCAAGTTAGTTTGCATACACTACATTAAGGGGAACTCCTTCCCCTTCCCTTCACTTCCGCTGTATTTAAGTTAGTTTGCATACACTACATTAAGGGGAACTCCTCCCCTTCCCTTCACTTCCGACAGGCACAAACCCTACATCCTCAGGACTATCGACCGGTATAAACTCCACTTACTTGGGAACCTCCGATCAACTCCCTGCTCGCCACCAAGTAACACACATAGATGGCGTTAGTGAAAATTTTCAAGTTCATTTTTAACACACTTTTAGACGATTTCTTCACACACCACTAGATCTGCGTTGGTGTGTGCAACAAAATGGGGAACCGGACGTTATATATTCCGTTCGACTCGTCATGACCCACAGATGTAGGAAAATTGGTCAGAACATTCTGGGGAACCACCAAAAGTTCCCCACTTTTGAAAAGTTCCCCAGAGCGCTGGTGTTTAACCGGTGATGGTTCCCCCCAATGTAGTACTTACAAACATACACACACACACACACATACATATATATATATATATATATATATATATATATATATAAGCGTGTGTGAGTGTGTAAGAACACTTCGCAAGATTGGAGTTCACGTAGTTGCGTAATGCTGCATAGGTTTAGATGAATTATTGTTTTGTCCGTGTGAAGATGAAATAGTTTCGGTCAAAGAGGAGGACTGACTTATGACTACTGAGTATATTTAAGAATTTAAATATATTCGTCTCATTTGATAACAATTTAATGATATTTAATATGGCGGTGTAGAACCATCCGACCTTTTAATTGCCAATTGAAAATTTTTAACTTACAAATGTTACTAGTAAATTTGTTTTCTAAGGTTATCAAAATTTCAGATTAAGATTTTATTTTGTCGACTTTTCATTATTCTTGATGTGATCGTCTTATTTCGGTTGCTGTTAGTACGGATTAGCAGCTGCCACTCTTCCAAATGGTCGATTCTTACCGAATTTTCTGTTGCTTGGTTAGTGGCCAAATCTCTGTTGTACAGATCGAAGTGATTCTATCTGTCTGACTAATTTAGTTTCGAAAATTATAACAGTGATTTCTTAAGTTTGATCAAATATTATTAACAGTTTTGAGTGGAAATTTCGTACGTTCATGTCGAATAACAGAAGTAGAGTTATGTTAATTCAATAACTAAGATTGATGAAAGTATTAAAGTACATAACCGCTTGTTCCTCATGTCATCCCCTCTTCGCATCCTCTTCAAATATTAGTAAGTGTGTACATATCACATGCAAGGTAACTGCTCAAGCGATTTTTTGAGAAGACAGCGAAATGGTATGGTAAACTTGTTTAGAATAAAGAATAAATACTACTTTATCTTACAAAGAGCAAGAACGTTATAGTATATATATATATATATATATATATATATATATATATACATGTTTGTGTGTGTATATATATATATATCCTGGAAATTCTAGTACAGTGTATTTAATTTGAATCGAGGTTATCATAGATGCCCTCATCGAAGTAAGATATCAACATTTAGTTCCAAGAATTAATCATAGAAGGCATACAGGAAAGAACGCGATATTTTGGATGAGATGAATGGGTTGCTCATGCAGACTTATGTATAATTCAAGACCCTAGCTTGAGCTTCGATAACAATAGTTCATGATAAGATTAACGGAAACATTGTTCGCCTCTTCAATCTGAATTCATCCTGGGTGGAACGCCAACTGAAGTGTAAGTTGGTGATGGGTGGATGGGACTGTGCGATATTAGGAGAAGGAAGGTTTTGAGTGGTCGTGAGATTCGAATCACTATTATACCTCAGTAGTTGTTTGGAGTGACATTATTAAGGCTTGTCTTTAGTGAATTTTAGATACTGTTCAGCAGAACTGGTAAATATTTTCCCTCCAAATTCAATACTTTTTCTTTGTATTTATTCACTTCTTAATGTTTATTGTCCTAGAAGTAATAAGATTCATAGTTATGACCAATTTTTCTGTGTGTGTTCTCCGCCGAATCTGTTTCCAATACATTATTTTTGTTTTCGCGATTGTGAGCAAGTTCATGCACAGCCAACATTTAACAATAATGAAGTAAATGTGATGCATTGTTAAATTTAAGATACGATCTAATGAGCTGTCAAAATGGAATTTTAAAACACGATACAAGTTACTTATTTGATAACATCCATATTTTTTAAACAGAGTTTTGATCTATGATAAGCTTTGTATTCGACTTTGTGTATGCAAATGTGTTTACCTGTCAGTAATTGTTGCGTGCTAATATGGAAGCTATTAGAAAGAAATATTTCCCTAAAATATGCGTTTATAACATTGAAGAAACGTGAATAAATGAGTCATTTCTGGTCGTTGTGAGGATTGGACCAATGCAGAGCAATAAGGGAAACATATTGGTTTGGTTTGTATTTAATTTCTTGTGAATATTTTCTTTTATGCATCTTGCATAAACGTATATGCATTGATGCATAAGTATTAATATTCGTTTTTGGTAATCTGATCAAATTTGGTTTAAAGTTCATTTATTTATGTATATAGTTTAGATATAGTGTGTGAAAGTATTCTTGTGTACCATACATTGTAATTACAAAATTTCAGGGCACAACTTCTGAACATTTGCTTTTCAACTATTGAATATGTATTAAATACACCTTGGAGGAAACAATTTAATAAAGTCTTCTGTGAAACAGGTAAATCAAAGTAGTATAGCAAAATAACACAGGCCCTATTTTTATGACAACCACGGGAGAATGGAGATAGCTCAAATTTAAATATGATCTTTGTAATTAAAATTAGTTTTATTCCACAGGGACGAATTTAACTATCCATGGATAATTTTGGCAGATATATTGGGGCTGATAACACCTATATGGGAAGCTCGAAATTGAACTTTTAACGTTGGAAATTGAAGACATTCTTATAAAATGAACGAATAGTATACTTATTATACTAAACTTATCTTTGTATTTTTACTACAAAAATGTTAACGTAGTACTGCTAAATAAAGATTTATGAATGCATTTTGATATATTAATTTTAAAATATATCAATGTGGGGTTATACAACACAAGACATTATTTGTTGTTATATAACCTTACCACAATGCTGTTTCCTATCATTGCTTGTGATGTGAATGACAATTAATCTATGTTTTGTTACTTTTTATTTTGCATAATAGAATATTGCATTAAATATTATTAATTTTGCTACTTATGTTGAGAGCAAAACTAAACAATATTAATTTGGACGTCCTTCAACCACCCCGATAAGCAAAAATCCAAAGGTATAAGATCCGGGGAGCGAGCGGCCAGTGAACAATTGACCTCCGTCCTCCGCAACCCATCCACCGATGAGGAAACTTGGAGTCAAGATATTGGCATACAGCTTGTGTTGCATGAGAGGGAGCCTCTCGTGCTGGAAGTACATGGACGCCCGAGTTTGAAGAGTCACATCTTCCAGTAGTACTGGTAATTCATGGCGCAGGAAATGCAAATAATATTCAACTGTTAAACGCTGGGGCAGAAAAAATGGACCAATGATCTGATCACAGGTAATCCCCGCCCAAACATTTACAGAAAATCGTTCCTGATATTGTCTTACTGTGGTTGCCCTAGGAGTTTCGTGACTCCAACGATGCCAGTTTCGGGTTTTGTTTATCTCATTCCTGGTGAAAGTGGCCTCATCAGTGAACAAGATGAATGGCAAAACATTAGGATTCTCCTGTACCAATTGGGTGAAACCAATACGTAGTACACTGTCTCTTGGATGGAAATGATTACTCTTTAGATATGGAACGGATAAAGCTCTTCTTCTCGCTGTATATCATGTACATACGTACGTGGAAGTACAAGTTGATTAGAAATGTAAAAATCCCCTATGTTAGAAAATAGTATTGTATTTCCAATTTTCTATAAAAACATTCGTTTATTAATATTCGTTACCATCGTTATCTATGGAGAGTTGGAACATTGTTATGTTATTAGAGTAAGCAGTTTTAGAATGGATTATTTTACGGTTTCTAATGAAGGTAAAAACTTGACACCTCACCTGCATCTTTGGTATACAGTATCATTTTCACCTAGTCAGATACTGTTACTCTAGCGACAGTGTTTCCACTCAAGAAAAGTGTAAAATTGTTTTAAAAAGGGAATTTTATAGGGAAATTCGAAAAATTTCCTCCGTTACTTCCCTCCTGTATGCAATACTGGAACAATCTTTATACCATCTGCAAGCGTGTTTCATTAGCTTCCAAACGAGGTATAATTTGTAACATAACCCCAACTATATGGTGTGCTAGAATGTTTCAAACGAAAATCGGCAAGTGCAAGAGGCAAAAAAGTTATCCACACCCCTATCTCCGGAACGAGGCTGAATAGACCCTATGTTTACATAAGCATTTTTGCTTAGAATGACCTACCCTATCACCTCCCAAAATCTTTGACTTTCCTAACTGGACACCCTGTATATTGTTTAATTTGAATATATATAGGAGCAAATAAACATAAAAAATATACGTGGTTGATATATTTTATTGAGAAAGTTGAGCTGAATAACAATTGCTGTTGATTTTATTCAGTTACTGATGTTGTTTTTCTCTATTATTATATTGTAATTTACAACAACACAATAACTCACAATTTTATCCCATTCGCTATCTTTTACATTGGTGCAAATTTTAAAATTTATCTAGGTACAAGTGCAAATGTTTAATACAAAGAAATTAGTAACACATTAAATACTGCATACATATATAACTTATTCAGTGTTCTGCTCTAATTACATCTATGCAATTGTGATAAATAAACAATCGTGCGTCAGTGGTAAATAGGAAATCTTCTGAATACTCATCCATTTATATTATGCAATACATTCTGGTAAGGATACGAATCACTGTAAAAGATGGAATATAAATTAAAACGTAGTCTTTAGTATTACAAAGTATGTGATAACTATAATTTTAACAACTAAAAATAAGCTAGAATTATTTCTTGTATGTACATATTCCAGCTTCACCTACTCCAACTCATTTAAAATCTAGTATCTAGTAAAAAAAAATAGTTCTTTATAGTTACAATATAATATTTTTTGATACTTCATTAAATTCATCTTATTGTAATTGCAGTGAAGCTAAATTTTTAGAATAGTTTGTGTTTAATTTCATGCCCAGATGCGTATTTCTCGAGATATTCCAAGGTCCCGACATTTCTGTTACGTTGCTCAATAAAACAGAGATTTTGTGATTACAGCGCCATCTATCGAGCAAACAAATAAATATATTAAAGATAAAAGTTACGTATTTTGTATGTAGCATCTGAATTTGCACTAAAACCTGGGGTGGCCCATTTAAACTTTCAAAGTTGCCCTCCTTAGCGGGCTCCAAGATTTGCACACAATTAAATAGAAATCGAACAAATATTTGACACGTATTTTGTTTTTCATGCTCGGAAGTGTATTCCTCGAGATATTTTCCTGTCCCGATTTTTCTGCTACGTTACTCAATAAAATAGATTTTTTGCGATTACACTGCAAGCTGTCAAGAATACACAAAAGTGTTTCTAGTAAAAGTTACGTATTTTTGTATGTAGCATCTGAATCTGCACTGAAAACTGGGGTCCCATTTAAACTTTTCAAGTTGCCCCCTCTGCTCCCCTTGGAGGGCGCAAAGCAGCATTGATTGGAACACAGTTAAATAGAAATCGAATAAATATTTGACACGTATTTGGTTTTTCATGCTCGGACGTGTATTTCTCGAGATATTTTCCTGTCTCGATCTTTCTGTGATGCCCTGTATGTTATTAATTGGTTCAAGCACATTTACTTTCACAGCACATGTACATTGATGTACCTTTCTAAAATTTGGCATGGGCGTGTGCATGGTCGTCCAAATTTGGGAATTGTAATAAGTTGTACATTTTTAAGAATTCATTGTTTCACCAGATTTCATTAACATGGTGCTTACTTTTTAAATTAAACTGGGGTACATACATGATCGACAACTAAAATTGGGAATTGTGAAAAATAGCGAAAGATAAATTTTGGGTCGCACTTTCTTTCACAGAACATCGGAACCGTGATGTTTCTATCTTAAATTTAACAGAATTACTTACGTGGAACACCCCAAATTCAATAATGGTCAAAATAAACTTTAGGTACATATTGCGGGCAAATTCTACTTCATATAACATGAGTAGTTTTATACTTATGTTTTTAATTTATTAGGGCAAGATAAATGGCTCATGCTAGATTGATACGCTCTTGTTAAAAATAAGAGAATACCAAGTTATATCTTTTGGAAATGTATATTTGTGGTAAATTTCATAGGAATAGAATCATAAATATGAAAATTAGAATGAGTAAAACAAGATGTTGCTAAATGGACAAGTAAGTTTTAGTTTCGTTTTATTGTCCTTATTTACTGCCCTCTTGACATGAAATTTTCCACATACATGTCTTTGCCGATTATACACATCTAACATTATAAGAAATACAGGAAGAATTCGTTATCAAATTATATTCCTACAAAAACATATTTATAGGCATGCGACAATAATTTTGGACATGAATGTACCTCTTTAAAATTTTACATTTGTACGTTTATTGACCTACCTTAAACTTTGTAAATATCAGAAATAAATATTGACATGATATTGAGTACATTCAATAGTCTGTTTATAATAATTTCATTGCTGTAGGTTAAAATTTGAGACTGAGAAAATTTTATTTTTTTCGTCAAGTTATTAATAATAAGTATTTATAACTGAAATAAAATAATAATACGCCTTAATAAGTCGGGAATGTACCTTTTGCCTTTTTCAAAATATCAACAATGCTAAATTTCATTTCATCTTTCCTTTCACATTTTATTATTATTCCCTTTTTTCTTGCTTCATTATAATGATACTAATATCTTTTACCATGGCCGTATCGGGTTTTACTATTTTAAGTAGTGTGCCTCGCCATTACACACTTTTTAATATAGAGGGAAATATATTGCAAATCCAATTCACTATCCGACATCAACAGGAACCGACATCGTCAATTAGGAGCACTACAGTTTCGTGGTTATGTTAGATCGTTGATAGATTTACTATCCCAGCATTCCACTGGTGGGACTGAGGGCGGACATTGGTACATTTTCTGTCAAACTCATCTTTTTTGTTTTCATTCTACATCATTTAATTTCTGTATTGACCGTAACAGGCAGCAAAGGCTCCGTCTAAGTGATATCTGGTTGACATGCCACATTTCTCCAGAAGTGTGGAGCCCATTATTTCTGATTCCGAATTCCTGCGAAACGAATCCTTCCACACGCTATTTTCTATTCCCATTAGCTACTCCTACTCTAAATTTGGTGGAATTTGGTAAAATACCTCATTCTTCCATCGTCAGAGGGTTCACTGAAATCGAAAGTATGTCTCATTGCGTCAAATTCGAATTGTTTTTTAAGAGCGTTAACCAAGAAATTATTTAATATAATTCATTAAGGACAATTCGAAATTTAGGAGAACTTACTTCCTTATAAAAGTTTATTTCTGACCAATTTGAACCATAATTAAGGGAGGATTGGGATATGCTAAAAACTGTATAGTTACATTATTATTAATTGAAATCAGCTCTTCAGGCAAGTCTAATGGCTAGTGCGTTCCTTTTGGTAAGAAAATAAAAAAATATTTTCACAATCTTTCACTTTCATTGATTATCCACCTCGTTTTAGCCTAAATACCCAACCTTGGAACCTGAAACAATATATATTTATTTTGAAGAAAAATAAATAAATTTACATAGTTTCCGCTACTAACTTGTTTTGAATGTAAATGTGAGAACCTAGAGCATGGAGTGGATTTTATGTCCGATTGCTCATTTTATTCTAGATGAATGCCATGCAACCTCTCACAGTAGGGTTACTTTGAAAGATTGGAAGAAGATATGAAAAAGATTGAAAGAAATATAATGTCGGTTTGAGTCAAATAGAAGAAGCTCGTTGAACCGTACATAGTTTCTGTTATAAGGACACTTCTTTCTTTTATTAATGACAGAAAAATTTTGAGTAATTTTTCATTTGAAGGTATTATGCTTCTTTCCTTATCTTAATAGCTTATAATATAATATGAAGCAGCGATACAACTTTCTTATGGTTATTCCTTCTAAAAATATTATATACCCTTAGTGAAGACTCGAACCCATAAGGATGGATTAGGAAGTGAGGACAATCACCATTAGTCCAAATTTTGTGGTAATGCACCCATGCCACAAAGTTTCAGTATAGCAGTAATTTTTACACATTTATTGTGGAATTGTTACCATGTGAAATTTTATTATTTTTCCTCTCTTTAGTTACATATATTAAGTAACCTGGATCAGTAAGTACAATATATCTTGTTACTTACCAAGGCTCACAGCTTTATAAAATACATTACAAACACAAACACACACACACACACACACACACACACACACACACACACACATATATATATATATATATATATATATATATATATATATATATATATATATATATATATACCGTATTTAAGTGGTTCTAAGACGCACTTTTTGTCGATGTTTTGCTGCCAAACTCAAAGTGCGTTTTAGATTTGAGTTATGGAAATTTAGCCCAGATTAGATGGAGTTTTGCGAAAAAGTGCTAATCCCGTTAGTCACCATTCTGTAAAGAGTATTTATTTTGTGTTTGTTCGGCCTTCAAAAATGGAAAAATTGGAAAAAATAGTGATGCCAATTAGGAAACAGATGATAAGCACTAACCTGTCGGTGTTTGTTTTCGCGAGTGTGAGTGCAAAACAGAAGAAAAGAAACAAGTTTACATAATTGCTGAATAATTATTTCTTTGTTTGTGTGTGTGTGTACATACTGGTATAATATACCACCATAATATACATACTATTATGGTTCTCAGAAACGTAAACGGGTGCAAAATATATGTGGACCCGTTCAGTTTTGAAATACTTTAGAGCCTGCAATAATTCGAACGTAACCTTTAATTCTGTTTCAATATACTTTTGCACCGTAATTCTGCTTAAATTAAAACCAAACAAGAACACTGAGGTAGTGAGGCATAGACCAATGAAGATGTATACGCAGTATTGTGCTTCTTGTGACTCAAGGAAAATTTTCCTTTAAAAGTTGAATATTGGCATTCTTGTTTTGTACAATAGGATATTTTCAATATTGTCAACGAAGGTTAATAACAATAAACACACCGACTTACAAAGAAGTAGTTAGAGAAGAATGATCGGATAGTCACACCAGCGTTCATGTTGAAACAGAAGTGTTTCATGTCCAGACTTGTCCCTCTTCGCAATGCTATATAGGCCCGACTTGAGAGCTCAGTTCTCCATTACATACTGTACTTTGAATAGTGTTTGTGAAGTTGTGTGTGCTTTTTTTAAATAAAAATGTTCTCTTCTATGTTATTCCTACAGACAATATATTAAATTGTTTGCAAAAATGTATCATTTTCGTTTACAGTAACATGTTAAAGTCTACTTTATCTCCTTCCTTAAGCCTAGTTTAGTGCACTTAAATTTATCAAAAGATAAGTTATCAGCCCAAGAGAGTTGTATGGTTTAGAACAGAAGATCATTGACTGTTGTGTTAAGTAAGTAAGTTAGGAATTATTTTATGCTGTTTGGTGTTTAGACTTCGAGATATTTAAGAATGACAAGTAGTAGTAAGAAGATCACTGGAACGACAACATCTACAAATATTTGGCTTGGTGGTCAAATCTCCACATCAGTGAATGATACAATATTACTATCTAAGAAAGAAGTTCTAAGTGTTTTTTTTTCATTACAAAAAGGAATTAAACTTAAATATAAAGACTCATTGTGGTGCTAGTGATGTGATTCAATTTGGGAAAAAGCTAATATTCCTACAAGATAAAAAATCATGTTGATAAAATTGAAAATTCGTTGAAGGAGTGGCAAAAGCTAAAAAGAACAAAGAAATCAAAGGCAAGCGCTCAGAAAATTTGAAGAAGAAACAAGATGGTTGGAAGATGGATCTGGAAACTCTTAAGGAAAGAGGCAATTTCAAGAGAGAGAAAAACACGTTTGGAAAAATTGAAAGAGCTTGAAGAAGAAAATAAAATATTATTTTTTGAACGAACATCATTTCCTCCAGATGCATGTGAACAAAACAGTTCAACTGCAAGTAAACAAGTGAAAGTAGTTCGATACATGAAGGAGTGGTTTTATCTTGCTATCCATCTCCAAAGAAAAGAGGTAAAAAAAATATTTTAGACATTAACGTAGCTACAAGCTTTGATGCAGCAAAGTTAAGTGATAGAAAAACAGCTGTACTTTCGACTTGTACTCTAAAAGAGTGTGGGATACGACCCTTCCGAGTATAATGTGAACAAATCTTCTATTTGCCGTCTTAGAACCAAAAGCAGAGAAAAGAGTTCAAAGCTTAAAGAGTGAACTATCAGCTAGTGTGCGTTTGGAAGTTTACTGGGACGGAAAACTCTTAGAAGCTATTTAAGATAGTGAAACAGTTGATAGATTAGCAATTATTGTTTTAGAAAACGGAATTGAACAGTTACTACCAGTTCCAAAACTTCAATCAGAAACAGGGGAAGCAATAGCTTCTGTTGTTAACGATACGATGGAATCCGGGAGACTTACAGAAAAAGTGAAATGTATGAGTTTTGATACATGTGTTCTTCTAGACCTAAATATGAAAACAGAAGTGCTGTATTAGGCTTGCCGACATCATATCCTCGAAATCATAGTTGGGGAAGTTGTTAGTAAGTCAATTGGAGCTTCAACATGGCCTGACATCTTGTTGTTTAAGAAATTTAAGTTTATGAGGAACTCAACTGACCACAGTAATTTCAAACTCGCCACATCTGACAGTTTATTTCATAAAAATGTTAGTAACAGTGCATCAAATGTCATTGTGTTTGCAAAATAAAAAAAAGAAAAGAAAGAAAATAAGTAAAAGAAAAAAGAAAAAAGAAAAAGAAAAAAGCAGTAGCTTCAACCACAACAAGATTTCAAAGAACATTTAGAGTTCACAATCATGTTGCTTGGAGAAGTTTCAAAAGAGATAAATATTAAATGTCCATTGGGAGTGCAACGAGCCCGATGGATATCAAAGGCATTTACTCGCTAAAGATATACTTATTTAGAGATCAGTTCCAAACAAGAAACTTTCCAATTCAAACTTGAAGAAACAGTAATTCTTATAAGTGGATAGTTTCAAATATCTAGGATCAATATTAACAGAGGAAAATCACATTCACGAAGAAATTAAATGTCGACTAAAAGCAGGGAATTCGTGTTACTATTCGGTTCAAAATCTCTTGTCGTCGCGAATTATGTCGAAGAATTTGAAGCTTAAAATATACAAAACGATAATTATGCCTGTTGTTCTGTATGGCTGCGAAACATGGTCACTTACTCTAAGGGAAGAACATAGACTGGAAGTATTTGAGAACAAGATCCTGAGACGAATATTTGGACCCAAGAGGAACGGGAATGGGGAATGGCGGAAACTTCATTACGAGGAACTACATAATTTATATGGTCTACCCAACATTGTTAGGGTCGTCAAGTCTAGGAGGCTTAGGTGGGCGGGTCATGTAACTAGAATGGAAGAAAGTAGAAACGCTTTCAAAGTCTGGACTGGAAGTCCCATTGGAAAACGACCATTAGGAAGACCTAGGCGAAGATGGGAGGACAATATTAAGATGGATCTCGCAGAGATTGGAATACAAAGTAGAAACTGGATGCAGTTAGCTAAGGATAGAAGTCAGTGGAGAGCTTTTGTGAACGCGGCATTGAACCTGCGGGTTCCATAGGCCATAGGGTTAAGTAGTTAGTTAATCCACTTTATCAAAAGTATTATTTAATATTTTAACGCCTCCACAATTTGCCGTATTAGGTCCCGACGCAATTCCATGTATTAGTTTTCTCTGCATTTATTTCTAAACCCATATCCCTGCAAGCGTTTAATAAGATCACTGCATTTCTTTCTATTGTTCTCCTATCATACCCTATTAAATTTACATCATCAATATATGCCATAACCTGCTGAATACCGTTCAATTCTAGGCCCTTGTTGCTATTTTTGATTTTCCTTATGGCGTATTCCAGCACAAAGTTAAATAATAATGGCGACCACACATCTCTTTGTTTCAGGCCATTTTTGACGTGGAGACACGTGGACAAAAATTTTCCTACCCGGACTTTACTTTGGGATTTATTTAAACATATCTTAATTAATCTAAATAACTTTCTCGGTATTCCAAGTTCTGTAAGAACATTGTATAATCTTTCTCTCCTAACCGAGTCATACGCCTTTCTAAAATCAATAAATAGTTGATGTACCGGGGTATTGTATTCCTACTTTTTTCGAGTATTTGACGAATGGTAAATATTTGGTTGATAGTCAATCAATTTCGTCTAAATCCGCACTGATAATCTCCAATAATTTCATCTGCGTATGGGGTCAATCTTGATAATAGAATATTTGAAAGGATTTTATATGATGTTTACAGAAGAGAAATACCTCGATAATTATTATAGTCAGTTTTGTCGCTTTTCTTGTGAATGAGAACAATGATTGATTCTTTCCACTCTTGTGTCAGTTCTTCCTTGTTCCAGATAAGAAGAATGAGTTTGTGTATCTTGTTCCACAATTTTTCGCCTCCATCTAAAATTAACTCAGCCGGAATTTCATCTACACCCGGAGATTTGTGTTTCTTTAATTTCTTTATAGCGGTTTCTACTTCTATTCGGTTGGGTTCTGGAATATACTGTTCTGAAGTGTGTATCTTCTATTCTCCACGCACATTAGATTTTGGCTGCGTGTACAGCAAATCGTCAAAGAAATCTTTCCATTTATTTAAGATGCTATCCGTATCAGTGAGAACTGTTCCGCCAGCATTCTTTAATATATAAGCTCAAGGTTGATAGCCTTTCTTAAATTCGCTGAACCCCTTATACATGTCCCTGATCCCCTTAATACTTTTATATTTACTATTGTCTTCGAGTTCCTTAATCTTAGCTTTGAAAAAATCGCGTTTCTTTGTTCTAAAAGTTTTGGAAGTTCCCGCCTGATATCTGCGAAATTTTGTGTTGTTATTTCATTCGGGTTTTGTGGCCAGCGTAATTTTGCTTGTTTTCTCTTCTCTGCTAGAATAAGGCATTCCTGGTCAAACCATGGTATATTCCTACGTATTTCCGCCTATCCCAATTTTTCTATTGCTGAATATTTAATGCTATCTCTAATTTCAATCCAAGTATCCTCAACACTAGTGCACTCCGAGTCTTCTAAAACCGAGAATCTATTCGAAACTTCAATCTGATATTCCTCTCTTACCTGGCTCTCCTCTAATTTCTTTAAGTTACATCTCTCCGTTTTCGAACATTGAATATTACCTTTATTGAACGATAATTTCTCTCGTATTATCGCTACTACCAGGTAGTGATATGTAACACAATCAGCCCCTCTAAACGACCGGACATCAATTATGCTAGATATCCTTCTTCTATCTACTAAAAGGTGATCAATTTGATTATGTGTTTTTCCGTCTGGTGATGTCCAAGTGTATTTATGAACGTCGCGATGTGCGAATTTTGTACCCTTCACGATTTGGTTTTTGGATGTTGCAAAGTTCACGAGTCTAGCACCGTTGTCATTACTTTCCTTATGTAGACTTTCGTTCCCTATAATCGGTTTGGATATATCCTCTCGTCCTACCTTCGCATTAAAATCCCCTAATAGAATTTTCATATGGTATCGTGGGAGTTGGTCAAATATCAGTTTCACTTCTTCGTAAAAACTGTCTTTTATATCGTCACCCTTATCTTCGGTTAGAGCATGTACATTTAGAACAATTTTTTTACAGAAAGATAAACAGCAAATTCTGAACAGTTAGTTATAAAAGAAAAACTTCTACTAATAGTTTTCCAGGAGGTAATGCACCTAAAATGGAAGCCACATTTCCTCGCTGAACTGCTATGCTGATACGTTGTATCAGAAAAGTAGTAGTCCGCTTGTCACCAGTAAGGTATGCAATGCGTTGGCCTACTTCTTTGATGAAATTGAGCCCTTCGAGGCCCCAAATGCCGCTCGGTTCAATAGCTACGAGTACGAACATGTATCAATCGAGCAGATCTTTATAGTTTCTTCTTTTCTCGCATTCTCTGCGGGCTGCAATAGCTCCTTCTCGAGATGCAGAAAGAGTGAGAATAGATGACGCGAAAGTGTCAGAGCAGGTGAAATCCCAAAGACCAATCCTTCCCCTCTTCCATGGTACCAGCGTCATGCCAGCTGGTCTTTTGCCATCAGGTCTGTTACACCCCACAGGTTCACGAACAGATGGAACTTCCGCCGATGTGAGTGCTCTCCAGATAATGTCATTCACGTTCGAATGCCTCACATGTCTTCCGGAGCTACTTATACAAGACAGACCGTGTAGACCATGCTGCTTGACTGATGCGCCACATTTAGTGCAGTTGTGTGATTCACAGATGTCTACTCCTAGGCGAAGTGCAACTGCAATACGAAAACTTTCGTTTGGAAGGTGCAGTTCTAGGGTGTGTAAAGGTAATGCCTGTAGCCAAGCACCTTAAATTGGTGATGAGGAGGCGAGAGTTCTAGCCTTATCCTCTTGACTGTCTGCTTCTTGTAATAACACTGATTGATATAATTTGATGATTGGCTTGTCCCAAATTGATTGCGAAATTCTGCCCGTTATTTCAGGAGGGCTTAAACCAACTAGGTTAGACCAGTCAGATATGCAGTCTTGGACATCAGATTCTATGTGAGGCTTATTTAGTTGGTTGAGGAGTATCTCAATGGTATGCCGGGAGCCACAGAACGACGCTAAATTGAAGGATACGCCAAATCGACAGCCCGACGAATACCAAGACCTCCAGAATCAACTGGAAGGGAGGCCTGTATCCATGCGTTGCTATTTAGGTTACATAATATCACACCACCGTCCCTTGAAAGTAATAAAAGAAAGTGTGTCAGTAACAAATTCAACCCGTTTAATTGCTGGTAATATTCATTTGTGAACGAAAAACCCTGTTCCTAGCTGGTGATTTTTATTTCCTTACCCGTAAAAGAACATAAAATTCCCGGACTTCAGAGATCCATTTCCTTCCCACCTAACTTCCTGAACTCCTACTAGGTCTATTCTGTATTTCTCTAGCTTACTCGTTACGGATTTTAACGCGCCTGCCCTATAAAGACTTCTAATATTCCATCTTCCAAATCTCATGTCCATTTTCTTTTGCTGAGGTCGTGCCAAGTTATCAGTTCTTGTCCGAGGCTTTTATGAATGTTTCTGAATAAGTGCCTTTTTTCTACAGGATGAGGTTGTTAGCCTTACCCAAACTCCCAAGCTGGAGGACCACTCCTGGTCGTCTGTCCGCGACTGCTTATTCAGTATATTCGCAGCTAACCTCTATATCTAGAGGCCTTCTCCTCGATCCGCAACCTGAGGACGCGCCATGCCGTGGTGACAGGAACCCACGTTACACGGCTCCTGTAACTAAATTTTATTATTAATTCATTACTAGTTTCTAATGAAAACTTTACAAAGATTGTAGCGACACCTAAAGATTAGTTTCAATATCCCCCTAAAATACAGTAGCTCTGTTTTATATGATAGATCAAAATGGCAGTGTGCCAGAAAGAATATTGGAAAAACAACAATGTTTTCACTTATTTAAGGACCACCCTAGTACATACTGGTATAATATGATAATATGATACTGATAATGTATTGTTATGAGACTGACGCAAGCAAGTCTTGTACCGTAATACATTATTAAAAAGAAGAACGTGTAGATGCACACAAATATACCGTAAATTCCAGCAGTAAGTTCAAAATTGTTTTATTTTCCATTTTCGTGTTTATTAATCTTTTATTTTTCATTTTATAAAATCAATGCAGTGTAGTTTCTTTTTTATCGCCAAGGGTGCGTTTTACATTTGTGACCCTCTTAGATTCTCGTAAATACGGTATATATATATATATATATATATATATATATATATATATATATATATATATATATATATGAAAACCCTGAAACTAGGTATTCATCTACACTAAATACTTACTTTGACTCATGCCGACCCTAGAAACAAAAGATATGAACTGTTATTAAAAGATCCAATGATACCTTTTAGAACGTTACTACCATATGTACCTTACTTCTATGCAACCCCCCACTTTTAATCGTTATATTTAAAACACACAAAAAAACTTTAACAAAATATTTTCCAAATCTTCTGTCATTAAATGTGATTGATTATGTAATGAATGATTATAAGATTATTTCATAAAATAGTTACTATTTGTAAAATTCTTTAAATGTATTCTGAAAGAAAACTATTAATTTAATTCTTTTGAGCATATAATTTACGTAATATACACAATAAAAGTATTTATGATTATACTGCAAATCGCGTAGGTATTTATGCTTTTACAATGTGCTTAAAGACCAAAAATATGCTTATGTATTTTCCATGTCGATTGAATCATGAAAATTAGTCAATCAATAAATAAATTTAGGTTACTCCACCTGTAGATGTGGAAATGCGCGAAATATTCTGAATAAATGAGTAATCTGATGAGTAATTATTTCTTTCAATAAAATTAATCTCAAAAATTTTTCTAATTTTATAGACGTTTTCTACTTCGCAATTCATTTTCGTTTATCTACATATTATTCTCGTAAATGGAGATAATCTACACACATTTAAAATAAACATTATAAGAAATGTCTAAATTTTTATTTTCTTCGAGAAACACTTCAGTTTTCAAGTATACATTCTTCAATTTACAATAACCATATTTACTAGCATCTTTATTTCGATTGCTGAAGAACGTCTTTGTGTTGATTACAATAAAACGTTTTTCAATAGAAACGTTTTTCAGCAATTTATCAAACGAATGGAACCAGTTCCTATGAAAGAAATTTATCATACGCGAAATGTTACAAAAATTTATTGGAACACTTTGAATATATAGTCACATTTTACATTTGTCTTCAAATACTGTGAAAGTGGATAGGATTTATATTATATTAGTTTTCAAATAATGTATTAAGAAAATTTGTTTGATGAAAGCAATAATATATTGCCGAAACTGTAACAAAATTAATAATTATGAATTATTGCTATGATCAAATTTTATCTTTTGCTTTAGTCATACAACATTTACTTATTTAATACTAATTTTTTGTTACCTGCAAATGTCTTCTTCCAAAAGCAATCATAAGCACGGGAAGGGTATGGGGTCACTGAAATTAAAGAAAAAAGTAATTTTTTTGAGATTATTCTCAAATGCAGGTCTCTAGGGATTTACCAAAATATGTTTTTGGTATCAATATTATATATTTTATATATTTGCCAACATGAAGTGTGAATACAACATGATCTGGGTCTCTTGCGTGTTCTATTACCAATTCTACATGTAATAAAATCATTTTTATACTGTAGTGCAACAGTAAGAAGCATCCACGTGACATGCGATATGTGTTCAAATGCCCCACATATACTCATACAAAATGTACAAGGGCACATTATTATTCTTCGTATACCATTAAAAAATTCCTAGAAAAATATGAAGTACAAGGGCACTATCTGAACTTACCATCAAATGGTAGGCGGATAAATCCGAGCTACTTCCAATAGGAAGTTGTGAAACCTGATTTCTAAGGGAAACTTTTTTTTTGAACAGAAAGGTGGCCAAATGTCCCGCAAAATGGTGTCTTTTGTTACCATATCGCGGGATGTTGTCCTTCGCGTCTCGCCACAACCGCTCGATATTTTGCGTATGAGCGCCAGTTTCAGGATCTACGAAATTCAAGCTATGATTCACGCTGAAGTGCTGAAATACAACCTCAGCCAACCTATCATATGACTTCCAGCAGTCGCTATGAATGGTTGTACCAGGTTTCACCCACTGTTGAAGAACGCTTAACAGCTCTTCAGCACTTCGGTTCTTGACGACACACATGAATACATTGCCCGAACCAACCTCATAACCTCCAAAAACCCATGTGCCATCGATGACAGTGATTTTTCCGTCTCCCGAACTTGGATTCATCTATCTGAACTGTTATCCCTGGACCCCCAAGTTTAGTAGAGGAATTCATAGCCCAGCAAACACAAACCTCACGGCAGAAGCTAAACCAATCGACACATGTTTTTCTGGTAATATTGAGATTCGTAATAGCATTACTGATGTTTGGACGACTATTCAAACACTAGTAACCCATAACGCGTATCACCGTTAAAAAATCGAGCTTAGCCCTAGAAAAAAACGTTCCCTTGAAAATCGAGGAGGAAAAACGGCACCTGGTCTTCCTCCTCGAATTTCCAACGAAACGTGCTTTCTGACAGCGAAACTCGTTCCTTTCCCTACGAAAAACAGCATCCCAGCCGCATCCGGCACACAACTTACCTATCGGGAGCAATCCATGCTCCGCAAGCACACTCCTTGCTTCCTCCTCTTTTGATTTGATAGTAATTTCCACTACACTGTATTCACTAATGTGGCAACCGCCACAGACAGGCATATGCATTATAGCTCCAGCCATCTTTTCTCGTTCTTCCCGGTTCTTCCTGATTGTCCTGCAGAGTGCTGCCATCTACCTCGAGAAGACAAAACACAACCTACGTCAATGTAACCAGAATCATTTGTAGGTATGGCTAGTGCACGTAGGCGGAACCTGTGGATAGAACTCCAGGACGTAATAGGGCCCGCGAGGAAATTTCCACTATTTATACGTACCGCATTTTGGAGGAGCAACCTGAGTTACAGAGACCGAATGATACTCGCAACATTCGGATACGTAAACGGAGGTAACCCTGATTTTCTCATTGATGTACTGCGGGAATTAGGCCCACTTAGAAGACACCCTGGTGCTGAAACAAAAATACGTGCTCTGTACCAATACTGGGACGACGAAAACGAAGGAAAGACAAGGAGAAGTAAGTACTTCTCCTTTGATTTAACAATCGGTTGTGTTACGGATCTGAATGGAATACCCAAGAGACGACCGGAGAACTCTTAATTTACTGTTAAACATTACAATTCGCATGAAAATTACCACTAAGTGAAAGTAAACAAGAAAAAAACCAACTTCGCGTTGCGTTCAGCTCACAAAAACCTCTACGGAATGAGCCCAAACCTTCACGAAACAACCCTTGAAAACCGGTAATCAATCACGGTAGACCTGCTACTACTGCATACAACTCTCAAACATTTCAAGAGAGTTCGCCGTGGATCAAAATAAAAAGTTGTACGATCACAAAGGTGAAATACATATGTTGTTTTTTATATTCGTAACACCACGAAAGTGAATGACACTCGCTTTGTTACCCCATTTTTAAGTTCCTAGATGTTCAATGAATAATCTGTAAAAGACTGCACTTCGTACGTCCTCGGGATGTGACGAGGCGTGACGTATACTATATCCATTATTATTATTATTATTATTATTATTATTATTATTATTATTATTATTATTATTATTATTATTATTATTATTATTAGTGTCGTACTTTTGAATTTGCACGGCGAATTACTGCATAATATATTTTGTTTCTGTTTTTTTTTCTGAATTGAATGTGGTTTCCTTTATTATTGGGCACCAATTTCTCTCTAGGTCGTCGAATAAATGAATTTCGTTCAGCACTTAGGTGCAAATAACCTTACAGGAAGAAGCTTGATCGTTTTAATAATCAAGGCTAAAGTAAGTAATATTTGGCTTCTAGTTTCAGGTGGCATGGTAGTGTAGCGGTAACGTAGTGGAGTTACGATTAATAAAGCTGTCTAGCATAGGTTCAAATCCTTTTCAGGACAAACTTGCATTTTTTACAAACTGACAATGAAGAATCGATTTCTCATATTATACGTGTAATGCTTAAGAATGTGGAAGCAAACATTTATCAAGATAGAGACGATTTACGAATGTTGGTTGCGAAAGGGCCAGGGATTTACCAGGACATTCGAAACATTTCATTGATCTACAGTAAACACTTTTCGTGTTATCGTTCTCAGAAAGAAATATTACAGCATTTGTTGAACAAAGTATGGGTAAAACAATCGGTGGTGTAGTTGTAAAGTGCCAGACTTCCAACCTGAAAATCTGGGTTCGATTCGCACTTGGTGCAGTTCATTTTTAGGTGATACCCAGGAAGATGTTGGGAATGAAGTGATAAAAGTTAGTGGATAGATTGTATAAACAAAAGAAGAACGTAATTAAGATTAGAACAATGGTTAAAAAATTAAAAGGGTAACTAGGTGATTGTTTATATGTGTATTTAGTTGATGACTGAAATGAGCCAGATGTGGCTGAAGTTGTTTGTATGTTCAAGAGATATTATAGCCTAGCGTGGCTATTGTTATTTTAAGTGTATTGTATAGTCAGGTCTTACTTACATTACTGAAATGGTTTTCAGAATACAGGAAGGTTCCTGCTTAGTGGATGTATTGGTATAAGTGAAGTAAAGATAGATCGGGAAAGAAAGTGATATAGTCATTCATTTGTAAAGACTATTAGTTTAAGAAGTTAATTAAATAAATGCCTTTGCACTAACTAATTTTGGACGACCTAACAATCCAATTGCTTTCAACTAGCCCAAAACATAATGACTGAAAAATTATTTTAAAAGTTTCTCAGTGTTACAAACCTATTTGACGAATACTATCATATTTATTCCTTACATTTTCAGTGTAATAATTTTCACTTAACTTTCATTGTGTTATTTCCATATATAACGAATGTGGCAATTTTGCAATATAAATTGTGAGTTAGCAGCACTGTTGCCGGAATATACACCTTGCTATCGTTATTTTATGGACCAATTTCAAGAAACCGAACTAATTTGAAAACCTATTAAAATTGTGATTTTCTTAGCGTTAATAGATGCTCAAGACAATGGAAAATACAAAAAAAATATACATATATATATTTTCGATATTTGTAATGAAACTTTGAAAACAACAAAAAGGATTCCCTTAATGCAAAAAATAGCGATACTTTTAAAAGGGTAACATTTTTTCAAAGCTCAAAAATAATCAGGTATAAAATCTAGAAATCTGAAAATTCAAATATCAAATTAGAAAAAAGGTTCATTTCTGCGTCATAAAAAAAGAAATAAACGACAATTTATAGGTCATAAAATAATATATTTGGTACTTTATTGATAATTTCACTTATCTACTACAAAGAAGGATAACATTGTAAATATTTTAAAGAAATTCAAATTATAACCAAGATAAAATTCAAATGGAAACTTTTTGATTCTATTGATAGGTGCAAAAATCTAAGGATAAATGCAAGATACATTTTTTAGTTTTTAAATTTTTACAATTATAAAAGAACTAAAGTTTACATAACTAATTACATGAAAATCAGATGTGAGCATATAGATATTTTTATATTCTATTAAATTTGTTCTCAATTGGAAATAATGATCTTTAAATACTCAATCCATTGATCGTAGTTTAACGCGACTAAACATTGTTTTAATTTCAAAGACAGTTGTGTGAATCTTCAACATCTTTAAAATTAACGATGAAACTATCAGTACGAGTAAATTTCTTTTGATGTTCCATAACAACAATCCTAGTATTTTCACCGAAAATTTTCAAGATTGTTTACGGTTTTACCTTTAAAAATGAAATGAAATCTTTGAGTTTTACGTCCCACGGTTATGCCGGTTAGGCTAAAGGAGACGGTGAAGATGAGAAATGAATGAAATGGTGGAATGAAGAAAGTGGGAGGAAACGGGAGAACCCCGAGAAAACCCACGCACACGGAGTTTGTCCACCAGAAAGTTCACATGGCGGGAGCTGTAATCGAACCCGGAACCCCAGGTTTTACCTTTAAAATATAACTGTTAGATCCCCATCTATTCCGAGAGGAGAATCGGGTAAAAAACGTTTTTAAAAATGGAAAGTGGGTAGAATAGACATGATGAATTCTAAACACTCACAATTTATTCTGAATGATTCTTAAGGTACAGAATATCTTATAGAGATATTGAACTTATTATTGCCAAGATTTAGAAACAACAAAGACTACGAAAACGTAGTAAATATTTTATTAACGAACTTACGTTTGAAGTAGATATTCCAGGATTTTCAAACTGAAATCTAACTACTAAACTACAAGAGCTATAAGAAACAGGAGATAAAGATGTTACTACACTAGATTAGGCTAATAAAAAATACGACATATAATACAGGTACTATCTCAAGAAATATTGTTGACAAAGAATTAGAAAATAAAACATAAGAGAAAAGTTTTGCTAAGGTCATTAATTACTGAGCCATTATTTGATTTAGGAGTTATTTTAAAGGTGAGAACCAAAATTAGATTAGAATTGGATTAAAATCAGAACAGGGTTGATGTCTGATGCGTTAGTGTTTGCTGAAGATGAAGTTAAGTAGTTGAAACCGTTACACGGTTTTATACTTTTAGTATAAGTGTATATACTCTGGTCAGAAGTATTAATTATTCCTTTAGTAAGTTCAAGAGTCGAGATGGATAAAGTAACATATTTTAATCAGAAACCTGTTTTGAAGTGATAGTCACTTACAAGGCTTAAGTTCAATCATATGCGGATATCTTTGCGTTAAAAGTTTAAAATTATTGAGTGGTGGATATTCTTTTCGCGATATTATGAATGAATAAAAAAATTAAAGTAATTCAGGTTTATTAAGTTCATGGTAATTGTTATCCATGATAATTCCCTTTTACAGAATGTGGAATTCTATTACAGCAAATGATAAATAAAGATTTCCACAAGAAAAAGAAAGATGAATTGATGTAAATTACAAGAGCAAAATTTTCTTGTAATTGCTGATAATCCTTGAAATATTCAGTTTAAAGGAGAAGATATGCAGAGATATTTGAGTATAAATAAGAAAAGATATATTATTTGTTCAGTTATATAAAAAACAAATTTAATTTAGAGATACATCAATGACCATTTGTTTCTCTCCTACAAACAAGCTTATTCATATGTACTTTATAAATGAACCTGATTTATATTAATTCCTTCAAAAATCTAAAAAAGTCCAATTCAGATATTGTGTTTATGAAGAAATTCTTCGCTCAATTAGAGAATCAGGGAAATATACATTTTCTGAGTCTAATGAATGATTGAACTTTGATAAACAAGCACAACAGAACAACGAAAAAAATAATTATATGTTTGATATATAAATTTAGATAATAAAATATACTTGTAGGATTAAGAACTTGTATGATAATTATTCATAAACATTTTTGCTTTCAAACATGTAAGAAATACACAATAAAATCGTTAAACACTTGTAACGGAGTCTCTCACCGAGAATAGACAGAAGCTGCTTAGGTGTGCGATGGTAGTGATGATGGTAGTGAGGAGGACAGAGGGTGTAGTATAAATTGAGTTGAATGAAGTGGGAAGATGGATGAACTGTGCGCCAATGTTTGTTTGTGTCTTTGTCAGTGTGTGTTCTTTGGGTGTTTATGTATATTCTTTTATGTGAGTTTCTGGATACCTCAATGTTTTTATCCATTAGTGTGCTAGGTTCTCAGTGTGAACTAGATATAATACTAACACTATTATTTTCAAGTTGTTATTCGCAAAGTTTATAATAGCCTCGTAAGAGTTTATGTGCTTACGTCTAACGTGAAGTTTGAAGTGTTACTGATGATAAGTTATAAAGTCCGCAATGTCCCGAGATTGGTAAGTGTTGATGTTCTGTTTACTCAATTAATCTCTATCTCTCCCTCTCTCTCTCTTTCTTTCTTGCTTTTCTACATCGTGATTTCTAAGTAGTATGGTACATGATGATATCGATATTGAGTTAGATACACTGTTCCCCGAATGGCTGTCAAGGTTGGGTGATGTCATGGTGAATGACCTAGAAGAATCCCCCTCGAGAGACAATGGTTGTACCGTAAACCCTCCCACTCTGAGCCTCTCTCTCCAACTGCAGGGGGTGGTTGGTAAACATCCACAAGCTATGCACATTTGCCATTTGAATGCTCAGTCTCTTTTGAAAAAAATAGACGAATTCAAAGCTACTTTTAACTCCTTAAACCTACATGCCACCTTAATATCGGAAAGCTGGATGAAACCATCGTTGAGTAACACTTTGATCGAACTCCCAAATTATCAACTTTTCAGAGTCGATCGCACGGGGATGGGGTGGGAGGAGTATGTGCGTATCTACGAAACGACCTAAAAATGAAAGTGGTGAGTCAATCGCCTAATATTTATACATGTGAGAGTGAATTCCTTATATTAGAAGTGAATTTAAACCAACAAAAGGTGCTCTTAGCAGTGGTGTTTAGACCACTTAAAGCAAAATTTGACAACTTCCTAAACGAGATATCTAAATATATTCCCGTATACCAACATATCATGGTTTGTGGGGATACGAATTATGATTTACTTTCGATCAAAGATGAATGTAAAAAGTACAAAGGATCCCTTCGCTCACTCAACCTTTCACTATGTGCGTTGAAGGCAACGCACCATGCAATCAATAGTGAAAGCCTCCTAGATCATATTATAACTGCAGACTCCTCTAGAATTGTCAGTCATGGGCAATTTTCTGCACCCGGTTTTTCATGTCATGATTTAATATACGCTAGCTATTCACTAAAAGTTTCTAAATATAGACCTAAAATTTCCACGTTTAGAAATTTAAAACACATAAGTGATAAAGCATTAGATAGGGACGCAGCGCAAATACCCTGGAATGACATCCTAATTATACCTTCTACTGAAGGCAAGCTAGAATTATTTAATAGCTTTATTCACACTCTTGTCAAGAAACGTGCACCTAAAAAAAAACAAAAGATTTTAAAAAAACCTGCTAACCCATGGATCACACCAGACATTTTGCAGCTCATGAAAGAACGGGACTTGGCATATCAGAAATTTAAATGTTCCAAAAGAATTAATCCTAGTGGTTCTGCCAATACTTTTGAAGAATATAGAATCCTCAGAAATAAATGTACACAAAAAAGTTCGAACTGCTAAAATTAGATTTGCGGCTGATCTATGCACTCAAAGCAATAACTCCAAATATCTTTGGAATAAGTTACGCATGCTACTGACGTACAATCCATACACATTCCGCTTAACGAACTAAATGATCACTTTGTTCAGGTCCCAACTATAGACGATGTTACAAAAGAATCTGCTATGAAAAACATACCCGAAAACCCAAGCATTCACGAAAAATTTAAATTTAGAAAGGTTTCTGTCCCAGAAATAGAGGTAGCTCTGAAAAAAATTAAATCCAATTCAATAGGGGCTGATGACATCCCACTACAATTCCTTAAGAAAACCATGAGATATATTCTGTTCTCTTTAATGGACATATGTAATTCCTTTCTACTTTCGGGTTGTTTTCCTAGCAAGTGGAAATTTTCTCTCATTCATCCCCTCAAGAAAATAGCACAACCAATAACGGCGAAAATTATAGTAGTTATACACATGCTAAAGTTCTAAGAAGCCGGGCGAATTCATTATCAAATTATATTCCTACAACAACATATTTATAGACATGCGACAATAATTTTGGACATGAGTGTACCTACCTATGTCTTGCCCGCAAGAGCCTTAGTTCCTGTCGTGCTAATACGCTTTGTCATTGGTCTCCTACAAATTCATTAGCAAACTACCAAAATATCTAGAGGAATTTATATTTTATCTGTAATATTTATTACTATTGTATATAAGAAGTAAATTTTGTAATACGGGTGATTAAGAAAGCTCAAGTTTCATGGTGTCATATTTCAGCTCTACCCTTACAAGACGCCATCTTTAACAACACCTGACTTAGGATTCTTTCACACGAGTGTGTCACTAGCAATATCAGTGGAGTGAATTAGTGTCTATTAGTGTACTGTAATAAGAAACAGTATTATAGAAACCGTGTTATGAAGAAATATTGCTATATTAATATAACATTTCTTTAGAACTGTAGAAATTGAACCGTTTGACTCAGTGGCGGCGTAAGGCAAACTGGGGCCCGGGGCCAGTGAAGTATGTTGGGGCCCCTTTTCAAACAATCGTGATTTATACACTTCTATTTTTAACATTCATTTACATAATCATTATTTCTGTTTGCGCCTCCCCCAGTCCTGTTGGTGTGTGTGTGTGTTTAGATTATTATAATCTGGGATATATCAAACAAATAAGGTTGACATTAGCATCACTGTCTATTTTTTAAATGCTTAGAACCGCCTTCAGGCTGGTATCTACAAATAAAACTAGATCACGATTATCATTACATATTTTTTTCTTTCTTAGTCATTTTTAAACAAAGGACACGATAGAAAAAGGATTAGGGCGCAAAAATTGCAAATAATAATATAACCGATGCGATTTTTAAATGTAAGCTCTAAAATACATTCTAGAATGTAATGTTTTCTAGAATACTTTTGTTCGGTTCTCGCCTTTGGTGTTTCTCCTGCGCAATTTCTCATATGGTTAAGTTTATTGATGGTTTCTCACCTGACTGAATTTACGTTAGATGGGTTTTATTTGATTAGATTTTTCTTCCTACAATTAGCCCCATTCACTTTAACATTTGGTTTCTTTCCAATGATAATGTACAATCTATTTAGTTCCGCTGCTTTTACCGAAATATCAATGAATAGTTAAGCACTAGAATATTTCTCTCCTGCTTGTCTTTTTTACTATTGTTTCCAGATTTCGCACTTGTTTTATGATTATATTATTTTGTATTTAATAATTCAGTCATGTTTATATTCTGTTGCTTATGACTATTTCCATTACCATTTACTAACATACTTAGTATTAGAATATATTATAACAAAAAAAATCCTGAATATATATCTATTGAATAATTGGGGATATTATAGATTAAATATGTGAGCACACAATTCTACTACGGGTTACACCATCCTACTTTTCATTACCACCTATCACCAGTTAACTGACAAATCTTGACAGTTTTTTATTACTCTTTTGGTAATTTTGGGGGCGCGGTGGCTCAGTGGTAGAGCGTTCACCTCCGGTGCTTGGGGTCCCGGACTTTGTGATGGACAAACATCGTGCTCGTGGGTTTTCTCGGGGTTCTCCCGTTTCTTCCCACTTTCTTCATTCCACCTTTTCATTCATTTCTCATCATCACCGTTCCCTTTAGCCTAACCGGCATTACTGTGGGAAGTAAAACAAAGATTTCATTTTCTTTTGGTACTTTTGTATTTCTATTGCCTTTACTTGAAACATGAAACTACTTTCGACAGTAGTTCCACTACCATATTAGCCTATGTTCCACCAACATTCAGAATGATACCTTCCTTGCTTTGGCAGCAACGAAAGTCGCAACTATATTGTCAGAATCTAGTGGATGCTATTTCATTTTCGATAGAATGGCTAGATTCGTGAATCTTTCCTGACTCATTGTGGAACGCAAGTATGATTTTATCAATTTCATTTTGGTGAAAAACCTTTCACATAATGCGACAGAAACCGGTACGGGCAGTGTTGTCAAAATCTGAAGAGCGGTTGCCAAACTTTAGTAAATTTCAAGCCCCATTGAAGGTACATATTTCAGGATACCTTGTGGTGAAAAATCAAGTTGTTCTTTAGCTTTCTGAGCATACCTTAGTGAACGGATTAAATCCTTATAATCCTGAAATAATAATAAGCCACCCAGGTCATTCGGGTAGAATAAAGCCAAATCAGAGCAACATGCTTTTAGCCTTTCCTCGCTTTCACACTTCGGCCTGTGCAGTCAGATTTCATTCTTTGCTTCTCCAGTCATGCATCTCCTTCTACTGTGTGTATCCACAGTTATGTTCCATGCCCTGCAACTTTTTCTTTCAGGTGTCGATATGATTTCCTTGCCCAGCTCAAGTCTCCAGATATTAATGGTGTTAACCATGCTCTGTAACTGAAAAAGAGTTTGATTGAAACTCATATCCTGAGATTGAAGGCATTTTTGGATCCGACCAGTATATGAGAGATTTGCTGACCAGATATATAGTAAAGCGATGAAGTTAAATGACTGGATGCTTGCAAGAAGAAGACCAGCATCTCTTCTAGTATCAAGCGTTTCAATCGAAGTGTCTCGCAGATCTTCCAACAGATCAATTACTTCATCCAATTGACTTGAAAGTGCCTTTAAAGCTTCTGCTTTTGAACTCCATCTAGTGTCATTTTCACGTTTCAGACCAATCTATACGTGATTTTGCAGCACATTCCATCGGTGAGTAGAACTAGTGAAGAATACCAACAAACGTTCCATTGCTCCCAACAAAGTCACCGCCAGAACGTTAACGTGCGCAGCATGTAAGCCACAAGGTTCGATGAATTATTGTTACAAGGAACGAAAATGGCCAATGGACTTATATTCCGTATCAAAGTTTGAACTCCAGAATATTGCCCGGCCATTGTAGCCTGATTATCACAAGACTGGCCTCTGGAATCTTAATACCAAGCCTATCACATTGAAGTTTCTTCAGTATTTCAGCAGAAATACTCTCAGCAGTCTTTCCTTCGACAGAGATGAAATCAATAAATGCTTCCCGAACTTGAACAGAATCACGTTGTATGTCAACAAATCGAATGATTTGTGACAAGTGTTCCATATGAGAACAATCAGGAGTTGAATTAAATATAATGCTGAAGTATTTTGGTTATTTGAACACTTGTTTTCTTATTGAACATTTTCTTCACTCTAAATTTGTGGGCTGAAATGTAAATTCATACGGTACGCCAAAAAACAAGAGCAGAAATGGAGAAACCAGCTTAGCAAAAGGGTTTCACTCGCTGAAAATTCGACTTGTAAAGGACAAAAGAATAAAGACAGAAGGAAAAGAAGTGAACCAGCGACTATAGCGTCTGCACCAAAGAGCTTTTAATTAGAAATAGAATGCTAGTACCCTAATAAAGCATTATATACGTTGATCCCTTCTTTCTACCCTTCTCTTGAAGTGATATATGAATAAATAAATAAATAAATAAACAGTGATAATTTAGGAAGCAGGCTTGCATACGGGGTCCCATTACTTGCATCATAAGACCTTAGAATATAAATAACACAATATACTTTCGTATTTTAATCTACACAGCTTTTCCTTTAAATTTTTCTGAGCTTATTGAACAGAGTGAAACTTTTATTTTATTCATATTTTAATCCACGTACATTTTTTCCTTTAAATTTCTTTGGGGCCCCAAGAGAGTAAAACTTTTATTTTATTTAT
Organism: Thermobia domestica; assembly: GCF_964235325.1. Taxonomy (NCBI): domain Eukaryota; kingdom Metazoa; phylum Arthropoda; class Insecta; order Zygentoma; family Lepismatidae; genus Thermobia; species Thermobia domestica. Next base: position 148,868,464 of record NC_137462.1, on the reverse strand, counting down.
TTTTCACCTACATTCAACTTTTTTAAAAAAAAATTCTTGGGAGGCCTCAAGAAAGTGAAACGTCTGTTTTATTTTTTCTCCTGCATTCAGCCTTTTCCTTTAAAATTCTTTGGAGGCCCCCACGAGTATGAGACATTTACTTCATTTTTCACCTATACTCAGCTTTTTCCTTTAAATTTCTTTAGGAGCCTCCAAGATAATGAAACTTTTATTTTATTTTATTTTATTTTATTTTATTATTTTTTTGGATCTACATTCAGTTTTTTCTTTAAATTTCTTTCGGGTCCCCAAGAGAGTGAGGCCCGAAGCTTATAGTTTGTTTAGCTTATACGGAAATCCAGCACTGATTAGCTTTATTAGACAGATATTTCTGTTGTTTCATTCGTTATTTGGTGTAATATTGATTGACAATTAATTGCGTTTACATTTAGGGAAGGTGTGGATTACAACCTTGACGGCCCTTGTACGGCTCATGCTAACAAGGTTCCTTAGTAATTATTTTTTACCCATCGTCGGTCGCCCCGCCCTTACGCCGCCACTGGTTTGACTGGCAGGTATTTATGACGTTAACTTGTTCAGGCAAGAATACGTACTTGGATAACAAAGACAATATGACTGAAGAAGGTTCCCGACTACCTTTTAATTCACTCCATTTAACAAGGTATTCAGGTCATATTACAAATGTTCCGGTTAATTTCTTCATGTTATTCGATCACAACTTAGCTATTATTTTACTATACGAGCCTATTCACTCCAAATCTTTATAGAGAACTGGTTCTTCTAAATCAACAAATATAACACAACACTATTCTCAGTACTAAGTCTTCCAATTATGAAAACAATCTGACAGGTTATTATATCCCCTGAATTTTTACAGGATATGAATTGAGGCTATCTTGTTTCAAAAAATGTAATGAGTGTGATTGGAAGTACTTCGTCTCGTCTATTTTCTTGGACAATGTTAAACCCCATCCCAATTGAAGTGTTTCTTCGGGTTGGTGCTTATGACTAACACTGCTACAATACGGTATAAATCATTTTCCTTAAAAATTTCCATAAGAGGTTGTTTACTGTGAGTTGTAATTTTTTTACTTACATTTTCTGAAAAGTGTACTATTAGAAAGAAATCAGTGTTCCAACATGATTTTGACACTTTTCAGAAACTACTTTGATATATATTTAAGATGCGAAAAAATGTATTGAATCATATGAAAATATACCCATGGCCTACAAGTATGTATTTAGAAACTACGTTTGACAATTGTTACGACAGTCACACATTATTGACATTGTGTGAAGTACACGCATAACTATTTACTCCATTTAGAGATATTGGACACTTGGCCAGACATGAACCAAAGTTTCTTGAAAATTGTTTTCATGTTTTTATATTCATGTTAACACAATGTAATTATAGGCATGGAAAAAGGAGACCGTAGACCGAAAAAGAGGCCCTCATGCGCTGTATGTACGCACTCTATCACTTTTAAAAATCTTCCTGACTCTTATTTTACCCCTTGTCATAGCAGTACAAGAACACGAGCACAGGAAAATCGAAGAAAGTTAAAATTCCAAAGGGTCTCCCACCGAAAATCAACTATGTACAAAAAAACCACAGAGCGACCACTGTGTTTTGAAAATTGCTTTCGTAGGTAATATTTCATACAAAAGAAAATGCATATTTTTCACGGGATGGTATTTTAGCTCCGTGCAGTAATGGAAGAAATAAGAAAATTAGTTTTCTTTAAAATATAATTATCTTATTAAAACTTTGAAGCAGTGATCCTGGTAAAATACATTACGTTTGAAAAATCCACAAATCGTGCAATGCAGTTTATCATATAACACAAACAGTTAAAACAGAAAAAAGACTGTTATATAGTAAGTCCCACACAACAGAAACATAAAAAATACGTACATGTTTAAGATTTGTATTAGAAGTGCAGGTGAGTTATATGAGTAATGGATAAAGTTCTTACCTATCAATCAACTGATTCATATTCGAATTTTCATTAAGTACAGGTTTTCTCTTTCCGTCAAAGGAACAGCTGTATTACAATTTCCGATATGGTTTCTTTCTGTTAGATTTTTCTTATTTTCTTCTAAGGTAATAATATAAGACTTAAGTTTATATGTAGATCAAAAGTTATGTAGTTTGTTTTCTCATTAATAAAACATAGATATAAGTTTACATTCGAAACTAAATACACATGCAATTGAAACCAAAGTAGGTAGTGTTTATTGATGGACTAAATCAACGTTTGTGTCTCTGTCCGTCCGTCGGTTTGTTTCACCATAATTCTCTTAAAACTTATTCGATTTTAACAAAATTTGGTATATACGTTCCTGTAATCTTTGGAAGTAATCTTACGGTTTGAAGGACGTAAAACTAAAAATATCATATTAATTTTTTAATCAATAACTGACTGTGGGATATTGTGTAACGGACTTTGTATTGATTTTTATTGCAATTATTTTTTTAAAAATGTAAATTTTTAGTTTTTAGAGCGTTAAATCTTGACTGTGAGAACGGTGTTAATGTGGGTAAGCTATGAGGAATAGTTGGTGTTATAGTTCTATACTATATCGATTCTAAATGCGTAATATACCTCTTTTCAATATATTTAATTATTCCCCTTTTCAAGTTTTTTCTCACAACAATCAATTTTGTAGTAGTACTCCCAAATTTATTTCGGGAGGTTGCTACTTATTGCTTAGAAGTTTCTAAAAGAATATTCTGTGCTGAACACTTGTGTGGCGGGATTGCAATTTTTATCATAATTATTTTCCCTTCTTGTACTAAATTGGGGGGCTCGACATAACACCTTACTCTTGTTTACGTCATTGAACATATCTAAATTTAGTCTACCGCGCAGACGTACACACTATCAACGCCATGTTGCTAACGCGCCTAGACACTTTCTATATTTTCAATGCTCGGTTAGGTCTGCATTAGAACGTTTGTATACTCCATCCAATAATATAGCCATTATTTGCAATCGACCAGCATTAATACTACATTGTTAACGCCATGCGGGTAGTTACCTATAATCCAGGTCCTAGGTGAATGAATATTCAGTGACCCTTATAATAGAAAGTAAATATTCTTTGTGAGTGTCATCTCAGCAACGAATGTTACCGGCCAGAAATGGAAGTAGTATTGTATTAAACGTTTATAAAATGAGTAATGGGTCCCTGTTTTAACACTGAAAAACAGACACGTTTTAAACGAAATTTCCAAGAATCTTGAAAATGACAAGCTAGTCAGGTTGTTCATACAGAGAGAGATAAGGAGCGAAAATATAATAGTTATATTCCATTTCTATAACACTATCATATATTCTTTCAATATTCTGGGACAAAAAACTATACCCTTATTTAATTTATTAAGCATTAACAACTAGCATTATTACATATCCTACAAGTACCCTACAAGTTTACGTATATCTTATTTCAAAAAATGCTTGTGAACTTGAGAAGAAATGTAACTTTAGTATATCAATATACAATTGTTTGTATGTTTCTAACGTAGACTCGAAAAATCCTTAAACATAATCTACAAAATGGAAGTATATATTGCTAATTCATTAAATACCAAATTCCGAAAAAGAAAGAATATAAAAATGTTTGGATGTAATAGTACTAATCTCGTTTTTGAAACCAAGTTCTCACTTAAAGGTTTGAAGTAGTGTGGAATTAGTTTTCACTATCATTGGTGTTCACTAGCCTGTGTGTAAAATTTATTTAAGTAATACCTGTCCAACAAAAAATTACCCTAACAAATGGCGCAGTCTTACGGGAAAGAATCTACGCATAAGGCGATGATGCAACAGATGGAGTGTCTAAGTCAGAAAGAGCTTCTGATATGGATGTTGAACGAATTCAGAAAACGGGACTTAATAATTGGACAATTACAAGTAGAAATTAAGCAGTTAAAAGCTAAGCAAGATCGGGACAGCTATACTACAAGGGGCCTGACTACACAAAGAAGTATTAACCAAGGATCTTTACGTTCGTTTTCATTCCACTCTCCAAGTCAGAAAACTGAAAGTACAATTAGCTGCAATAGATGTAATAAGTCACATATAAGAGAAAAATGTCCAGCTTATGGGAAGCGTTGTTTCCGCTGTACTGCTTTGCACCACTTCGCACCAGCATGTGTATTACTTTCGGCGGAGGTAGAAAAGAAACGTTCGAGAGTAGAAGACTTGGTAGAAAGTAACCACAATGCAAGTAGGCCTAATACTAAAGAAACAGGTGTTAGTACTGGAGTCTTAGAATCGAAAGGAGTGGATGAGGCTGATCATATTTTGAGCATAGGGACAATGTTTTACCAATCGACTGAAGACAATCAAGAGCCTAGCCAAACAACAGAAAACGGTTTACCAAATCCAAATACAGTAGCGTACCATGGTAAAGGGAGGTTTATTAAGACAGAAGGTGTAGCAGTCAGTCATAGGAACGTAAACAAGGAGAACAGTTCGAGTCTAGACTCCATCAAGTCGTACAACAAAAGTCACAAAGGGAAGACAGATGTGGGAAAGTACATGCTGTTGATAAACAAAGAAGAAGTTCGTAACGTTCAGAAACAGAAGTTGAATAACAGATCTAGAAGGTCGAGAAGTTATCGAGAAACCGATGGTGAACATAAAGATCAAACTACCAGCCAATGCAAAGTAAATTAGAAAGAAGAACGGATATTGAACCTAAAGCAGGAACTGTTTCAGTTTATATTTCTTGAGTTTAGGTCTAGAGATCAGAATATACATGAGATGAATGATAGGATTTTGGAAATGGAAAAGCAGGTGAAAATATTGGAGAGAAAAAGAAGAAAGAAATTTAAGAAGGAACGGTAAAAGCTTATAATGTTGCCGTTAACTTAGTGATCGTCTTTTGTTGTAATCATACAAGGCTTGAATTTTTGTTTTCTCTTTCTTTCGGTAATCCCCGGGAGGATGTTAGGGTTTAGTAAGTATGCTTGGACACTGTTTAAAAATATCGGACAAGGTGTTGGTAAATTGGACTAACAAAAGAAAAGCATTACTACGGAAGATAAATAATGAGTAATTGTTTTGAAGTCGGAAATGAGCCATAAGTGGCTGACGTTACTTAAATGTTAAATTGGAGCCATAAGTGGCTGGGTTTATTGAATAATTGTTATTGTTAGTTGTAGTTCATGTATGTAGGATACGTATGTAGAAAGGAGACAGTTAGAGTAACTGGATATGTAAAACGAAAACAAGATAAAGTTGTGGAAGTTTACTGATCTCTGAAACTTTGTGGTTGCAATAGTGTATCTTAATGTACCCAGAGATATATTGATATATTAAAGGTTTGATGTAGTGTGGAATTAGTTTTCACAATCATTGGTGTTCACTAGCCAGTGTGTAAAGTTTATTTAAGTAGCACCTGTCCAACAAAAGATTACCCTAACAGCTGTTAACGAAAATTTTGCGCTGCAACTGAAGAGCATCATTCCATACGAGACGAAAACTTGGGGGATATAATAAAGGACAAAAAGTAAGGAGGGCCATTCACTTATAAGTGTTCTAAATCATTAGGTTAGATCTACATGCAATTTTCTTTAAAATTCCTTAAATCGTATGCAAATAACCCCGTCTTACGGCAATGTTGGGTTAGTTACTTGTAAAAATGTAACGCGTTACAGTTTACTTAACTTTCACTTAAAATGTAACTCGTTACTAACGCGTTACTTGATCCAAAAACTAACTGTTACTTTACTTTGAAAATAACGCGTTACTAACGCGTTACTTTTAGGTCTGAAACTTTGAATTTGTGAAAAAATCTTATTACTTCAATTTTCGTTCTATTATTATTATTATTATTATTACTATTATTATTATTACTATTATTATTATTACTATTATTATTATTATTATTATTATTAACAACAACAACAACAACACTGTGTATAAACATGAAAGATAGGCGGTTTGTATTTGAATACTAAAAAACTAGTTGATTGCCAATCTCGGTAGTCGTCAAGTCTAGGATTCAGGGACATTTTTCTCGAGCTTCTGAATTAGGGGTTAAGGGTCTAGGTTGAGTATTCGGTCTCGAGCCAAACATTATTAAATTTTATAGGGAAATGTCTTCAAAACTGCTCTGCTGAGGTTTAGAATTGTCAACGACTCGAGCAGCGTGGCTCACAGCTCATTCACTGTCTACCAGAACCGAGAAGTTAGCCAAGCCAACAGCTCAGCCAACCTAGTTGGCTAGAGCCTTTGGCTCAGTTGAGCCGAACCGAGTAGACGGCTCATCCCAACAAATCCAGCTCGAGCCGGGCACCCCAAGCGAGCCGGCTAGAGCCATCGTCTCAGTTGAGCCCAGACGAGACGAGATTCGAGAAATGTTCCCTCTCGTGAGCAACACTAAAAGTACGTATTCCATATTACTCCTTACATTTCTCATGGCTCTCGCTTTGCAGTGTAATCAGGTCATGATTTCAAAACGAGTTGAAACGAGCGAGCCATTTATCAAACTCGACTCGACTCAAAACTCGACGCCAAAAGCAGTGAATCGACTCGAAACTCGACTTGAATTTGAGTCGGGTGGAGTTTTAGCTTCACTTGTACCCATCCCTATTCGTTACAAAAAATGCTTGCTTATTATTATTCTGCTAAACTAATTATATAATAATTACAATGTTGTTATGTGAAATTAAAAATACAGAATATGGAAAAAGATTACACTACAACTAATAAAATGAGAACACATGAACTGGGTTGGATCAAAACTTGCCAGTAACTCTAAAATCGATACGTGCTTTTTCAAGCTAGTTGTTCCAAAATCATCAACGGGACTTTAGGATACGCAAACTGATCTAAAAAACTCTGATATTACATACCATCAACATTACATCAATAAAGTAAGCCTGCTCATCAGAACACAGTTTATTCATATTAATCTCTTACTGTACGTATATCGTTAACTATGGCACCCTAGTTGTTGATAAATATTTCCCACCGGGACACCACTTTACTTTTAATTTCTACCCTCATCTTCAGCTTTTAAGAAAAAGTATTATTTCAAATGTTCGAACGATAAAATATTTTCGTTCTCCATCTTTATAAAAATACCAATCGAAGTAAAATAACTACAGGTACCATTGAATACCTGTACCAGGTACCACTGAATGTATTGATTTGGAGCTGTCAAAATCTACGACAAAATCTTCCAGGTGCTTGCAATTAGTACAGGTTATTTCCCTGAGGCATACGTCATCTTAAAAAAACAGCACCTGGCATTATGGTCTTATCTGTTTCTCTGTGTGTCAGTGACTGACTATTGGTCACTGACATAAGTAGGTCATGTTTCATTGATCCATTCTGAGAAACTCACTTACAGGAAAGAAACATTTGTTTCTGAAAAAAATACGTATATTGTAGTTACTCATCTCAAATGTAACGATAAAAAATAGTAACGTAAACTAAGTACGTTACTTAAAAATTTGTTACGCGTTACCGTTACAGTTACTTTGGAAAAAATGTAACGCGTTACTAGGAAACGTTACTTAAAAAGTAACACGTTACAAGTAACTTGTTACTTGCGTTACGTTACTTCCCAAGACTGTCTTACGGTGATTAAACACTTGAAATAAATATAAACAAATGGAAATATTGTAAGTGGTTTGAGGTTTAGAGTCCCGTTCAGCAGCAAAGCTATTTGAGAGGTGAAGCTATATGAGCTAAACGTAAAATCCTAACTACTTAAGATCTCGCTGGGAATCAAACACAGGTCTTCCGTATCGAAGACACCTATGCTTATCATATATCTACGAGCGAACTAAAGATGAAAATATGGTTATTATTGTATTATCGTTATTATTATTATGATTATTATTATTATGGAAGATTTTAGATTTTAATGTTAAATCTGGAATCATAAACGGATCAGACAAGTAAGCGTGAGAGACAATAACACTACTTACATGGTTCAGTGTATATATAAGCTAGTTCCTTAAAAATGCACTTCGTTTCTAAATTACTACACATAACTTTCTCGTGGGTATGTGGATAGCGTACACACCCTTGGCACAGGAGGACAGGATTCAATTCCCGGCAGAAACGCATGCACTTCGGGTCTCACGCTAATGTTATATTTCCACATCTCATATGGCTCTTGCTGAAAGGGACGCTAAATTCAAATCGATAATCAAATTTAAATTACTACATCTTTCCAGTAAATTTCCGGAGCTTGGCATCTGATTTCAAAATTTGCAGGATATGCAACGTAAAATTGTCTGCAGTGTTTTAAGGCTAGTGATTTAAGATCTATTATCTTTGCTCTTAATCTCCCTCCCTATGTTTCTCAGGTGTTGAGACTTCCCAGTGGATTACAAGACAAATCCTTTCTTGAAGGCATTCGTAGCAGAATGGAAATTAGCTGATGGAATATGCCTACTTAACATTAAGAGTTTCGTATAAAGATAATCAAAAAATAAAGTCCTGCAGTTCGTCCGTGTATTCAAAGTGTAGAAGTATTTTGTAACAGATGTTATTATCGTGTATTTATTGATAATAGTTTCTCGATGCAATTATATCACCAAGTGCGGAAAATGGACCCCAATCTGGGCTGGGTGGTCTGTACAAGCTAATTTTACATCAAAACCCCACAAGGGCAGGGCGAAGCAGGAAGCACGAGTGGGAGGTTATAAAGTTTAAGTTATAATGTTTAAAGCAGTGGTTCCCAACGTATTTACCCGGCGACTCTTTCCTAAAACATGCAAACTTTTAGCAACCTATCTTCGGCTTGTTATCAATATATGCGTTTTTGTCTGACCCATCTATGATTTTAGATTCAGCACTGAAATCTCAAATTTCAATAATAATAATAATAATAATAATAATAATAATAATAATAATAATAATAATAATAATAATAATAATAACGATAATAACGATAATACAATAAAAGCATATTTTCATCTTCAGTTGTCTCGCGGTTATATGATGAGCATAGGCATCAGTACGGAAGACATATACTTTATTCACAGCGAGAACTTAAGTAGTTAGGATTTTACATTAAGCTCATATAGCTTCACCTCTCATAGCTTTGTTGCTGAACGGGACTCTAAACCTCAAACCACTCAAAATGTTTTCATTTGTTTATATTTATTTCAAGTGTTTAATTACTTAAAAATATAGAATGGGAGTCTAAAAAAGACAAAATATCAAACACGTAATTTCTATCAAGTTTATTGATAATCTTATAGCTTAACCTACTTCTGTCGTTAACCTGTGATCCCCTCCCTTGTTCTTCAAGTTCTCTCCAGAAAGCTGGCCCTTGGGAACCACTGGTTTAAGATTTAAGGCGATGTAAAGTTGACCCTAGTATATTCATTCGAAAGATGAACAGAGTTAGACCCTAACCTTACACTGTCTAGAAGTAGCTCGTAGCTATATCGTTAACGTGTGCATCTTTGACTCGGGAGATCTTGGTTCAATTCCCATCGTAATCTCATGTGGTTCGGATTCCACGTGAAGAAGTAGGTCCATTTCTCATTATAGCCTTGGTGTTGAAAGGGACATTAAACTCCAACCAAATGTAATGCAATTTACATTATATGCTCCGGTTACTATCCTCATGTGGTTCATAAATAATGCTAACTAATAGTGGCCATCTAGCTCAAGTTGGTGGGCACTTCTCCTGCAATTGAGACGAGCATGACTCATCTATAAGGACACGTCAACGGTATTTGTCGCAAAATACTTCTAAACAAAACGTAATCTTGGATGCAAATAAAGACGGACTGGAGCATGTAATGTAATGTTAATTTGAGAAACATTTTTGTACATGGAAAAAGTAACAAGGCCTAAACGTTTTTAATTTTGCACCAGCAAGTGAGTGGATCCCAAGTTCAGTATGTAAATTTGAAATCAAAAGAAGGTATTACAAATTGCACGATTTTTGCAAACGCAAGTGTATTCATTGTGAGCACCAGCAGCTAATATGTGATCTAATAAAATTGTTAGAGTTGTAGACAGTAATAACATTCATGTGTAGTGCGTTTTTTTAAACTTTTATTTGGACAAAGACTTATTTAGGACAATAGGTTTATGTTTATAACAAGTGAAAATAAATCAAGAATTATAATTCAATGTATTTCACAAGTAATAATATTGATAATCTACTCTGCTTTTCTTTTTCTTAAACCATAGAAACGAAAGCAATAAGATAGTAGCAGATTGAACTTGAAACTTTGTGACGTCATCGGTACGTAGCCAACAAGAGTGCTACTTCAGCTATGTATTGGATGAACCTTTTGGGATTGGCGAAAATGCGTCCAGACCGGATGGACTTCCCATGAGTGCAGCCTGGTACAGACAAAGCACAATCATTTAAAATAAAATAAGATTTTTTGAGTGTTCGGGTCCGGTGGACCACTTCGTGTGTGTCCTCTGGTTGTAGTATTTCCCGACGGTTGACGCTAACGATGTAACTACAACAATACGCTAAGAAGTTCATGTGTAATTCAGGAATATTACAAGAGTTGACATATATTCTTTCTCTCTCTGTTAAAATATTGGGATCAACATTATTATCAATCAATTCTGCTGGTTGAACCTTTGTTTCATTAAATGTTTGTTGTTTTTAATTTTACAATCACTTCTGATTGTCCATCAGGGCCACTTATCATACGTCCTCCCGAAAATTTTAAATTCTAAGGTGTGTAATTTAATATTTCATTAAACATATAATAAAAAATCATCTTTTATAGGAAAATGAGTAAATCAAGTCCGTCTACAAGTAGTCTTCTCCTCCTGTATTGTTAACCTGCTTCTCTCTAATTGTATTTTTTTTTTTGTTCGCAAAGGTGTGTGTAATTAAGCTGCAACGCTAGTAAATTTCTGATTTATTGTAAAACTTAAAATGAAAAGATTTTGAACTTTACTTTAAATTCATAAATGAATAAATATTAGCCCATGACTGATTTTTTTAAAAATATAACTTTAAATTATGTCATTGCTTGTATATTTATTTGTGTTTCTACTAGATGTAAGAGCAGGGGTAAAAGTAAAGGGGAACGCGTGAAAACACTGTTCTCCCACTTCCAACGGCGTTCCTACACTTCCTAAAATAATACAATGGGCAAAGATAGGTAAGGGGGAGGGCGTGACGTCATCTGTAACCTTGCCTTTTCAGATCCACTTTTACCCTTGTGTAAGAGTAAACTGAGACCATGACAGTTTACGTTTACGAATAATGTATTATCGCTCAGAATTGCATGAGTAAAACACTAATAGAAAATTATGAGTTTTCATAATTAGAATAGATTTTCGGTAGTTTTAATAGCAACAGAATAAAGGGAATATCCAATTTTAAGCAAATTTATGATATAGAATTTCAGTGTACTGTTACATGACAGTGTCATGCAAGAAGAACTAAATAAGTTGAAGAGTTGATAAATCGTGCAGGGAAAGGGGGACTCAGAGGGAAATATATATATATATATATATATATATATATATATATATATATATATATATATATATATAACATTATAAGAATGTCTTCTAAAAGATTCTTACAATTTTTAGGACTAAAGGGCCATGTCCCCCCACCCTAGGAGAATATCCTAGTTACGCCAATGGTTGTGGCATTGATTCTTGGCTTAATAGTGATTGATATCCAATGCATAAGAGTGTATATAAAATTACATTATAGTAGACATTTTGTGGAAATCGTTTCTTTAATTAAGTGATCATATATATTACCATTTTGACTGTTTGTTGGTAATATGGAATTTTTCACGAGTGGGCTGTTCGCGTGGGTGATCGAGTGGAAATTTATAAATTAAGTAAATTATACAGAATTGTTTCTTCAACATGATTATATTGGGGACAGTTATCTCCCACTTCGTGTACATGCTATACTATTTTAGTAAGCACCTAGGCTGAATTCTGGAGTCATATATAAACGAGAGGTTGCTTTTTATAAATTAATCTATACCCTATATTAGATAAGTTCTTGATTTGCTTTGTAATATTGAAATACACTTTTCAATAAGATAATTTCTAAATTATTATTTTATCAAAATATAGCGTATGCTGCATAGGAAGTAAATCCTTGTATGTTGTGAGATCACTTTGAAATCAATAGGCCTAACGCAAGAAGAATAGCTGAAATACAATCTAGTTTTCCATAAATTCCCGATTTATGTTTTTTTGATATTATTCTTGGGAATTATTGTATACTGTTTGTATTCATGTCAGAAGATTTTTCATTATAAAGAGGATTTCTTTTAAATTCATAAATTATCATTTATGCCTCCAGTATATAACCCCAGGTTACTTATATAGTTTGAGAAATATTAGCAATAGGAAATAATTCGTATTCCTTACTTATTTGGACGTGTTTGATTTAACACAACATTAAAAAAAAAAAAAACGTTCTTTAAGTAAAATATTGTACTAGGATTCCAAGCACCTTCTCATTTTAATTTTATCGGAATTAGTTAAAATACGTCTGAGAGTATTAATTAACAATTTTGAAATATTCATTTGGCTGTTTGTTATTTTGCTCTTTCCCGCGGATCAGAATCCGTCTGGTGATGAATTTTGTTACACAGAATTTCACACTTACTATTCTCTGCTAAGTCCTAGCCTATATTCACTAATTATATTGTTTATGGCAAAAGAAATGGACTCATATTAACGTGTACCGTGCGTTTGCAGAGATAATATACTCTTTGCGCATATTATGTATAGAAAACTGTAAATTACACTCTTTAGAAAAAAATAATTCCGATATGCGAGTAGTTACGCCTGGAGTTACGCCATACGTATAAACAGAAAGCAGACGGGAATTAGTGTTGTTGTCTTCGTGAAATGTTGAAGGCCTGTTTATTAGGTATCTGAGTTTTAAGTTATTCGGAATATAAGTGTTGGTCACTTCGATAGATAAGTTACGTCAATTGTCTCTAACGCTTGTGGGATATCAAAGTAACGAGTCTAGATACGTATCACGTTCTGTGAAAGATTATCAAGGACAAGCAAGAAGTCCTTTGTGTGTTGAGTGTGTTAGGTGTTGACTGCCTTGCAATATCTCATTCTATTTGCAATAATAATAATAATAATAATAATAATAATAATAATAATAATAATAATAATGTATATATATATATATATATATATATATATATATATATATATATATATATATATATATAGTTTAGATATGGTCGCTTATATAGAATTATCTTGCAAGGTGGATGGTACGAAAGATATTAAGAGCAGTAATTTTCTGAATAATCAATGTTTATTACGTCATTTGATATAGTTGCTCTTATTATTAATCAAGTGGTTGAACGAACATAATGAAGAGTTTTCTTCTGTTTTGTTTATATGTTAAAATAACGGAGAAAGAAAACCTAACGACATTAGTTGCATTTTTAAGGTATGTTCTTGTTAGTTTAGTAATAATCACCATGAGCAGCAACTCTTCCACATCTGTTGCACATCCTGGTTAGCTTTGCTTAGGGGATTTTTCAAACGGAGACCATGGTATATTTATAAGGTCTCCTAGTGAAACACAGATTAGTGATTTTTCGAGGCTTTCCTTGTCTGGATTGTCCTTGTCAAACTGGGTGTAGATAGTCAATTGTGCATTACCGGTCGAAATCAGGTCCCGGGTTCTAATCTCCGTCGGGCTCGACAAGCTTGGGTTTCAAATAATGATCTGGACCCGAATTTTGAATTAGCTCACCCATTACATTTGTCAGTAGACCATGGTAATGAGGTGCTGGGTTCATGCCCGCCTGTCGGCTTTAATGAGGACAAGTTGAATAATAATCAAGATCTGCACTTTGAACAAGCCCAGTCTGTACCTCAGGCAGAAATAATACAAATCCTTTTCCTAATGATATATGTGTATATGAGTAAGAGATAATGTTGCCCCAACTTGCGAATGGGCACAACCAATACCCCATGTCATGCGTGGCGAAAATTCATTTTGGCATGGAATGGGTATTCAACCATAACTGAGTGATAATTTGATAAAAGTTGAAGAAGTTTCTATGCCCTGTTTAGATGCGAAGACTCTTCTCAAGCAGCCAGACATATCTTTGACAAGCCGAATTTATAATCTATTTTACGAGAGAACAGCTTATGTAACGTAGCTATGCCCTTTAATACAGACTTAAGTAAACTTACAGTATGAATTGCTACGAATAACATGAAGGTTTTAAATAGAAACATTCCATTTGCGGATGGAAGTGATGATCTGGTGACGTTTACTGTTTTGTTATGTGTATAGTTTCTTTAAATCTAATGTTTATCCCCGTGAAGCAATTTTAATGGCTTCAATTGGGAAGTGTTCCCAGGCATTGCATGATTGGGTACAGATATCATACAGGGTGTTTGAAAATGTCATCACCTGTGTCGGAAAAAAACAATATTTTATCATTACGTATATTGTATTCAAGAACCTAATGAATCTTTGACAGACTTCGTAATTAAAGTAGTGAACAGTTATTTTTTAACACATTTTGAGATTAGAGAATCATAGAGTGAAGGACATTATCCTGAGAGGATTGAATCCACAATTACTTTTTGAAATTTTTAGACACACAGTGCTAGAGAATTTGTCAACACTAGTGAGTGAACTCAAAGTATTTGAGTCACACCGCAGAGATGTTGATATATACACTGCTGTAGTCAAAAATACTCGTCAAAAGAATCAATTAGTGTCAAGGGTTTCTCGATCATCCTCAGGGGAAGATCCACGGTTCGATTCCGGTCGTGTGTCTGCATCTAAACTTTTTCCAATTACTTCCTCCAACAAGGCACAGAGGAGTCAAAGTGGTCCAAGTGTACGAAACAGAAACTTGAAATATATGCAGAGTAGTAAATTCTTCGTCGGGGAACGGGGTTCGGGTTTCAATCTCTGCGTATGCGAAGTGACCTTAGTCTGTTGCCTTCTAAATGTGACAAGACTCTCTCTTCAGGATCAGAAGAATTTAAATCTTGAGTTACAGCTTTTGTTTAAGTGTATATTTTGGGACAATATATTATTGGTGCTATTGACTCCTGTGCGAGTTGATCATTAATTAATTTTAATTGTTTCAATTTGTGGAACAATTCATTCAAGAAACCAGTAGAAGTTGAAACTGATAATTTTTCTGGAGTTGGAGTTGGAAATATTAAAATACAGTCGCCTCAGACAGTCAATCTTCTGTTATGGTTCAAACAGCGAGTTTACTATTTAAAATATTTTATTTAGTGCCTGATTTAAAACCAGTTATCATTATTGGTATAAATCATTTAAAACATTTGCAGGTTCAGATCAATATTACGAACAATTTACTGTGTCTTGGTCTGGAAAAGGTAAGGGAGTCGTTGTATTATAACAATCACACGTCAATAAATTCCTATCGGGATTCAAAGTCACAGAAGGGGAGAGGGTCATCAAGCAGACTCTGTTATTCTCAAGATTCGGTTTCCATATCAAATCTCTGTTTGAGTGATGGAGTTATTTCCGGTCAAGAGATGATTCTTCAACCAGTTGCAGATGTTGAGTTGGTTTCTTCTCACGGGGAGAATATTCACGGTATCACACCTTGTGCCCTGACCATTGTTTTTCATGCATCCACGTCCAAGGAAACACCTGGTCCTGAGTATCTCATAGGAGATGGATGTTATGGAATGTCAACATGCGATGTTCCTTATCAGATATCTTAGTTCACCTTCCAATAAACTGACAGAATTACAGTATTCTTCTAAAATATGGACTGGAGAGAGTAAACAGTTAGGTGTGACATGGTATCCAACATGGTATCCAACATGATATTCCACATGGTATCCAACATGGCGGGTTTTCCAGTGTCGCTATGTCTTCCGATAGACTTAGTGGAAGAGAACATCATAGATCGAAAGGCGAAGAAAATACCATAATAGTCGAGATGAGGTGGTGCTTATATCAGAGGGTGTTGTCCAGACATGTGATCATGCTTCCAGTGTTGCCACCTATTCAAGAATTTTAAATATTGGTCAAACTGAGGAGGAACATAAAAATTTTGGTATTTCAGCGATTTTACTGAACACACGAACTCTGGCTACATTTCGGATGATAGGTTAAGACACTCCATGAATATACTAGTGTTGCCACTATATCTACTTCTATAAAACATAATAGTGATGATATTGAACTTAGTGATTATAGAACTCAAATGGAATCTGCGAACTTAGGTAATATTGTGAATCATCTTTTACGGATGAGTGCTAGTGTACTACCCCCTAGTGACAGTGTTGTCACTGGTGATGAAATTTCGAGTAATGAAAAAAAACACTACCACAAATAAATATGTTACTTCGCGGAATTTTTCAGAATTCCGATGCTTTCTGAAACTTCATGTAGACTTGGTGTATACTCCCACTCCCAGGAGACCGGTGTTGCCACATCACCTAAGAAATTAAAAACATCCCATAAATTTCAGGTAAAAGAATAAAACCAGGGTTTGGATTCATTATCAAACAACACCAGACCTAAGTCTTTAGAAAATAGGTACTGCACAACGGGTAGAGTCAGTGTTGCCAATCATCGTGATTTTCCAAAGATAATTTTAAGTAAAACAATGGTACTTCCTTTCAATCTTTGAACTCAAACCCGAACTTCATTGTTCCAGACAAACATGTCCAACTAAGTTCGAGCTCACGATTATCCAGTGTTTCTAACTTTGTCAAAATCATTGGTGGTACATTATCTGGTGATAATCATTCAGGTTTAAAACCTTTAACGGGAATTGTAATGGACCAGGATGTAAATAAACTCCAACCAAGAAATAGTTGTTCTCAGCAATCCGGTGTTGCCAATTCAATCCCCTCATTAGTAAATGTTGCATTAAACGAACTCGGTTGTTGCCATAAGATCTTATATGAATATAAGGATTTCTCTAAGTCAAAATCATCTAGTCATGATGAACTACCGGAACTTTGCAATGTTGCTAACCCACTGAAAGATACTTTTCCTCCCAATATTTTAAAACGTGTTAGTAAGAGTGGTGATGTGTTAGATTCCAAGTGTTTCTCTAAATTAGATTATAACAGTGCTCCTAGTTCATCAACCACTCGATACTTACCAACCCTGTAATTTTCGTACTTTGGACGAGTCATGGGACAAGTTTCGGTTTCTGGATAATAAGTCAGGTGATTTTGAATATAGTGAGTTTATTTTTTTATTAATCCATCAGGGTAGTTTTGCAGACCACAATTGAAGACTGAGGTATTTAAATTGGGGAAAGCTGTTGATGGGTGTCTCAGCGTAGAGGTGGATGATGAAACAGGTGTCCAGTGATAATCAGATAAGGAATTCAAATGCAGTACTGGAATAGAAGCAGTCAATGCCCAGAGTCTTCATCACATCCCCTATCTAGTGGATCCTACTCCCGACAGCTGTGAATTAGCTAAAGAAGCTGTAGTCAAGCCGATGTTATACTATATGGTTAAAAAGGATGTTCAGCAACCATCTATGGCCATAGATTCTATGTTCTTGGAACAAAATCCAGAGTTGGAGTCGTTTGTAGATAATTTAAGTATAGAATTCCTTCTGTTTTTTCATATAAGATACGGGATATCAACTACGAATATCAGATTTTGTTAAAGGTTCAAACTCCTATAAGGCATAAGGCATACCCAATGTCTAGAGAGGCACAAAAATAATTAGATTAGATACTCAATTAATTACTTGGACAAAAAATTATACAACCAAGTGAAAGTAAATTTGCATTTCCATGTTTTCCTGTTGGAAATCGATATGGATCCCGAAGACTAGTTATAAATTATACTGACTTTAATAAGCAGTTAGTGGTAAACACTTAGTACACCCCTCGTATTTTGATTACGTCTTTCCTGAGTTGACCGATGCAGTAGTTCTATCACGATTGGATTTGAAAAAAGCTTATCATCCTATTAAACTTAGTGAGGAGTCTTATCGTTATACTGCATTTTTGACACATAAAGGACTTTTTGAATTTAAGTATGTCCCCTTTGAAATTGCTTCGGGTTCTGTTTTACTTAGTAAATTGATCACGGACATCTTATATCCTCTCAAAGATCAAGGAGTAAGTTGGTATGCTGATGATCTAGTGATATCAAGTTCAAATATAAATAGCCATATACAGACATTGAGTATGGTCTTGAAAAAGTTGGAAGACAATGGCCCTACACTCTCGACAGATAAATATTGCTTTTTCCAGAGAAAACTTCATATTTATTTCAGATAATAGAAGACGGGAAAGTATATTTAGAGCCAGCAGAACTGGAAGTGATTCGGAAGCTTTCGACTCCAACAAAAATAGAAAAGGAGTTTTCTCTTTATGTTCCTTTTTACAGTACTATGCTAGATATATATATCTAGTTTCCAAGAGATTGTTGAGCCGATATCAAGACTCCATTCACCAAGAGTTCAATTTGAATGGAAAGAAGAACAAGAAAACGCCCTCCAAAATTTCAAGAATATGTTTGAAAGCCATGTTGTTTTGAAATTACCTCACCTAAATAAGAAATTTATAACATCATCAGATTCATCAAATCACTCAATTTCACAGGAAGATAGAGATGGAAAGTTGATTCTTCTAAGTTTCTTTAGTAGAATATTACGAAAATACGATGTAAATAAACCTATTTTTGGTCTCCAGGTAATTGCAGCAGTTGACACCATGCAACGCTTTCGAACCTTTCTGCATGCACCATTGAATTAAAAATAGATAATCTTGGTCTTGCATATGGTTTGCGAAACTTAAAAAGAGTAAAAAGGTACACTAGCTTACTGTATAAACTCTTTGAATGCTATTTTACAGTCAAGTTTGTTCCATCGGCATTAAATGTTCCAGCCGCTTTTTTTTTTATCAAAGTTACATAACACAGATGAAAATGAAGAATTTCAAATGGATCTATCTTATGATGAGGAAATTATAAACATGATCTTAATCAATTTATGGAACATGTCCTATGCCCAGATTTCAATATTTGATCATCAGAGAAACGGTCAGGTGTTAAAAGAAATCATTGATCGTTTAGAAAAGAAAAAAAGATGTACCAGGTTATAAAATAGTATAAGGAATATTGTGTAAAAAGACTAGAGCAAGGAATAATCCTTATTTTTTTTACCTAAGAGTCTCTAAAATATCATTGAATCTTACCATTCACATATATTGCCTGTTGCTCATTTAGGATTTGCAAAATGTGAAGCTAAAATTTGCTCGTTATAATTGGGAAGGCATGATTCCTGAAGTAAAATATTTTATAACTTCCTGCAATGAATACCAAAAATCAAAGAGTTATGCATCAATTAGTATCTACCTATGAAAAATTCCCCAACGGAAGATGGGCCTGTGATATAATTGGACCAATGGTAAATTCCAGTTCAGGGAAATACTGTTTAATAGTCGTTGATTCGTTCACTAAGATGATTTACTTAAAACCTTTCAGAACTTTATCGAGACTAATAATAATAAACAAATTGTATAAACTTATAAGTCGGCACGGATTTACACATGCATTATGTCATGATAACCATTCGGTGTTCGTAAGTGCTAAATTCAAGGATTTTCTGTATGCCAATGGCATTCGAGATATTAGGATATCTCCATATCACTGTGGAAGTAACGCCAGCGAATGGTATATTCGCATTATTAAAGATAGTTTGAAGGCATATTTTGAGGAAAACAACATAAATGCGATCAAGGAATCTATGAAATCAAATTTTCTTTAAATTCTTCAATTCACTCCGATCATAAAGCTGGTCCTATGGATTTAGTTTTTACCTTTCCGGTAAATGATCCTCTAGATATAAAATGGAATGTAGATCTATTAGATGTTTGTCAGAGAGATCCTGAGCTTTGGAAAAATAATCTGAAACACATGGAACTAGCTTGGAAAAGAAGGAAATATATGACCTGCTTCATAAAATATGTGCCAACTTCATATAAAGTAGGTGATAGTCTTAATAAAATCACAAATCCAATCTTCATTGGCGGATAAAAATCACAAAAAGCTTGTGTTACCGTTTTATAGGTCCTTATCAGGTAGTGAAAATTTTAAATACTAATACTGTTCAATTATAATCTACTAGTGACGAAAAGGATGTCAGAAAAGATCACGTATCCATGACAAAGCCTTTTCGAGAACCTCGTATTCAAAAGACCTAATATGCTGTTTTCTAGGAAAATTACTATTTTTCATGTAGATGTATTTATTAGTGTTTGGAGATTATTTTTATATACTCCTAAATGGCCATCCTTATGTATCTAATTCCATTTTGCAAAATTTATTTTGATTATATTAAACGTATATATATTAATATATACTTACTTTATTGACTATAATATTTCATCAGTATATGGGATATTTTATGTGTATGTATGGTTAATGTATGAAAATATTTTTAAGTATAGGTACCTATAATTCATCATTGTAGTTGGTTTGAGTGTTTGGTATCATTATCACTGAAATGATGTATATATTTTGGAATACTACATCGGTGGACGACATCGAAATTAAGAATTATGTTGGTTACACTACTTATGAATTATATATTTTTGAATTATCTAAATATATATTGATTTAATATGTAAATCGATCTTGAATATGTATATTTTGGATGAATATTTAGAATGTTGTTTAAAATTCTACGTTCATTAAGTATGATGTTTGTATTTTAATATATATATATATATATATATATATATATATATATATATATATATATATATGTTTATAGAGTTATAATAATTTGCTAAGATATATCCGATATAGTGATGTGGAAGGTGTATTTTGTTATTTTGACTGCCTATTGTTATGTCTATAAAACTACAAGGACATACATGGTCATTTGACGTATGATTTAAGTGACTAATATTTGGGTATGTGTGTAGGTTTGAATGTTTTGAGTTATTGTTTTTGGTTTCTTATTTTTCGTTGCAGTTTTGAGTATTTTTGTTTAGTTCTCGCACGTAGTGAAATGTTAGTTTGTAATTGTAAGTAACATTGACGAATGACATGAAATGACAATGAATGTCACCTTCGGGTTGTTTGATACAAATTATTGGTATGATTGGTACAATTTTGATTAAATTGTGATATATACATTTTTCTCAAATTGGGAGATGTGTGTATCGATTTCTCTTTAATCGTGTTTATTGTAATTTAATAAATATTATAAAAATTATGTGGAGTGTGATTTATCTGACCTCATTCATATAAATGTATTATTTACAAATTTCGAACTTATCGGAAGACCGGCGCGCTATACGTATAATATTACTTAGAGCGCCACTTGTTTTGGGTGGATGAATGCCGAAGTATGGCTGGAAAGCAAAAGCGCGCTGGAATAGGCACTGGCATAATAAGTGTGAAATTGATAACGGACAACACCCTTCAGAAGAGGTCTCATACGATTCATATATATATATATATATATATATATATATATATATATATATATATATATATATATATATATATATATATATATATATATATATATATATATATATATTAGCGCATTAGCGTACCAAAAATTTTGTTAACTATCAAAGGAGTATTGTTGTGGCAGTGACTCTCGGCTTAATAATGCAATCCAATACATAAAAGAGTGTATAAAATTACATTATAGTACACATTCTGTGGAAATTATTTCTTTAATTAAGCGATCATACATATTACCATTTTGATTTTTGTTGGTAGTATGGAATTTTCCATGAATGGACTGTTCGAGTGAAAACTCACAAATTAAGTAAATTATTCTCAATTGTTTCTTCAACATGATTATATTCAACAATCTACAAGCTAAGTAGAGATAGTTATCTCTCACTTTATGTACCTGCTATACTATTTTAATAAGCACCTAGGCTGAATTGTGGAGTCATATATAAACGAGAAGTTGCTGTTCATAAATTAATCTATACCATATATTAGGGAAGTTCTTGATTTCCTTTGTAATATTGTATGTCATTTTCTCAATAAGATAAATTCTAAATTCTTATCTTGTCAAAATATAGCGTATGCTACATAGGAAGTAAATCCTTGTATGTTTTAAGTTCACTTTGAAATGGATAAACCTAACGCAAGAAGAATAGCTGAGATATTCTTTGTTATTTCGATATCATTCCCTATTTATGTTTTTTCGATATTGTTATTGTTCATTATTGAATACTGTTCGTATTCATTTCAGAAGATTTTTCATTATAAAGAGGATTTCGTTTAAATTCTTGATTTTCATTTGGGACTGCCGTATAAAACCCGAGGTTACTTATATAGTTTGAGAAATATTAGGTATAGGAAATAATTCGTATTATATGGAAGTCTTTCATTTAACATGAAATTTAAACAACGTATGTGAAGTAAAATATTGTACTAGGATTCCTCCCATCTTCTCAATTTACTTTTATTGGAATTAGTTAAACTACGTCTGAGAGTAATAATTAACAATTGTGTAATGGACATTTGGGTGTTTGTTATCCTTTGCTCATTTGGCCCGGATGAGAATTCCTCTGGCGATGAATTTTCTTACACCACGGAGTCATTTCCTAAAGGCAAGTAGTTTTGCGATGTTGTCATGCTGCTTTCTTAGATTCAGTAACGTACTTTGGAGAACTACACCTTTCCTCACGTTCAGTTTTGTAACGCATCAATGGTGCAGATTTACAAGGTGTACATTACCATCTGATCCAAATAGGCATGCTGGATTACACATGTAAAATTTCTTCACTTTACATTATGTGGAAGTATGTCAGGGTAAATCTCTTTCGTGCACCTCTCTTTAGCCGGAAAATTTCAAAGTAATCACAAACGAGTAAATTGCTCAGAAAATATTGATTTGCATAGGTGAAAATGTTCCAAAGTACTTGTAGAATCCCCCTTCCAAAGAATGCTTCGAAATACCAGCTAGCCACACACACACACACACACACACACACATATTTATATATATATATATATTCAAAATTTAAGATACGATGACGTTTTCGTTGTGGATATATCATTTAAACACTCATTTCTGTTACATTTTAAATAACAATTTGTAAGTATTTTTTCATTTAATATAATAATTTACTTCCTTGTTTAGAACCAAGCTAACCAGGAATATACATGAACTAAAGTTTTTACCCTAATTACGTTCGTATAACTTAACGATGGTAAAATATTTATTTTTCTGTAGCTTCCCCAATTTCCAACTACGTATATAACAGGTGCTTTTTCTATATCTTAGGCGAAATTTAAGCAATATAGAGTGTTGCTTTTCTTCATCAAAACACGAAAGTTGAACCAAATGTCTATTGTATCAAGATAATCTATTGTATACAACAGGTATGCAGTGAATAAACTCTGCTACTAGCTTTTGTACAATCGAAGATTGCAAGAAAATACGGACTAAAAATTTATATTTCAATAGTGTGTTGAATAAAGGTTATAACAATCAAAATAACTCTTATTTTAAACTGAACATAACCGTACCACGTGCAAGTTTGTTTTTTACGGAATGCACTGCTTCGAATAGCTCAAGGTCTCTCTTTAATATTTTAACACTACTTTACATTTCTTAAACTCGAATTCAAGGAATTTCTACATAAGACCATGAAAAACTCCTTAGCACAAGAGCATATTATGAATTTGAGATACTTTTAAAAACAAATGTCGCTAACAGAAAGAACAATACAATGAGGAATGTAGAGTTTGTGAACTCTCTTCAGTCTACTTCAGATTTTCCAGAACTGTTTCAAAACCATAAATTTTAATATTTTCACTTACCTGAAATATTTGTGCATGGCCTTGTCTCAAGAAGGATTTCCGTCTCAGATAGGGTACTTATGTGTAGTAGATCGACAGCAGTTGTACAATTAAGTATTATTTCCGTTTGAATATATCCGAGCGGTGCCTTAAAATATAATTTAAAACGTAAAGATATTTATATTTTAGAGCACTTAATGTAAAATATAAATTACTTTTGTAATTACAGAAGAGAAATCTCGATCATCGTACGTATGTAAGATTTTGCTTCTGTAAACTGTAATTTAGTTGAGTTTGCCAAGATTATTAAGTATGAACATATAATATTATGTGTAAATTATCACGCTGAATTACAAATTTTAGAATATTAAAATACAAAGAAACAATGCTTCGTAATTTAGTTCTATTTTGAATTATTCAAATTTAATGCAGTAGATATAATGTTCGTCTCTAATGCACACGATTATAAAGAGGTGATGTTTTCCTGTATGATATGATTAGAGTGGAGTACTTTTTTGAAACCATTATTTTACAAAAGGTCAATTCTTAAGTTCACAAAATACTGAAAAATATTTTTGTAAACAGTGAAATTTTATTTCTCGTTCGCTGTAATACAGATCAATTTTGGTTAAGGAAAGTCTCAAGAAAATTGTTACTATTACTACATTAGTCGCGCACAGATAATTTTGTATTATGGTTGTATATACACGGAATTCGAAAGTGGTGTTTATCACTTTCTGTTTTCATTATTATCCAACGATTCTATTAGAAGCAATGAGAATAATTAAGAGTTATTAGCATATAATGTGTGACAAATTGTATTATAATAGAATAATTTATTTTTAAATAATACTGAAGGGTTATATTAGCTTAATAGCTTGAAATACTCATGGTTTTCTGTTCTTAAATTGACTCTGTTAACTCTCGAGCAATAACAAGTGAAAGCATAATGAAGAGGCATTGCTTGTTGAAAAACGAAGAAGTGAGTGAAATAAGTAACTAACAGCAGCGCCTCCGGAATGGATTTTGTTAATTTCCTGAAGATCTTAGTCGCGACCTTCCCTATCGGAAATAAGTTAAATAAATGACATTAGTGAAATAAATGACAACTAGAAACGTAATTGGCATTGCATCCTGGCAATTTCCGAGCCATTTGACATGTTCTTTATTTCCTAAAGTAGTGCTTAAATGTCATCGACACACGAAATCCACACACATTATTTTACATACCCGGTTGTCCAAAAAGAATTGCCCTTTTAGATGTCAACATTCAGAATACATTAAATGTGATTTGGAAATAACTATTTGAAACCATATACGTACTATTTCATCCTATGATGTGCTGCCATTTTTCTCGCAACATCATAACTCAGTCGCCATAGAAATCCTTTGGTTTCGTCCAAAAATTATGGCACGTTGTTTTCACATGTCTATTTTTAAACTCACTTAAAACCATTTTGGATAATCTCCAGACACTGACTCAGAAGTGGTTGGTATGCAGATCAGAATAAAGAAGAGTTAGAGTTCAGTTCTGGCCGGTCGTTGAAGATGTATGTGTCCTGGCGTTGTCAGCGTCGTGTACGACTACCTTCGTCTTGACCAGTTCTGTCCGTTTCTCTTAGATTGCTTGGTGTGCACTCGAGCAGTATGAATGTGAGTGTTTCATTCTGCCAATAGGTTCTAATACTCGAAGTCCTCCTAATCCCAGCAAACGCATAGCATAACTTTCCTTGAGCTTTGAAACAGATTGTTAAGTGTCGCTTTGCTTCGATCACGTTCTCTTCTGATATTGTTGTTGTGGGTTATCTATTTTTCATCAATAGTAAATAACTGGCTCGAGACATTCGGATCGTGTGTCACGAAAGCACCAAGCTTCTTCTTTCGGTTTATTCGAATTAAGAACTCCTCTTTCCACTATCTTATAATGTTTCTTCTTTTTCATTCCAATCCATTCATACCTTCTCAGCCTGTTTCGTGTCTTGTTTCTCTTTAGTATTTATATATTGCCTTGTTATTTCTCCCAAATATAATGTCGTCCTTATGTTCTTTAATTCTTTCTTGTATCTTCTTTTTTGTTCCTGCTATGTAATTCATTTCCTATTGTTTACAACTAATTCTATACAACACCTCACAAATTTCGTCATATCTTTGTTTTTCTTTTCTTCATTTTTACTAAATATAATACTCTCCTACTCCATTTTATGTAAGAGGCTTCGGTGGCTCACTAGTAGAGGGTTCACCTCTGGTGCTTGGGGTCCCGGGTTCGATCCCAGCCCCCGCCAAGTGAACTTTGTGGTGGACAAACACCGTGTGCGTGAGTTTTCTCGGGATTCTCCCGATTCGCCTCACTTTCTTCATTCCACCATTTTATTCATTACTCATCATCACCGTCTCCTTTAGCCTAACCGGCAAAACCGTGGGACGTAAAACTCAAAGATTTCATTTCATTTTTTCCATTTTATGTAAGCTCTTACTATTCTGTAATTACATAGCGTCTTTAAGGATAATGTTTTCTTCCAAATTTATTCCGTTTCAAACTGTTTTTCCTTGTTCTCTCACTTTCTATCCAATTCTTTTTTCTTCCTTCTTCAATTTACTTTAATGTACCCATTGCGCAAGTGAACGTCTATATGTTTTCTTTCAATCATCTTCACTTTCTATCATTTCTATTAATTTTTCGATATAACTTTTTATCATTTCTATCAATTTCTTATAAAGAACTTTTAAATCCCTTAACTTACTTCACTCTACCTCCGATGCTATACACGTGTGGGGCATAAGTTTATGTACTACTTAGTTTTATATTTCTCTTCTTCTTTTCTTATTGTCATGTCCAAAACGTTTATTTCTTATCTTCTTAGAATTATATCTCTTGTCTTATTCCCTTTTTATCTTCTAATTAGCCTTTCGTTCCTTTCCAAATTCTTAAAGAATCTTTCACATATCATTTCCTCTTTCTGTGCTCTTATGCTCTGTGAAACGTCTAATAGTACTGACCTTAAACTCCTATATTTAGTCATTCCTTTAATGTCATTCACTTTCTAGCATTTTATTCCTGCTTTCTCTATCATAGTTCTCTTATTTCTGATTTATTTATTTTTCCGCAGCTTCAAATCTTTTCGTAAATCCCATTATCTGGCTCACCTTCTCTTCTATTTAATGTATATTTTGGTATCCTTTCATATTTATGTCGGTCTTTATCGATAAATAATTTCTTCAATATTTTTCCTTCTCATTTTCTATTATATTCTCTTTCACTTTCTTTCATCTTTCTCAATCTTACCATCTCATATGCGTTGTTACGTAGCACTTCTAATTATTTTTATACCATTTTTCTTCCACCACTATAACTACTCCTCCTTATGCAGCTAGTTGAGTTACTAGCCTTTCATTTCTCTTGTGCTCTTCAGTCTATCTTATTTTATAAAATTTTCCAATTTAATGTCTATATTTTCCCATTGATTCTCTTCTTAACTGGTGTTTTTGCCTTCTTCTTTTATGTCTATAATAGCTTGTCCTACCGAATACACTAATTTTCTTGCTTCTATGTTTCTTCATTTTCTTTGAACTTATGTTCTAAACTTATGTATTTTTTTCTTTTTTCTATCTTTATTATTACGTTCCCTACAGACACTCCTTTATTCACTTTTCCTTTCTTTGCTCATTCAGATCTTAAGATCATTTTTAATAGTTGACCGTCTTTCTCCTCAAATGAACCTCTAGATGCAGAAAACAAACATACCTGCATTTCGTAATTTTGCAGAAGAGGAAAAACACTCCATAAAGCTATCTTTACGATATTTTCACCATAACATGTATCTTCCCTTTAATGATAGAAGTGTATTTAAATAAAATCCGTATGCAAAATTTGTGTATGACGAAGAGGGATAAAGGGGGCACGGTTTTGTGTTTTCGACATGTTTCCTTTCTGAGGTAATTTTTAAACGATGTGCATTGAATTTATTGAACAAAACGACCATGAAATCGATAAACAACTTCATTGGAAGAAAACTTGACTGTTAAACACTTCTGAATAATAAGTAAGTTTTGGAACTACAAAAAATCAGTCATCTTTGTCATCAGAATGTGCTTCCGTTGTGATGGGCTACGATGCTGTTGAACTCCAAAATACCATATTTTATTGAGGTATGTAGACTAATGTTTTTTATGTCAATTTTCTTCTTTATGGGCAGGACAGAGTCGTAGACTTGTCTGGAGGACCGGTCAAAGTATTTAGAAAAGTTCCTCAGCATAAAAAGTATACACTATCAAGCCACTAACATTTCTGTTACAATGAATACTATCAGAAGTTAGAGATGAAGAGTTCATATCATAATATTGTGAAATGCTGAAATTCGTTTTGAGGTGTTTAGGAACATTTTTGCCATAAGAATCACCGCTCAGACATGCTTTTTGTTTGTAAAATGCAGGCCACCGTGAACTGTAGTGAAAGAAATCATTAACTTTCCTTTGAACAATCGAAAACTTGTTGAAGATGGTCGAGGACATCTTTATGAGCTCAACGTCATCCACTGTGCAGTATCTTTCCTAGTTCCTCAGCTTCTTCCGTATTATCCCGAAATCCCTATCATTGGACATGAAGGATTGACCTCTAACACGAAAACTACAAAGTCTCATTTACTGCCGATATGGAACTCGTCCGGGATAAGTTTCTTTTCTACAGTAAACGGAAAATTGAAGGCGTCGCGACGACCATTGTTATTAAGCGTAGATGTGTTATTTCGGTGCTAAACGACAGATTGAACTATTAGAAACCATTATTGTCACAAAAAATGGAAATGTGTAAATGTTGAACATGTTTGCTTTCTGCAGTAAACGATTCAAATCTTCTGTACTATTCACTCAGAATCTTCACACATCTCTCAAAAATAGTAATTACTTATAGTATTATGGATTCAATTCTGATGAAATGAAAATAATAGAAAGGCAAGCGTTGTATTTCTGACCATAATAGACTTTAAAGAATAATGTAGGAAGTATTTCACGCTTTAGAAAAAAATAATTGAACCTTAAGCCAATTGCAAGATAAAGATACAATCAATTATGTAACCCTTAAACATATATCAACGCAAGTTAAGTTGTAATATTTTATACTCACTAGGGATTTTTCTCTAATTACGCAGCCAAGATAGTCCTGAAAATGAAAGAATGAAAAGAATATTAATTGTGACTATTCATCGTTGATCAAAATTAATTTAGTATGATCATTCTGAAAATGCCTTATCTGTAATAGTGGATGTTTTCATTAAACTTATTCTATATTAAATGTTTTCAAAAAAGAAATCCGAAATTCGACTAGTGCAACTTATCCTAAACGCGGTGAATCGATTCAATTGAGAAAGCCGCATGATATATAACTAGTTATATTTTCATTTCATCTGCACGTTCTTTATATTCCATGTATGTCCTTTCATCTGAGAATTCTGTAAACCATGGGAGCGGTTGGTGGGAGTGGCAAAAATGGCCAATGGACGCCTTACCCCTAATGTACTGCAGAGGATGCTAATGTTGTATGATTCCAGTGTATGTTTTTCTTGTGAAGGAACAAAAAACACTTATAAATATACATTAAGAAGTTAAACAATATTTTTTATGAAATGTTTATTTTTATTTATTTTCATCGTTGAAAACTGTCTCCACCTCACTTACGCTGTATTATTTTTGCTTTCTTCAGATATTTTGTGCCTGTGGATTTCCCTTGACTACAAGAATCCTAGAGTGATATTGTAGCTAAGAAAAATCCAAGAGTAGTAACGAGAACTCTTCGCATTATTTACCTTTCTCAACATTTCGTATATGAAAGTGTAATTTGAAGAAGAAAAATATTCCAATTCTTGAGATTTTTTTTTGGGTGGGGGGATACCAGCTGATGGAAAAGAAATAGCGAAAAATCTTCGCTTATTCAATTACAGTCCAAGTCTGGCGTGAAGAATACTAAACATCAATTTAGGGCAGAAAATGTTTGGAAGACTAGTGTCGCGATTATTGTGGTAGGACCCTTCTTTGGGCAAACGAGGCATTTCAGGGGCCTTAACTACATTTCTTATGAATTTTTCAATAACCCTACATATTTATATTATGTAAAGTTGTTAGTTCCTCTTTCATTAGAATAAGATAAAATTATGGATATTATAATAATTAGAAAATTACAAAAGTTTACTGCTAAAAGGAAAACCGTGCCGAGCAGCCCACAAGTACAATTTCAAGAAGTACCAGTGTTTACGTCATCAAATAATTTATTATTATTAACGCACGTCTTTGCAGATAAATTATATTAATTAAATTAAATGTGATTTTATTATTATTATTATTATTATTATTATTATTATTATTATTATTATTATTATTAATTTAGTAGTAGTAGTAGTAGTAGTAGTAGTAATATTTGCTACTTAACTCGAATTTTTGGAAAAAAGTTTAGGAAGCTAAACAAAACTCTTGTATGTTACATTTTATCTCTCAGCAGTAGTTCTACAAGTAACATTAAATGATTAGAACAACAGTTAAGTTTTAATCATGTAGAAGAAAAATAAACTGTACGATTTAGCTAGGCTAATTAACTACTTTTATTCAAAACTAATATCGAATAATTGTTACTTGTCAGTTTGCTTTAGAGTTGTATCAGAAGCTGAACAAATAATATAATT
Organism: Thermobia domestica; assembly: GCF_964235325.1. Classification (NCBI taxonomy): domain Eukaryota; kingdom Metazoa; phylum Arthropoda; class Insecta; order Zygentoma; family Lepismatidae; genus Thermobia; species Thermobia domestica. The sequence continues at coordinate 148,838,049 of NC_137462.1, read as the reverse complement.
TCGATTTTGTTCTGAGAACATAATTGAAATAAATGTTCACAGATCTGTTCAGTTCTCGGAACTGAAAACCGAAAATTTTTGAGTTCTGGTACCAGTGCCTACATAATGGTTATAATTTAGTGCTGTTTTGGGAGCAGAACAGAAATGTATTTCGATAATGTTTTCGTTCAGGTAGCATCAAAAAACATCATAAGTTGTATTTCGAGAAAATGAACAAAATTAATGTGAAATTGTTTGTTACAAAACCATAATGATTTCCATTAAAATTATTTTATAAAATTCATAATGGCAATTTAGACAGTTTGGAGAATTAAATAATTCTCAGGAAACGTTCAGCGAATGAAGAAAAGTAATAGCCAAGAAGCATTCGTGGAATGTTCGCCGTCTGAAGTCGAACATATATTTCATAGTTTTGAATATTAACCAGAAAGAGCGTCCTGGTGTTCGATTTATGTCACCGATTTTTTTATTCCGTTATAAATTTTTAGTTATTTTAAAGTGATAGTGGAATACCACATTGTAAGTTAATTTCATTCTGGGATATCTATTTTCCATTTGAGAAATGGCCAAACAAAAGAGCGAAAACACAAGCATATGTCGAAAGTTTTCATATCAAAATGGCACCATGTCAACACGGACACTCCTCAAAAGGGAGCTGTCGAAATTGCTGTGTGTGACAACAGAACAGATGAAAACGTCCATCATATGGTCCTTCGCCGAAAAATATCCGTACCTCAAAGTAAGCCAGGCAATAAAAGCTCTGGCTCCTGACATGAACGAAACAAATTATTGAACGATAGAAAACTCATCAATTCTCTGACAATCTTAAAAACTATTAGGAGTACTATATACATTAAGATCAGTCTACTTTACACGATTGCATGCTTAGTAGGATTATAAATCTACCATTTATATATAATCTACAGAACATGGTCTGTGGCATAAGCTGAGCTTATTCGAAAATCCGAGAGTTTAGTGTGTCTCACAATGCACACCATTGATAAAAGAAATACCTTTACCTGCGAAAGTGACATATAATACCTGTGAACCTGTTTCTAATTCCCTTCAAACTAGTTCCCTTGAGACTGTACACATACGTTCCAATGGTTCTTCCATTGTTATTAAGCAATTTGGAAGTGCTCTTGTGGTATCAAATGAAGATATCTTGTCACGTTGGTACAATCTCTTCCCTATTCTCAAACGAATAGTTTATAGCTGGAAATTTGAGCTTGTAGTAAAGGTAAAAGTCATAGGAAATCATATAAGTTGAGGAGCAGGTTTTACTACCTGGGTGATTTATACATTAACAAAATAATTTTAAACAAGATTGTCATCGTTTGCTGGAACGTGATGGATACACGTTTCGAGTTGTAGAATTCATGAGCTCTGGTCTCTTGGGACAAACTTTATTTTGATATTGAAGGAAGTAGTGTTAAGTCATTACCTGACCCTCTAGAGTATCCATGTGATACCCTCCATCGTTGCAGTAAAAAGAAGGAATAAGTCCACCATGACTTTGATTTTACCCGTGACATGCAGTTTCTACTTCTGATGTGGGAAGTCCTGAGATATCCACTTAAGAACAGGTTGTACCTGAATTTAGTTTGCGTTTTTCCCACACATAACTAACTATGAAACAGAATTGTCTATGAGAAATTCAATGCTGCGTTCATAAAAGGTTAACATTGACTTTTGTCTTTACCCAAGTGGATCCAGTTGCTGCTTAGTATCACTATTCCTGCGAGATTTATCTTAACGTTTTCCTCCCATCTTTGCTCAAGTATTCTAATGGTTGTTTTCCAATTGGATATAGTTAAAATTTTCAAAGCGTTTCTACTTCCTTTGATTTTAGTTACACAACTTGCCGGTCTGGGCCTCCTACACTTGTTGATCCTAACGATGTTTGGTAAACGATATAAATTATGCAGTTCCTCGTTATGAAGTTTCCGCCATTTCCTATTCCTGTATTTTTTGCGTCCGAATATTCGTCTCAGAATTTTATTTTCAAATACTTTAAATCTGTATTATTCTCTCACAGTAAGATACTATGTTTGCCAACTATAAAATATACAGCCCAGCAGACATGATTATCGTATATGTTAAGCTTCATATTCTTGAACATAATTCGCGAAGCAAAACATTTCTCAATGGATAACTGTCCGTAGACATTTGATTTGATTTCTTTGTGCACTTGAGTTTGGTCTCTTAACATCGGTCCTAACTATTAGAAAGTATACACCAAGTGGAAAGTAAATTTTATATCTTGGATCTCAATAATTTGCGGTATTACGATCCGGAAGAATTCCCATGCATTTAGTATTTTATATCCGTCTAGTTCTAAGCGCGTGTTCCATTAAAGCGTTTAGTAAGACCTCTCCATCTAACTTTATTATTCTTCTAATTGTTCCCTTAATTGTTTTCTTTGGTTAACTTTCAATAACTTTCAGACTTCGTATGAACAATTTCAGGAAATAATAGAGTTGAGGAAAAGGAAGTAGGCAGTCGAGGGATTTTCATTTTTATTTAATATCAATTCCATATTTTAATGTTCAGTGTGGGTTCAAAAAGACTTATCTAATTTAAATCCCTAATATAGCAATGTACTTAGTATCATATCCCAAGATGATGATATTGATAATATTATGACAACAAAAATTGAACAGCACAATTACTGCTTTATAAGAACAATTCTCTAAACATATTACTTTATTTCATAATATTTTCATATATTGTTTGGCTTACTTTGTAAATTGTTGATATTAAACATTACATTCAAGCTGTTCACTAAAGTTTATTTTAAAAATGAGGAAAAGAGCCTAAATTGGGCTATTAGCAAATTATTCAATTCAAATACACTTAAATAATCTATTTGGAGTCTTTACTAACTAATAGTACGAACATACATAAATATAATAGTAAGCTGCATTCCTACCTCCACTGCTTGATTTGCTTGTCCAGTTTGAGAGAACTCCCGCAATGCATCTATATAATAGTGAAAAGATACAGTAATTTAGTTGTGACTCCTATATAAATTTGTCTATCATATACAAAAGTTTTTCATGTTGTTTCATCTTTGTTATGTCGTTTCATCTTTGAAATCATTTAAAAGTAAAATAGCATATGCTAGGTATGTATACAGGCAGCACACATCTTTTGACTTTAAATTGTGAAAAGAAAGATTAAATTTGAAATAAGTAGGGAAGGGTGAAAATATATAAATATTCAAGAAGAACCTCATTAAAAATACACATAAATTTTTATGTAACATCGAATTTATTAAATAATAAGTTTGATTTCTTAACTCACTAAAAAGTTTATTTCAGATTGTTGCTTAAATGGTATCCCTTCACACATATCGCTACCAGAAAAGGTAATTATTTTTATAAGTAAACTCAGATATCGTTCACGTTTCTAAGAGTTTATTTAATATTCTTTCTCCTACTTATTAAAGATAATCAGTAGAGGATAATGACATTTCCTAACTTTCTAGTAAACTGCAGAATAAAGTTGAACTTTTCCATGTAATGAAATGCAGTTGCTTATACTGAACAAGTCTCCCTTGTCATTTGCTTGTACATTTCAGAAATTTAACTACCTATATAATATTCGGTGGTTCAATCTCAATCCAGTCCACCTAATGACTCAATTTCATCGAAAGCGATGATTGCCACTATCTTCCCCCAGCCTCTTGTATACAGACCTATGGCGGTAGCCAGTACTTTGATAGTTGCAATAAACGAAGTATTTTTATCACCATGTGGGTACCTGGATTTCGCGCCATTTTATGATTTAGTATTAGAGTGGAGCGTTTTGCACTTTTTTTTTTGGAAATTCGATGGCGGCTAGTGCGGAAAAGGTGTCATTAGTGGCACCGACCTTACTAATTTTATAATTTTTTATTTGGACAACCTCTTTGGACAATGGACTTAAAGTTTTTTAAGTGTTTGGTTAGGCAACATGCCCAATACCAATGGCAGAAAAGCTACTTGCGACGTTTTTAGAGTTACCTGATGGCTATAATACAATCACTTTATTAAAAGAAACTTGCAGCAATGCCAGTAAATAATTTTAAAATGTTTATGAGTCAAAGTACAGCCATATTAGCTCAGTTGTTGGAATTAATGTCTAGATTTTATTTGGAATGCCACGTTAACGATGATTACAGGCATAGCCCTTGATATAACACGATTTTCTTTGTGGAACTCTTCGCTTATTTTGCTCTGTACGTAAAATAACCCAGAACTCAACTTAGGTCACGTAGAACTCACCTTTGACCTTAGGTCACGTAGTTCTTCTTGCTCTCGAAGCTGGGCATTCTTGTTTTAGACTTCTGTTTGGCTCTAACGTAGATATATCTTGCGTTCTGGCCGCACTTCTTCGACGCCACCTCGGACATCAGTTCCACTGTGCGTTACTGAGCTTGACTATGGCAAAGGAATGTTGTTGTTACAGTAGCTGAAGTTCGGATGTTTTCTTGAAGCTGCTGATCCGTTATGTTTCATGTGATTAGCGGCTCTGTTAGACATTTAGGCCAATTAATCATGTCGTAGTAATTTTCAGCTGTAAAGTTTAATTTCGGAACAATGAAGTCACGTAAGCGGCTTGATCTCGGAGTCTTCTGGCTGCAGCACTTTTTTTATCCTTCTCCAGCCTAACGTTCAAATATGCAGATTTTCATCTGCTGTCACCGCTATCCGCAGGTTTTCATGATGAGCGTAGTATCCGTTTGTTTGTAGAACAGATGTGTTGTAGATTTTCCGGAAGAAAACGTGATGGCCTAACTATGCTAAACAAATGCATGGCGCCCATTTCGCAGGAAGGATTTCGCCGTATTGAAAAGCAGACGGGAGCGTATACTTTAATAATGTACTGGCAAAGTAGACACAAAATTGAACTAGGTTTATCAGTAATGATGTAGTGGCCAAGCATACTACAGGCCAATGTAAGCCATTGTGAATGTGATAATGGTCCTGGTTTTCTGTTTGATGGATCGGTAGTACACATTCCTCTAGAAAAGCTTCACAAATTTCAAAGAGATAATTATGGTCGCTGCTTAAACCATCTGGCTTTTCCATTTCAACGGGAATAGGTGTAAAGGAGACAATCGGTGAACGTTCACAATCCCTTAACTTCTTTCCGATGGGGCCGGAAAAAGCGTTGGGTCCGGTCGTCTCACCATCCAATTCGGTAACCAGGTGTTGAACTGGCAACTCATTGCTATGAAGAATTCAAATGAGATGCTGCAGTTTCTTTCCTAGGGATCTTTGTATCTGACTTATCACGCCGTTATCCTATCCTGTGTTCGTGGCTCCACCATAGCTGCCGAGTGCCTCAAGACTTGGCACGTCGTATTGGTTCTTCTCTAAAAGCTGCAATATAGAGTCGGCAATATCCTTGCCAGGGCCTGACTTAGGTGTATTGTGAACCGGGCTCCGATAGAAGTGTGATATCCTTTTCTGTAACCTCTCCTCCTCGAAGTTTGCCGTTAATTTTTTCTTGCACAAGAGTTGCATCATTTCTTCCGTCCAAGTAGATACTTGTAATCGCCTGGCCTAGGTGAGTCTTTTCTTTCTGGATTTTCTCACCCAGTTTATTTTTTCCTCTTCGTACCTTAGATCTGTGAACAACAAGAGTTTTGTCCTCTGGCGTTATGAGTCTCGCGTCCTGAAGTACGGCATTAGCGACCAAAGCAACCTGTCTGTCTGAAGCTCCAGTTCTAAACGCTACCTCCCCTTTATTTTGAAGAATGATGCGCTTTAGGCTATGTTTCCCTCTTTGTCGCGCCTGGAAGTCAGATCCTGACGCTTCCCGATTGAACAGCTGCGCTGGATTCCTCTGACGACGCCAATATCTTTGACCTGTGCTTATACCTATCCCACTAGTTGACGGACTTGCTTCAACACTTCCAGTGTCTTCCTTGGTTGTCTGCCCCTTAAATCTGCTCACTTGACAGGAAAACATCTTTGACAGAGATTTGCTTGATCGGACGTCAATGTAAACAATCCTCATTTGCCGTGATGTTCACTGGTCCAAAAGAAACTTGAATTCTCGTTTTAGAATCTTGCGTGTCCTCTCACAGTTGCAATCTTCGGCGCTTTTTCATTTGGAAACCCAATACCGAAAAGAGACTTTTCCACGTGTGCAACAAAACCTGCACCGAACTTCTCGTCCTTGTCGACTGAAATGTTTTTCCTTGGTGCGACACTTATTATAAAAGTTTTTCAGCATGTCAAAAACTCTCTTATCTGAAACCACAGGAATGCTTGCTTTACGCCAAATATGTACAACTCTTTGACCAACTAGTTTACAAATGTCAGTCACTGATAATTTAGTTATACTTTCGTCACCACTTAAACAACTTCGAAACCAATGACAATGTCGCATAACGTCATCGTACGTGAGTAGCTGCACTTTATTCATTTCACTTGAAGTGCCGAAGATGCCTCTTTTCACACTTTCCGGTGTTGGCCTGCTATGAGGCTTTATCTTCATCTTCCTTTTCATTGCTTCCGAATTTGGAAACCAGTAGTAGAGCGCGGTGGCTCAGTGGTAGAGCGTTGATCTCTGGTGCTTGGGGTCCCGGGTTAGATCCCTGCCCCGCCAAGTGAACTTTGTGGTGGAAGAACACCGTGTGCGTGGGTTTCCTCGGGGTTCTCCCATTTCCTCCCACTTTCTTCATTCCACCATTTCATTCATTACTCATCATCACCGTCTCCTTTTGCCTCATCGGCATAACTGTAGGACGTAAAACTCAAAGATTTCGTTTTCACACACTCAAACCTTGAATTCTAAGTTTATTCACAATTAACGATAATACCTATAAATTTAGGTGTAGTAATGAAGAGAATGAGATTCATGAGCTTATGATGACCTCTTTTGTTACAAACAGAAAGTGAAACATTTATTGTATTGAAGATTAAAAGTGTATTAGATGTGTAGAAGGACAAATAGAATTTGAACCTTCATTCGTGCAACATAACAAACAAAGTGAATCAATGTTCTTTTTATATATTGAACTGCCTTTATTTATGAAACAAAATACGAAATAATTTCAGTTCTAGTTTCACAATGGATTCCGTGCCTTCTGTAACATTTTCCTACGATAACATGAAACTAACTAATAGTAGTATGGAACTAACAGTAATATGGAACTGATCTTTCCGGAAATGAAATTAAAGATAACTTGCAACCTTAGTTCAACGCTTAGATTCATGGAATTGTTAAATAAAGTTTGATTTTGCATTATCCCAACTTAGATACACAGTATTTAAAAAGGTGAGTTTTTTTTTTAATTTTTATAATAACTGACAATTTTTATGCAACACATCAGTTGAAGTCTACAAGTAAATAATAGGATGATGTAAAAATCGAAGTGAGACATCATAAATTAATCACAAATTTACTTTTAGTAACGCTTTTTAATGCTCATGAATCGTAATAACGATCCAGATACAAGAATTTGTATTGCTTATATCGTACTATATGTTTCTTTCACTGAGTTGTGGACCATAAATAATACATGTGTTCAAGATGGAATCCATTTAAGTTAAAGGTAAATAATCTTTTGAGGTTAAGAGTGATCTCCAGGTTAAAACATTTCGTAGTTAAAATTGTTGGTATTCTTACAACTTCACATATTTAAGGTGTGGGAAGATACATAAAGTCCAAAAGGCTATTGATGTTGAAGCGGGTGTCAAACAGTTACGCTTCGCAGAAGTTAGTTACTTTGCATTATTAAAATTTAAACCTCGCTTATTTAGAGCATAAGAGAGAATATACATCATATACTTGTGGTATGATACACTGTGTGATTTACAAGAAAATGGCAATAATTTGTCCGGTGATCAAACTTGTCGAATACAACAAAAATTTAGATCAACATCCATTAATTATACATGTCGGATACAACAAAAAGTTTATATAAACATATATGTTTTAAACCTTTCTTTCCGAGATAAACGTAATATCTACATCTTATTCCCGTTGCATGATTTCGGGACATGAGGACGCTAGTTGCCATGGCTTAGAAGAGGTGGTGAAGTGTAAGGTACAGTATGGCTGCATAGAGCGTGTAGTGAATCACGTATTTCCTAAAGTGGTAAATAGCGTTGATCTAAGCGGGCAAAAATACTGCAGGTTTCATATTTCAAATAATGCGTATAATGCAAGAAACATTGAAATTGTGGAAGAATACCGAAACGATCTCCACATCGCCGAATCCCGAAAGATGTGTGTTTGCGAGGGCATTAACCACTAAGAACAACTGATAATTTCCATAGTGATACAGTCACACTCATAAGTGGACGTAAAAGAAATATTTCACCACTGTGAAGACAGACCGTATTGTATATGCTGAACAGAAGTCTAATCAAACATTTGAAACTTGTAACTGACAACACAATATAGCTGCACGTCGTGCAAATAAAAACAGAATTAAAACACTGAACTGATGAACAAGACTATACTATTGATAAAAAATAAATACTTTACATGTTACGTTTTGATCTTCTAACCAAGATCCTCACCAGACATACACTAAATCTGTAAACAACGTAACCATACTAATATAATGGCCACGAAAACCTACCTGCTCCTTCATTGGTCTGAACAGGTAGCCAATCAACGACGCCCGTTGAAGACAGCCTCAACCAATCATATACGTCCAAATCTAAGACTACTCGACCAATGACAGAACATCTCAAAATGACAAGAAAAAACATCTTGAAGCAGCATTAACATATAACTCCGAGTGTTTGTCAATAAGCGTTTTCCATTTTGTATTAATATTCAAGCCTTTACTCCAGTTCGTTAAGTTCTTATCTCCTTCTTTTTTTATCCAAGCCTCCTTCCACTTCCTAGGCAACATACTTTCTTCATATTCTTAAACCATAACTTTCTCCCAGTCCACCTTATGTCCTTTATCCTTGACATGTTTGAGTATAGCATTACTTTCTCTACTATATTTTACATCACTCTTATGTTGTTTAATTCTTTCATTCAACAGTTTACCCGTATCTCCAATGTATTTCATATCACAATCTAGACATTTTATATAATATATAACATCTTTTTGCTCCTTTTTCATTCTATCTTCCCCTTTACTTTCTAATGACTTTAACAACTTCCTACTGCCTTTTCTGTACACTCTCATACCCTCCTTTCTTAACATCTTTTAAAGAACTTCTGCCCTCTCCCCTAACCTAATAATGACTTTCCATTTTACCTCTATATCTTCCTCCCCTTCTTCATCTTTCTTGGAACCCACAGAAGCTTTACAAATATCCCTTCTACTATACCCATTCTTATATAACTGTTCTTCAAACTTTTTAAAGTTCTGCTCTACATTTTTGTTACTAATGTTTGTAATTCTCGTCATCATATATCTTATAAAATTAGATTGTGTGCCTTTGTCCACATTACTTTTCTTATTACAATAAATACTTGAATAGCATTATTTCTGATACCATTGTGTTCTAATTCTCCTCCCTTCTTTACTCATCAAAATATCCAGATAACAAAGGCTACTTCCTTTCTCTATCTAAAGCTCTAACTCTACGCCTTTTTTCTTATCCTCAATGCTATTTACAAGATCCAAAAACTCCTCTTTAGACCCTTCTCAAATCCCAAAACAGTCATCAACATCAAATATCTACTCTTCCCTTTTTGCTTCTGCATCATCTTCTTATTCCATACATTCATAATGATATCTGATAGCACAGGGCTTGTCTTAGACCCTATACTCAAGCCTTTCTTAATTCTAAATATGTCACTCTTCACTTTACAAAACATAAAATTCCATAAAAAGGAAGGAGTAAAACATGGTGAAGGAAGGAAACCAACATGGAGCAGCAATTGGGTTTTTCACAGAAGTGTAAAGAAGAGAAGATTATACCATGGAGTATGAGACCCCAGAGGAAGAACATGAAGGGGGGATCTGTAAGGTTGAAGACACTTATAAGGAGGATAGAAATGGAAAATGTGAGGAGCATGATGGTTGGTTTGGAGAAGAGTAATAAAGTGAGTAAAAAATTTACACAGTATTTACTTGCAAAATGTTTGAACTTAGCAGCAATATTTGTGAGGGACTGATTAGAGAAATATTAGATACAACGGGAAGTATTTCTCAGTAGTAAAGTAGAGCACAGATTAAAAAAGAAAATAAAAACATTGGGCATTTGTAACGATAAGAAAACTGAAATAATAGAATACATGCATCAGAAGAGCAGAAGAGTTTTATCTCTTTTTATGGTTCATGTTTAAATTGAAGGAGAAAGAAACATGGGTTGATGACATGGTGTATTCTATAAAGGAAACATTTATGGAAGTTAAATAAGAAGGAAACACAAACAGATTGAGAAGAAAGGCGATTTCGTTGGTAAAAAAGGAAGTCAACAGAAGAACTAAGGATTTAACAAAAGAAGAAATAAGATGTTACGAGAAATTTAAGAAAAGGAAATACATAAGAATAAAGAGAGCTGATAAAGGAGGGGCAACAGTTGTCATGGATAAAGGGTGGTATAATGACAATGTTAATAGATAGAGATAATAGAGTTAATAGATGGTCAGTATGAGTTAGTGGGTAAGAAGAAAAATAGATCTTTGAAGAAATAAAGGAATAAAGTAAGAAGAAGTGGCTCAAAAGTGGGTAAGTGAAGAAGGGGGAATTCCAGTGTTGAAAGGTTTTCCGAAGATTCATAAAAAGGAACTGAAATTAAGATCAGTGATGGATTGTAAGAATAATTATTATGAACCATTGGGGAGTGAATTAAAACTTGTGTTAGAGTGGGTGAGAGATAGGCAGGACTCGTTAGCAGTCAAAGATTATAGTGAGGTAATAGACTACATAACTAATACAGTATTTGAAAGGATGTCAAAGCTATGTTCCCGAGTTTAGAGAGGTGGACCATATTGGATGTCATTAAGTGTACTATGGGGGAAGAAGGTATGAAAAATTGGAAATGGGAGAAAGTAAGAAAAGCTCCCCTTTTGTTATGTGATTTTAGTTTTTGTAAAGTGAAGATGACATATATAGAATTAAGGAAGACTTGAGTATAGGATCTAAGACAAGTCCTGTGTTATCAGATATCATTATGAATGTATGGGAGAAAAAGGTGATGCAGAAGGAAAAAGGGAAGATTAGGTATTTGTGGAGATATGTTGGTGACTGTTTTGGAATTTGAGAAGGGTCTAAGAGGAGTTGTTGAATTTTGTAAATAGCGTTGAGGATAAGAAAAAGGCGTAGAGTTAGAGCTTTAGATAGAGAAAGGAAGTAGCCTTTGTTATCTGGATATTTTGATGAGTAAAGAAGGGAGGAGAATTAGAACACAATGGTATCAGAAATAAAGCTATTCAGGTATTTATTGTAATAAGAAAAGTAATGTGGACAAAAGCACACAATCTAATTTTATAAGATATATGATGACGAGAATTACAAACATTAGTAACAAAAATGTAGAGCAGAACATTAAAAAGTTTGAAGAACAGTTATATAAGAATGGGTATAGTAGAAGGAATATCTGTAAAGCTTCTGTGGGTTCCAGGAAAGATGAAGATGGGGAGGAAGATATAGAGGTAAAATGGAAAGTCATTATTAGGTTAGGGGAGAGGGCAGAAGTTCTTTAAAAGATGTTAAGAAAGGAGGGTATGAGAGTGTACAGAAAAGGCAGTAGGAAGTTGTTAAAGTCATTAGAAAGTAAAGGGGAAGATAGAATGAAAAAGGAGCAAAAAGATGTTATATATTGTATAAAATGTCTAGATTGTGATATGAAATACATTGGAGATACGGGTAAATTGTTGAATGAAAGAATTAAACAACATAAGAATGATGTAAAATATAGTAGAGAAAGTAATGCTATACTCAAACATGTCAAGGATAAAGGACATAAGGTGGACTGGGAGAAAGTTATGGTTTAAGAATATGAAGAAAGTATGTTGCCTAGGAAGTGGAAGGAGGCTTGGATAAAAACAGAAGGAGATAAGAACTTAATGAACTGGAGTAAAGGCTTGAATATTAATACAAAATGGAAAACGCTTATTGACAAACACACGAAGTTATATGTTAATGCTGCTTCACGATGTTTTTTCTTGTCATTTTGAGATGTTCTGTCATTGGTCGAGTAGTCTTAGATTTAGACGTATATGATTGGCTGAGGCTGTCTTCAACGTGTGTCGTTGATTGGCTAGCTGTTATATTAGTATGGTTACGTTGTTTACAGATTTAGTGTATATCTGATGAGGATCTTGGTTAGAAGATCGAAACGTAACATGTAAAGTTTTTATTTTTTTTGGTACAATCTTGTCCAATAGTACAATCTTGTCCAGCAGTTCAGTTGGTTATTTCTGAAGCTTGTAATAGCGTCTGAATGTTGCATCACATGCATCAAAGTTCTATACATTAAATTAACATGTTTTTGACCCATATCATATTAAACCAGTACAAGCCCACAATACTGGTGACTATCTTTTGCTATGCATATTTTGTGTATGGACAACCAATCAGCCAAGTCTATTCTCTCTCATACTATTAAATAATGAGGAAACGTTTACAATAAATTCGATTCATATCGCCTCGTTGCCGAGGAGACTGTAAATTCAATGACAAATGAGATTAGCAATACTCACAATTAGCACCAATTGTTCGTCGAAAACCAGTATGTTTCACTTCAACACGGTTATCATATGCAACTTTCCCTTGATGTGTGGTTTTATAGAAGTAATCAACCAAATGGGCCAGTGCAATTCGATGATCGTGTTGATGTTGCACCTTACCTTGATTTTCCAAAATGCGTTACAGCTATATTTAGAGGACTTTTCTCTTGGTACACGCTGTATAATGTGGTATGAACCGTGCGTTGTGTTAGTTAAGTCGAACTCTCGCGAATATATTCAAGCATACTGCCATGGTCGTTGGATTGGACGTTGCGGACCAGTCACTCTGATCACCTGATTTAACGACGATGGACTACTGTGTCTGGGCTTGATGAAAAAAAAATCTATACGCCGGTGAACAGTTTAGATAAACAGCTGAAACGTATCTCTAGTACAACAGATCACGTGCGCAACAATATGGAAGCCATGTATTTTTGTACTGGAGAGTTGCTAATGTTAGCACGGAACTGTCTCTATGTTAATTATGACGTCTTCGAGTATTTGTTTCCCCTTATTCATCTTACCATTTAACATCATTTTCATATCATAATATAATGCCAAGTTACAGTTGGTCATAACTCATAACTACGCATAATTTACACATTCCATTGTCCATATGCACTAAATTGTATGAAGTGATACCTCTGAGGACACGGTTAAGAGCTTACTAGGGCTATTTGTATGTAAAATCCGATTGTCAATAGATACAAAACTAGTTAAGATAGTGCCACACATTTTTGGTTATTTTACTGTAAACATTAAGCTATTGTTCAACATAATTATCATTTTTGTTTAAACATTTATCATAAAGTTCGACACATTTTTGTACGGCCACGTCGCTAAAAACCCTCGCCTCTGACTGAAGCCATTCTTCAGCAGTTGTTGTTGCGAACCAAATTTTGAATTTATTCCGCTCAATATTTCTAGTTATTTTGTAATTTATTTCTTCTTTTGTTATATATTGTTATTGAGAATATTTAGTGATTATACAATATGACCAGTTTACGTCATCAAGTAATGCATGTGTGAGGGTATGAATATGAAGAGGCAAAGTTAGTTGTTCATGTAAATTCTTATATTTATAGAACTATTTCTAAATCCAGATAAATCAGTCTTTTTCTAACTTTCATTTCAATTTATAGAAGCTGATGATTATATTAAAACACATTACCTAGACTCGACCGTGATTACAAAATCATACGGCTAATATATACGTTCCCATGATTACCGTTAAGTAAACTCCAAACCCCGATATATAGTAAAGCAATAATGTGGTTGGTTGGGTTCAGGAGTTTTTTGTACAAAAGAGAAGTTTTAGAAAGGTCGGGCCTATATGACTTAAACCCTCACCAAATTACGTAATTTTCTAGTTTTCGGCTGCCTTCGAAATTAATAACTGCTTAAAGAATTTAAGAAAGGAAATTCTTTTTGAACTGAGTTATATTTAAGTGAAACAGTAAGTTACACATAAATATATTGGCTGCGTACTCTTAAAATTAACTTTGAATCATGATTTAAGCAGGCTTGTGCTTTTCCAATGGTTTTCGTGAATAAGGCAAACTAGAATTAGACATATACTTAGATCATTGAAGGGATACTTGAATTTGTCTTTAGTGGAATAATGTTTTACAAGTGACGTAGCATTCAATATGATCAGTGCTTAAGAAACAGCAGCTCACCTCCCTCGATTGAGGATATCTGATACGTAGATTCACTACACAAATGTATTGGCTATATTACATGAAATGTTGACTAAAGTATACAAATTAATTCATGTAAGCAAATACGTCCTGTCCATTATAGAATATTGTGTGTTATCTAAATTTTATTCTGGGTTATATAGTAAATATGTTCCTGCTCTATACTAAATTTCTTCGAAATTTAATTTAATTAAGATTTGTTAACCGACTACATATTTGTTCTAATGATGTTTCGAAATTATAATGAGATTGTTCATGTTTATTCCATATAGTGCAATAAAAATAGGATTTCCAATCACAGTTTAGATTAGACTACCTCCCAGATCTTATCTAGGTAAGTTTTCTTCAGTAATACATGTACAAGGATTTTAAAAAATGTGTATTATTTCTTTGACAATGAATATACAAGGACCTGTATGATTTGAATGGTTAAAATACAATCGTATTAATAATGAGTGCTTCGAAAGTACCTACTAGAATAATACAATTATTAAAGCATTTGTGTAGTGTATGAATTGCTAGAATAATCACTGCATGTTTTTTATTCTCTTATTTAGAAATTGAGAACTGTAATATGTATTTGTGGACTCATGCATGATGAATGTGTAATAGTAATAACTGGAAACTGAAAGTATTTAAAGAGCATATTATGTGAAGCAAAGGGGACATTAGCAATGAAGTGAATATTGTCGTGGTTGTTAAAGGAGAAGTCGCTAAATTCTAAATTTCATCTTCAATCAAATAATTTAAATAAATAAATGAATGAATAAATAAATTTCAGTATTTTTGCTTTGTAAGCATGTCTTGATACTGGTAAATTTACTGTATATCGGACTTCCGAAGAGAAACATCAAAATAATTTAATGACCGGGTGTATAGAGGCAACCCCCAGTCACGACCCGTCTTTAGTTTTATTAGAATTACGAAAAGGAAAAGTGAATAAATTAAGAAGAAGGTAGGAGAAAAGAAGGAAAAGAAGAAGAGAAGAAAGGAAGAAGGAACTAGAGATGAAAAATTACTGGATATTAATAGAAATGTGGTAAAGAAGCTTGAATAGTTATTAAAATGGTGGCTCATACCCGAATTTTACTAACTGAGGATCAATTCTGAATTTAGATTAATGTAAAATTAGTTATTTTTCATTATCTCGGCTATGCACCAATACACATATAATATAGTATTACAGACATATTGTAAACACTATCATCGTAAATCAAGATTAAAGGATACCACTTTAAGCTAAATTTGTCATTCATTCACGCACACATACTTTCATACAGAACAATGTATTGATATAGGAAAATGAGTTTAAAAGAAACTATCATCTAACTACAGTTGGTCGACATTTATTACATCTATTAAGAATTTAAACACAAAAAAACACTTATGGCATGCAATTGAATACACATATAAATGTATCCTTCCACCTAGAATCTAGGATTACATCAATATAGATTTGATATGTATTACGTACACACAGGAAAGTTACTTAAGGACAGGCCTATCATAATCTAACTTAACTTGGAGGGTGAAAGGAAATATTTTAAACGTTTTAAATCACTGAATCTTAAATTTTGAGGATTTACAACACCTAAAATCAATGCACTTTAGTCCTGTCCTGGGATGTGGGTACTGTCCAACATGACGATCATGGCTAGAAAATCCATATTCATATTTTAGCTTTTCTACTTGGTTTTGAAATGAAGTTTCAGTAATTTGAGACTCCCGGCAGCTTCCTGAGTTGTTTATTTAACTATTATGCTAATCGTTATCGGAATTCTACTGCTTTTCCCGTCGAAAATCCAAAATTTTCAGGAGTGGAACTACCGTGGTCTAACTCCAAGCGTGTCAAAAGCAGAATAAGGTGAATGCGTGCCATAATACTAAGGCGGAAATATAGTTCCCAATCAGAGCAAAGAATTTTAGCGGCGGAAAATACAAAGCGAAAAAAATGGTAAAAACTGGATTAAACCGGATTTTTAGGAGGATACGGATTTAGGATATAAACCGAAAATTATGTTAAAAATTTACAACATACGGTATGTTCGGAAAGTATGTGTCCCAAATAAATTATAATACCTAAACTGTAATGGCATATTACAGCAAATGTAGAACTATTTTATCAAACACAATCCCTATTTCTACTCTTATGAAAATTATAAAACAAAAGTTGAAAGCAAACTCGTTAGAAGTTGAAATTAATTTTATAGTTTGAACTTAAGGAATAGTATTTATTGACCATAGTATTCATCAGTACGGATTTGTGAGAATCTGTTTTATTTTAATTTTATTACAGTGAGAAAGAATCATTACTACAAAGGAGTTGAAAGAAAATCTAAATACATCTTTCCTAAATATTTTATTTCAGGGTTTCCATATTGATCAAGATTGCCCTAATATTTATAAGTTAAATACAAGGAATTTTACTTCCCGATATATATCTTCAAAGTAGTTAGTTAGTTCTACATTTTACCGCTGCTAGACGAAACTTATATACAAATACACGCTTTTCCCTCATACCTATTCTGTCAATCAACACAAAACATTTTGCACACATTTTCTATTGCCTGTAGTATTCTTCGAGATATATTTGGATTATGTGCTTTTACCCGAGGACACTCAGGAGGGGTCCGAAGTTAATGGGAGTGATTTCTGGAGGGAAGTTTTCCGACATTCCCCCAATTTTCTCTGTTCAAGTAATATATGCTCCAAATCCATACACCTCTAGAATGCTTGTTTCATAGTGAAGAGAGTGAGCTATAAACCATGACTTTCCAATGAACTGTGTTGATGCAATAGCTTTTTCACTGCGAATCTACGATTTTATTTATACTAACAGGGTTAATGTGCCCCAAGGACAGTTGGTGTCTTACATTGAACGTCTCCGCGATTTCATGCACTGTGGGCCGTCTATCTGCTGTTACGATGCGGACCACTCTGCGTTTACCCCTGTCACCGACACGCCTCTGACGTAGTAGTTTGCCCGTGGGGTTGCGGTTTTACCGGAAGCCAGGTACTCACGATACATCCTTGGCACAGTTGCCTTTGAATATTCGAGTGCCGCAGCCACTTCTGAAATGGAGCCACCCAGTCGTCTGGCTCCTACGATTTGAAGACGGTCAAGTACAACCAGGTCCTTCGTCTTTGTCCATCACAAACTACACTGACACGGATACCGAGAAAGAAAGTACACGAAAGCAGTACCTTTGCGATGGATCAAAGGAACACTGCCTCTGGACCGTGGAAATTTGGAAAAACTTTGCCTGAATAGTTTCATGTTGGTGCATGTCGATGAACCGGTAAGGATGCGTTGCCAACCGCAAGAGGAAATTGTTCCATGGTGACAGTACGGAACTGTGCATGCCTGTAGTGGCGGTATTCTCATCTTCAGCATGTTTACGTGGACTGAAATGGGTCCACTATCCTCTGTAACACAGTCCTTCACAGGTAAACGCTACCGCGATATTCTGGATGTTCATGTTATGTCATTTGCTCGGCTGCCACATCCAGGTGGTGACCTCATCTTGCAGCAGGACAATGTGCCGGCCTACCGCTCTAGGATGGCAGCAAACTGGCTTGATGAACTCTCCTCTTATCTGGAAACACTTCGCTGGTCACAAGGTCATCAGACCTCAATCCGATCTACCACATATGGGACGCCATGGAATGACGTGTTAGACTGTGGATTTTCTTCGAACTACCCTGCAAGCTCTGTGGGAAACTTTACAGGAGATATGGATTGAGATTCCACAACAACACTTTAGGTACCTCGTGGAGTCCATGCTGCTGCGGGTAGCCGCTGTTATCAAAGCGAAAGGTTGTGTTACACGCTATTAGGTAGGTGTCTATAATTCAACTGGTAATCAGTATATATTGTCTTCCTTTTTATAACGACAATACTTTTCAGTTTAGCGATTAAGATCTAAGCATAATTATAAAAGCTAGTACGTATAGTGAAATGGTGACAAGCATGAAACAGGATATAATGATATTTTCTGTAAATCGGGTACAAAATGCATCTAAAATAATTCCGCTAAGTATATTTTCTTTCATTTATAATAATGAACCCCTTATTTAAATCACCATGTTTATTTTTTCATAAAGTTATATTTTCAAGCACTAATAGATAAAACTTTAAGGTACGCTGAACTACGAGGAGAAAGTAATTACTTATTAAACGCATAACCTATAATATTAGATGTATAAAAAAGAAATAGTGATAATTTTACGTTTATTGAGTTAGGAGTCATAAGGCAAAAACTACGTGCTGCTGAAAAAATTCAAGATGGCGTATTGCTTATTTGAAATGGCGGGAAACCATCAACTAGAGTTTTGGGGCTGTTTTAGTATAATATCAATACATATAACATATTCTAACAGGTTTAATCTTTTTTTAAAAAAAAGTTTGACCGCTTTTCGTCGTAATTTCACTGGACTAGGGCTATTTATTCAAAAAGGAGGAAAACCAGCTACTAGATTTTTTGCAGGATAATAACATGAGTAAAACATATTTCAATAGATTTCATCTTCTTTCTAAAATGTTTATCTCAAACATTGATTTCAATGCACACATAGGGCTACATACAGAAAGATAGTGCGAAAGTCTATTTTCAGAGTTCTTGTGCACCCCCTACTGACGCCACTGTTTACAACCTATTGATGAAGCTAGCTGGATTTTCAAACCTGTTGATACTTACCGGAAATTGCAATGAAAAGCCGTCTCAAATCACTAAATACCTTTTTCTTTGTGTTAAATGATTCATTCATATGTTTCTACAGAAACTTTGCGCAGTCCGATAACGTTTGAAGCTTCATTGCGCATCTTTGGCATTGTATATACTGACAATATATATCGTTTTAAATCTCATGGAATTTCCAACATCTTTTATACGATTATTTTTTCATATTTCTACTCTGTTAAGTTGTATGAGTCAATAAAAAGAATACAGATCCCAATACAGACCCCTAATACAGATCCCAAATTTGCACTTTATTCTAAAGTTATGCAAAAATTGTTACTTGGAGAAAAGTGATAATAACATATTACATTGCCTACAATATTAGAAATATAATAAAGAAAGAATAATCCTTCTACGTTAATTAGTTTAGAAGTTATGTGACATAAACTAAGTTCATGTGAGAAATCCAAGATGGCAGACTATTTATTCAAAATGGCGGAAAACCCGCAACTCGATTTTTTGGGATTTTTTGGAGGTTAATGAGGAGGAAATCACGAATAAATTCCAGATGGTCTCATCCTTTTATTTTAAATCTCTACCTCAAACCTTATTTTGACTGCACTATCTTGTACACTCTCAACTGAAAGTACGCCAACTATTTTATTAATTTGTTATACAGTCTTCTCTATTTTCCTGTGTGTAAATATTATTGTGTATATTATATAGGGCAAAAGGAGAAACAGTGGCAGAACTAGAAAAGTTGTTTGTAACTTTATTTGATGAAATGCTAATAAATTGATCTATTTTCTTTGACAGAAATATGAACAGTAATTTGTGCACATTAATTAGAGCATATAATAATGGCTCGATTATTGTGTCAGAAAAAATATAAATCAATTTATTTTAATTTTGACAAACTAACGACTAAATCGTGCCTGTGTCAATGATAAGAGCATTTGAAAACACTGGCTA
Source organism: Thermobia domestica (assembly GCF_964235325.1). NCBI lineage: Eukaryota > Metazoa > Arthropoda > Insecta > Zygentoma > Lepismatidae > Thermobia > Thermobia domestica. The sequence continues at coordinate 148,818,050 of NC_137462.1, read as the reverse complement.
TAAAGTAGTTACTCAACTCTGTGATTTAAGATGCACGAATCATTCCTTATGAGAAGACTGGATAACTATCGAGAACATAATGTGCAAAAAACGCGCATGATGAATGATGAGAGGTGTTTGTGCAGTGCTCCTCACCTGCTAAAGTTAGTAATAAGGCATTTTGTATATAAAGTCTTGTCTCTCCTAGGTAAGGAAATTACTAAAGATAGAATTTAATTAACTTATCATGAGAGTCAAAGATCGTTTAGAAGATTACCGATGAACAACTACATGTAGCAGATTTTTTAAAGGAAGTAAAATGTGAAGGTTGCTGCACAATTGTTACCAAATACTGTAGCTAAAATACTCATGTTCTGCAAAGATAATACAATGTTATCATATGATGTCACTAGTGCATTCTTTAAGAAAAACCTACTGGGTATCCAGACACAAAAGAGCCCTTGACACGCATAGCAAAATTAAAATGCACAGATATTTTTTAAAGATACATTTTTGTATAATGTGTACACTTTTGAAATAATGGCATAAAAATGATGTATTTGTCAGACTTAAGCTAACCGTTTCATTTCCGATTGAACATATTGTCATCAATACAGGAGCGGACATTTTCTTTTCTACATTTTGGCTCAAATTCACTTTCAGGTTGGTACTTAAAATCGTAATGTGCTATCATACTTCGATATTTTAATTGATTGACTTATTTATTTATCCACATTTTAAAGTTGGACATAGACTGGACAAGGACAAAGAAACACGACTGGTACAGATAAAGAGGACACAAAACACACAATGCAAGACACAAACTACTCAACAAGAAAATAACTAGAGACAAAACTTTTTCGCAACAATTTTGATATTTTGTAGCATTAATTATCACAATATTAGCATTTATATGGCATTAATTATCACAATTTTCGCATTTATTTTTTTTAATGTAGCATAAGTTTTTTTTAAAAAAATATATTGTAAATAGTACTGAAGGGCACTTGTAAACAGTATATTTTAGTAATAAGGTGTACCTAATTCAAAAAATGAGGATATACCTTAATTCGGTGCACATTTTGGCTAATGTATTCACTGAAATATAGAAATTAATGCAAACATTTAAACACTTCCTCGAAACTCATCCCTACTTAAAAGATAATATGCAGCAATACATTACCAATTTTTAGTTTAAGTTTGTTCTGACGTCATTAACAATCATTTTATACTTGGAAAATAATATCTCGGCATCAACACTCAAGACTGGTAAACATAATGAACTTAACGAGCTGACAGCAGAAGACCAATGGTTAACTTTTAAATTGTTTAACAATGTCAACATCCTTATCCTGACTGTTGAGAACTTCAATAACCTTACTTTTAAATTCACGGTAAGCAACCAACAGATCATGAACATTTTTACCACAAAACACAGAAAACACAGGGTTGTCGTCAGTTGCTTGCGTGTAATTCCAGAGCTTCACCAATACTTTTGAGACGCAGGCTTCAACTTTACTTCAACTTCAGCCTGCTGAGAAGCACTACCTTTTTAATTTAACTCTGCAGTAACTGACCCAAATCTTCCTGCTTGAGCTAACTCTAATTTATTTCGCAAGCTTTTCGTTGTCCCGACAATAAGTTGGGCATAAGGGTAATTCGACCCTTCTACCTCCTTAATCAGTTGAGGAACAGCACTTCCATGTTCACTAACAAATGATGCTTGCACTTGAACCGCAAAGTTGCTTTTATTGTTACTGCTAAAATTTTCTAGCCACTGACTTGCATGAGATGTACTTGATGGTATGTTAGATTATATTGGAAATGCGCCGTTTAGTTATTATTAGCAATAGTTAGCAAGAATTCCACTTTTTCGCTTTTATTCACATTTATCGCAAATAATGTCGAATTTCGCAAAAATTCGAGATAATATAAACATGATTTCTGGTTATGAAACGAAAACTTTGAGATTTCCTGAAATATATATACGCATTTTTTTTAACGTTTTGCACATATCGCATTAGCGAAAAAGTTTCGCTCTAGAAATAACGTGAACAATACGTGAACTTGAATAAACATTTCTCTAACGAAATCATTTTATGTGTATACGCATGTAATCAATACTAAATATTACTACCAATACTTTATTTTCTTAAGAAACAATGTAATCAAAAATGTCACTTTCCGGTTAATATCTTAGCAATTATTTAAATCATGGCATGTAAACCTTTTGTTAGTGGTTTCACTTCTACTATAAGTTTTACACTTTAAATCTCAATCTGATTCACGTTGTTTGGTTTCTCTCCTGTTTTAAAGCGTACTATTCCATTTGTAACTGGTTAATTTTAGTATTATTTTCACACTTCAAATTTTAACCTGTCCCATACGAGGGGGGACCGAAAAGAAACCGGATTGAAAGAGCGCTACCGTTCTTAGGCGAACTAGAGAGTTCTCCTACTAAGTGGGCCTAGTAGAGACCTCCCCAGATCAGTTGGCCAAGCGGCGTATGCGTAGGAGGTTAACGTTTGATCGTATTATTGTTTTTCTCAACTGTTTTCGTTTGCCGCCTGCGAAATCGTTATTTTAGATTCAAAGGAACAAGGAGTGTGTTTGCTTCCTACTTGGGAAATCGGAAACGAAAACTTAACAAATGCTTCAACAGGCTGTCAAGAAGGATACTATGAACCTCACACAATTTTTTGAGTGGTTTGGACGCTTTAAGTGTGGTGAGATGAGTATTGAAGATCATGCTCGTTCTGGGTGGTCTTCGTCATTTCAAAACGAGGGAAACATCGAACGATTCTCCCCCAAAATCAGCGAGGATCGTCGTTTCATAATCGATGATATTTCAAAACAGGCAGGAGTTAGTTGGAGCTCGTGCCAGCGTGAGGTTTTGCAAATAAGACATGTTGCCGCTAAGTTTGTTCCTCGCGTGCTGACAAGGATCAAATCATTCGTCTGAATTTGAGCCAGGACTTGAAAATCAGATTGAAAGTGATTCAAACTTTTTGACCAAAATGATGACATTTTCCGAGAATTAAACAAAATCTAAAAGGAAAATGTTTTGATGGTGTAGAGGCTGTAAAAAGAACTTCGCAGAGCGCATTGGACGATATAAAAGTTCCAGAGTTCCAGAGGTGCTTCAAACAGTGGGAAAGAAGATGGGAGAAATAAATCGCATTTAATGGAAAGTACTTTGAAGGAGACTGAAAGAATTTTGTAAAAAAAATTAATAAATTATTTTTTAGAAAGAAAGTTTCTTTTGGGTCCTCCCTCGTGTTTGGTTTCATACCTGTGTTAAAGCATTTTAGGCTATTTGTTAATGGTTATACTCTTGCTATTATATTTACTCTTTAAAGCTCACCTGTTTCACACTGTTTGGTTCCTCACGTATTTTAAAGCGTGTTTCCCAGTTGTTATTAATTACACTCCTGCTATTATTTGCACACTCTACATCTGAATGTGATCTGGATTGTTTGGTTCTTACATGTTTAGAATATAATTGAATAAGTTTCTCATCTATTGACCATAGGCTTAACTAAGTCGTTTCTATTACTAGTTATCTTAACACTTGTATTACTGTCACGGCAATTGATACATGATCCACTATTTCTTTTCGAACAGCTTCCAGTTTCTGTTCCGACGAGTCACAGGCATATTATGAGTTGTACGGCACTGTCGCCTCTGCCCATCGTCATCCACGTTGTTGCTAACTACGCAGTCCTCCTTTTCACTGGGAAAGTGGTTTTCCAACATTAAATTCATTTCCCTTAATGTTGGATCCCTTGCTGTAATAACAGGTAGTAGTTCAGACCGTTGAAGACTTTTCTGCATCTGCTGGAATATACTGGTGATGTCATACATGACAACTGTTAGCTTAAACTGCATAGAATTTTCGGCCCACGCATCTAACATTCCTTTGGCACCAGTTTGATCCTTTTTCTCTCCTTCCCTAGCAATTGCCTCCCAAACCATCTTGCACCAAGGTAAATTGTGGAGTACGGTGGAAAAATCGTCTGTGATCGCTTCTTAATAAAACGAAATTTCTAGGACACTCGATATTCAATTGTCTCCAGAAAACATACAAACAGCAAAACAAAACAAACATTGCAAGCTAATTCATGCAACATTAATTAACTAATTCTGCCGCTCTTGTTTCTTCCTATTTACCATAACCTCCTCTTCAATACACGGGTTAGCTTAGCCTCAAATATGTTTTAACACGTAGGCCTATGACGGGCGACATTCCTGACTTTGACTTACGTACCTATATTAATCATTCGGCGTTAGAGATTTTCACTAAAAAGCAATCGGCGTCGGCACTCGGAATGAGTAGCTCGTGCTTGCTCTACATCTTGCCATTTTCGATCTAAGGTTGCGAGGTCAGTAATACAACTAGCTATCGTCGCAACGCAAAGTGTTCCACAAAAGCGTAAGAGTTATATTCATAATATTTCATCAGAAATAATGAGTCTTAATTGTAACGAACCAAAACTGTGTTGTAAGCTAAAGATACATAAACATTCCATTTCATAAAAATTAAATATCCAAATAGCAAGTTGTTGTCTTCTGTTATATTCTCCCAGAGACTATTCAAAACGTATATAAGTCAAATATCATTTGGACCGTTACATGGGAGAGTTCACCTTCAACCTTGCTTTCGTTTTAGTCTGTCTTATAACTTTCTCTGTATTAGAGTGCAATGAAAGTGCTAACATCTCGAGGTAGATAAATGAGTACACGAAATGAACTAAAGAGGATTATCTGAAATTTCAAGAATGAAGCTCTCAAATTTTATACCTACCCACAGAATAAAAGCCAATACATATAGTCACAAAACCAGAGTACATAAAAGTAATTTTAAATTTACAATAATTCAAGTAATTTATTGTTCAAGTACACTTACAGTAATTTAAAGATTTATGAAGTGCACTGCGTATCCAAATGCTGAGCCTGGGTATCCATTTGGATACAAAAAGGTAGCTTACAAGATGCCCTGGATGTCACTCCAATTGTCGTCTGGATGCAGCTTGTGAACGCCTATTTTGACATTTTTAATTCATCCACGATGTAAGACAGAAATGGTGTACAAAATGAATTAACGGTGAAAGAATAGCAATATCGAGAATTTACCTTTGAAGTTATAGCTTCACAAGTAGTTTTCAAAATTATTATCAAGACATTTGAGTTATCCCGGGGTCCCATGGTTTTGCCGGCTTGGGTAAAGGAGACGGTGATGAGAAATTAATCAAATGGTGGAATGAAGAAAGTATGAGGAAATGAGGAACCCCGAGAAAACCTAAGCATACGGCATTTGTCCACACAAAATTCACTTGGTGGGAGGTGGGATCGAACCAGGGACCCCGGGACGCTTTCACACTGATCCACCCCTAAACGAGACGATGATGATGAGAAATGAATGAAGTGGTGGAATGAAGAAAGCTTGAGGAACCCCGAAAAAAGCTAAACACACTGTGTTTATCCACCACAAAGTTCAGTTGGAGCAAGGTGGAATTGAACCAGGGACACCATGCACTAGAAGTGAACACGAGAGCACTAAGTCACCGCAGCCCCTAAATTTACAATCAAATATGAAATATCTGTTGGAGAGCCTTTTCAAGAATTACCTGCAAATATAGAATTACATAAAATCCATCTTAAATGTAGGACTGAAATTTCTATCAAAGGATTTCAAACAATTATAGTAGTCAAAAAATATTTTCTTGAATATCAAGCGGATTTTTTCCGCGAACTAAAGGGCATCAATAGATAATTAACAGGTATCATAAATGGAAATTTTCAGTTTTTGCATACAGCGGTTATGTCCGCTACGCTTAATGAGAAAGTGATTATGGTAATGGAATTGAGATATGAAGGATGTAGGAGTAATCGGAAGAATTTTAAGAAAACCCACGCATACGATGTTTGTAAATTACAAAGTCTACTTGCACAGACATTAAAAAATTGGCCTTGATAATAAATGTGAACTGAAAGTACTAGCATATTCCCTTTGGCTTGTAATGTATAAGCTATACTAAACAAGCAACTGAAACACTCTTCTTCCAAAATATCAGTTTATAAAAACATGAAGAAAGTGGTGAAATGGGAGCATTAAAAATTTCAGTAAAAAGTTTTGTTTGGTAAATACAAATCGTTTAACCTACTATAGAAAATATTTAAGGGAAAAAAGCATAAGGGGAAATACCTATAGGCTAGTGACGAAACTTGTCTAGTGAGATCTCTGTATTTTCATTTTTAAACTAAAATATAATTCTATGCCACAATAAAATTTTCGTAATGTAATAGACATCTGAACTAGGAATGGCAAACAAACATTTGAAATTAAGAAAACAATAGTAATTTCACACGTGATAGATATAAGAATACACGATAACTATCAAACAGGCAGACAACGTTACTCTTGTCCTGAACGTGTGTCGAAGAGACGTTAGAAGAACACAAACGCGTCACCTGATGAACTAACTTTGTTTATTTATACCATGAACTAGATTAAATAGGAAAGTGATTCAGTCATACATCAGATTTATTCAATCACTGTGCCGTCACATTCTTAAGCCCTGGAAGAAATTTCGTGGACGCCAATGATAATTTTTTTGCAATTATTTAAGCGAGTTCAATTTGGCTGCATTTATTTATAATTAGGAACATAGTGTTCCTGAAAGACGAGAATTTGATTATGCATAAATTTATTACCATTAATAGTATAGAAACTTACAATTGTAGTTAATTACTAGAACTGTCTGAAAAACACGCAACGCTGTTTCTTTTAAGGAAAACTTATGATGCAGATCTATTTATCTGCATAACATAGTACCGATGCCAATGGTATATTTGACCTGTAAGTTGCGTTATTTTAATTTAAATATATACTCATGGAGAAATTGTTATGTTAGTTCTGTTAGTACGTATGTATGACAGCTCTCGGCACAGCTCTAAAATAAAAGTGTGTCCAACCTCGCCGAGTACTAAACATCTCCTCCACACGTTTAGTAAAATCAAAGCGATGTTAATCGTTTCTTTTCTGTGGAGTGGCACCATGCATCAGGATAATGTCTCCGTACGTGCAGCTAATATCATTGTGTTTTCCGGCACAGCACAGTTTTCCTATAGTTCAAGCAGCAATTCTCTAGGATAACCTTATGCAACGTTTTGTCTGTTTCTAAAAATACAGAAGGCATCCATAAGGAACGAACGGTTATATCCGAGAAGATATTTAGTGCGAAGTTACAGTTGTTGCATCCAAATTTCTTCTAGAGAGCTTCCAGGCTTAATTGCAGGCAGTCGATAGAACTAGAGGTGTAATCAACTGGGAAGAAATTAGAATAGGACATTGAACCAGGAGGATAGAGCATTGAATGCAACTTTTTGTTTTTTGTTCTTCTGCAACCAACCATTCGCAGAGACTTTCGACTTACGGTGATAATGATTGTACTGAAATACTTGAAGTAGATATGTACTCATAAAATCAAAATATTTATCAACTTTAAGATTTATATTTGTAATAATGTTGCTAACTGTATGCTATTCCTTGCTAAAATATGAAGCAATTTACTCATGAAAAATTATTTTGGGTGTTTGCCTTATATTCCGTTTATGGAGCAGAAATACACCAGGTACCAAGAATTTCAAAAAACAACATGAAAAAGAAACACACTAACCATCAAGCTGAGGGCCTTGGGGGTTTGGATCTTTAAGATGAATACCGTGCTGTTTTTCTAAGACATCAAACAACCAAGCAGCTTCTACGAGCATCAGAATTTGTGAATATATTTGAATTCTTCAGTTATTTTGGCAACGCACACGTATCCATAAGCCACGATGTTTCTCGGAAACTTTCTCTTCTAAAACAAACATTTTTTAGGAGAAAATAGTTCCTTACATTATAAATTTTCTGTTTGAACTGTTGAAACATATAAACTTAGCCGGTGACTTCTATATGACACTTCTCTCCAGAATGACTTTGGAATTTATTTAAGATGTGATGTCTTTTAAAAGTCTCTTTCATGTGTATGTTAGATTAACTCAAAACAGAATAAAAATATAGACGTTTTGGTGTATATGAATGTGTCCATCTCACTTACTGACAGAAAAGATAGACAGGTCACAAAATTGTGTGTACACATCGCTTCTGATTTTCTTACGCATCGGAATATAGCAAATCGTCAATTAAAAAAAAAAAAACCTTTTTTTTTTTTTAGAAATAACTATTTCTATCGTAATAAAACACTTATATACAATTCTAACCTTCAGCCTCATATTCCATCAAGCACCAAATATGTGTTTGGTCACCGGACTCCAACTGAAATGAAAATAAATAACAATAAATGTAAAATTATATATTAAAATATTCGCTTTCAACGTTCCGTTTGAAATCGGATTCATGTTCGCATTGCGCCGAAGTAGTAAAAATTGAGCAGAAAATAATTTGTTTGTAACTTTCCCAGGAGCCAATTATGTTTCTCCGAGGAAGTGAAAAGCATTTTTAATATCTAAGGAGAAAGCTAAAGATAACTAAGGAAACTAAGAAAAACTAGATAACTAAGGAAGTATGTAAGAGCAACAAGATAGTAGGAAAATTGAACCAAAAAGAATATTTTAAGGTTATCATACAAGTAAAGTTTATTATTCTCTCTATAACTTACAAGTTAATGAAATGTGACGTACGTTACAACTTAATACAAGGTGTCCCAAAAGTCAGCCAACCCGATATTTAAGTCCGTATAATTAAAAAACTAAATGGAATGTGGAGGAACGCTCTTTACAACAGAAAGCCCTATATATTGGGAAAAGTTTCACATAAACACCATTCTTGCATGCATGATCAAACAATAAACATTAAAAATGTTGCCAGAGACGGATTTTTTTTTTTGCAAATCTATGACGCTAAATCATAGAAGCAATACCCGTAAGATATTTCAACATTTCTGAATACTTCCGAACAATCTGGATGCCCTAAATTTAATTTGACAGAAAAAGTACGTTGATGAAGTCTTACAAACACTGCACACACAATTCACAAAATTCATGTTTTTACAATAATATGTACCACGCTGGCAACACTGCTGCTGTCAAGGGTCACTGAAAGATGTGTTTGACCTCTAGCTAGCACACTAAGACACTTTTAATGAAAAAGAAGGAAGTTGATATTTAAAGGAAATATCTGATAACGTACATACACCTTGCAACCCTGAAATTGACAAATGAGTACAAATTACATGAAGTGTTCAAAATGTAGACCATTTTCTTCGAGACATAAGTTTGTACGTTTTATTCTTTTTTCGGACACCTTTCTGAAGGATACATCACTGATTTTCTCAATTTCCTGGGTAATGTTTCTTTTCAGATCCTCCGAAGTCCAGGGTTTATTTTGGTATAATTTCTGCTTGAAGTAACCCCACAGGAAATAGTCAGCAGACGACAACTCTGGAGAGCGGCTGGGCCATAAATTATAACGACTCTATAGAAAAGCGTCGTCAACCTGGTTCGTCTTGTAATATACAAGTTACGAAGCGATAATTACTTTTCTTTATGCAAGAATCAACTCAGATATTCAAAGATCATTAGTCTCACCTTTATTGCTTGATATGTCTTAAATATTCCTTTTTAAAACCGTGAAATACATAAATTCACTTGACTAGGTCAACACATAACATGTACATAGCCACGACTATCCCATAATAATCTCCTACATATATTAAAAAAACATTCTTCTTTTCTGTTAATTTAAAATGAACATTCTACTAAGTATATTACATATTTATGAGCACTTTTTGCCCACTGTACAGGTAAATATTATACAAACTAAAGTATTTCGTTATAGAAAATGTCGCCCGAAAAAGGGACTGAATATAAAAGTCATGAGTGGGCTTGGCTTTTATATTCAAGAACCACTGGTCTGATTAGATTAATGTTCGTACATTACATATGTTCTTTATATTTTGATCACACCTCGTATATATCTTCATTACTTTTTGGTTAACCCTCATATATATATAAAATATTTATTATCATTCACATAAATACATTTACAATAAATCTTTGATTTCATTAATATTTCTCTTTTATTACATTATTATTTATTCTTTATCATTAAAAACATCGTCGCTTAGAAATATAATTAACGAGGGTGAAACACAAATTATCAAGATTACTAGTTTCGATCATTATTACAAACGATGATGTGACAAATAATATTTGTTCTTTTCGGGCGCATTGTATAACAAATAAGTTAGATGTTGCAATTGTAATGTATACATAGTAGCACTAAGATGTCCAAAATAAAGAAGAATTTCACTCAAGGTAGTCATTGAATAATTGATTTTATAGAATGGATCTTATTCTTAACATAATCTTTGATAATTAAACACAAATCAATCTGATATAAAATAATTTTTGCCTTTAACTAATTATAAATTGAATTATGATTCTTCACATTACTAAGAAAGAATAAAAATTAAACATAACCTACGTTTGAATAATCAAATGGAAGTAAATAAATTTATTTTACAGAAACAAAAGACACCTTTTTGTTATTAAATAAACACATTTTTCATTATTATTGTTATTTTTCATTCTTATTTATTTGATCAAGAATGTTGGGTGCTACTAACTCTTTAACTAGATGCATTTCAAATATTTATAACCATCGTTTTCATTATTAATATTAACACAAACTTTAAAACGAAAATTCACAAGAATCTATAACCAACATGGGTTTAACCTAATTTCGTTAACGGTAATCATGTTATATTCGCACTGGCATATGAATCTAATAAAGTGCATTGTACCGCACAATCGTGGTTAGGTTCTACATTAGATTGTACATGTCTTTCATCGTGATTTGAATTTGGATACGAAGTACCATCTCGTGAACAATGATTATGTCTATACATAGGATTGGTAGCATCTCTAGGATTTCGACATGTATTTCTATTATTTTTGTGTCTACTTCGGTTGATTAGGTTAGGCGGATTCCCTACATAGCCTTGTCTATTTTGTTCATTTTGATTGCTAGAGTATACTCGTCTTAGGTTCGGTTCATTATTATTCACACTTCGGATATTCAAATTCCGAACAGGGACCAAATGATCTGAATTATTCTTATTTTTACCCATTCCTGATTGTGTTAGATTCATAGCATGGTATTGAGTTTCGTAGCATTGTACAAGCATTAATAAATGACTGAAACTCATACACTGTGTGGAAAATAAGATCTGCTGTAATTTAAATGGAAGCAAGTTGCGAATCGATGCAATTATTCTTGATTCCGATTGCAAGGGATTAACAACCTTTAATTCATTATAGACATTTACAACAAACTCTACAATAGATTTGTGCAATCGAGGATTGAAATGTTGATTTCTAAGAGTGGCATCTCTGTTTGCCAGCAAAAAGTCATTTTCGTAATTCGCGATCAATGCCGCTTTAAATTCCTCATATGTACTAATGTGATCACGTATTGCCTTAAACCATAAGGAACAAGGTGGGAGTAATACATGGGGTATTAATTTCATGTATTGTGATCGGTCGATAGACATTATATTGCATTCGTCTTGGAACTTCTCTAAGAAAGAACTAGCATTTTCATTGCACTTACCACTAAATTTACTCATGGCTTTGATTTCGCTCATCTTGACACTTAACTTTACCTTTCTTTTCTCACTCCTTGTTCTTGTGGTGTGATTGTTCCGGTCCGTAGCGTGCTGTGTCATGATACCATTTATATTTCGTTCATCAGTGATCTTCGGACAATTTTCCTCTAATATAATATCCTCCTCAGATTCCGGCGAAGGCGTATTTATATCCGGTGATTGGGGAAACTCGAAGCGATCACTGCCCAGATTATTGCGATAAATGTTATCTCTAGCCTGTAACGTTTTAATTTCTTCCTGCATAGTAGCCAACTGGATCTTTTGATGTTTAACGGAAGATTCTATTAACGTTAAATCCTTTTTTACAGCACAGATTTCATGATTTTGATGATCGTGCTTTTCTTGACACTCATCGGCTATCCTTTTTAACTTCTCTTCAAACTGCGAGGATATGTCGTTCATCACCTGGACGATTGTTTGTTTCGTATCGTCTGATTTCAGTTCTATCCGTTCTATTCGTTTACTTAATTCTTCATACTGCTTGCTAGCTTCGTTAAATTTCAGTTCTAACTTCTTTTCCATGGTCTGGTTAGCTTCATAGAACTTCAGTTCTATCTTCTGTTCCATGGTCTGGTTAGCTTCATAGAACTTCTGTTCCATGGTCTGGTTAGCTTCATAGAACTTCTGTTCCATGTTTGTGTTAGATTCATTGAGCTTCTGTTCCATGGTTTGTTTTATCTCAGTCGTCATTTGCATGATTTGTCGCTGCACAGCTAACAAAAGTCGATCCTCAGATGACAAACTTGGTGTTGCACTAATTTCACCTGGATTACTGGTATTAGATTCCTGTTGCACTATTTCACTATCCATTTTTCTTTTGATGACCTTACCGCTTCGTAATACGGTTAAGTTCGTATTCATAAATGGTAATATCCAAGTAAATTCAGCCCTACTTTCCTTCTTCGGGAACTGAATTTTCAAAAGTCCCGGGTTTGGTAAACCAAATTTTTATAACGACTCTATAGAAAAGCGTCGTCAACCTGGTTCGTCTTGTAATATACAAGTTACGAAGCGATAATTACTTTTCTTTATGCAAGAATCAACTCAGATATTCAAAGATCATTAGTCTCACCTTTATTGCTTGATATGTCTTAAATATTCCTTTTTAAAACCGTGAAATACATAAATTCACTTGACTAGGTCAACACATAACATGTACATAGCCACGACTATCCCATAATAATCTCCTACATATATTAAAAAAACATTCTTCTTTTCTGTTAATTTAAAATGAACATTCTACTAAGTATATTACATATTTATGAGCACTTTTTGCCCACTGTACAGGTAAATATTATACAAACTAAAGTATTTCGTTATAGAATCTTTGGAATTCTGACAATAACCACAAAATTCGCGCAGCATACAAGATGAATCGTTGGATGTGTGGCAAGTTGCTCCAGCTTGTTGCACCAAGCATAACGTTCATCTTCTTCCAGGAGAGTAACGAATTGCATTATGAGATCCCCGTACACAGCAGTACCCACTGTTGTTTCAAATAATATCTAACTGTCTGATGAAGCTTCCGATTTTTTTTGCGTAAAATGGTGTAACGGTCTCCAAGAGACGGAACTGCAGACACGTACGGAAGTTCAGAAAGTGAGGCGAGCGTCACATCAAACAGCTCGTGAGAGCCAAACAAACTGTCAGTGTCCGGGAATTACGTGACCAATACAATGGCCGATGTACAACAATCATTTCAGACTTAACTATATGGCGTACACTGACACGCATAAAATTCCACAGCAAACGACTCACTCGTTACCTACTCCTTACAACTCATCACCGCCGATTTCGTCACTCTTGGACTCAGGAACACGCTAATTGCAACGTGAGTGAATGAAAAAGTGTGTTGGTCTAAGAAATTACGGTTTGCGCCACTCCTCTCTGACAGTAGTGTGCATGTGAGGCGACAACAGCAGAAGCTGTGGACCTCACGTGGATGGCCGTACTGTACATGCAGCTATATTGTTTGGGTATGCTTCTGTTGGTATGGATTGGAACCGTTGATTTGCATGATCACAGCGATACATTCATCGTGTACCTGCAGGTGTCAGAGGGTCTTGTTAACTTCAGAGAGCAACACTTTTACTTACACGAAGATGGCATTTTCCAGGAGAACAATTCCTGGTGCACGAAGTCAGTACTCTATTTGCTTGACTAAAGAAACATTTCACGGAACTGCAGCGTATGAGTTGATCCCTAACTCACCTGATCTTAATCCTACAGAACATTTATAGGATGTTGTGGAACTAGCTCTTTGCACCATGACTCTCGCACTGACATCTGTGGGCACATTGTAGGATTCCATCAGGAATATATGGTGTCAGATCCCCGTGAAACATATCAAGAACTACCAGAATGCATGCCACGTCGTGTTCGGATCGTCCTCTTTGCTAAAGCTGAGCCAACAAAATATTAATTAGGAGGTCGCTATTCAAGGAACACGATCTAATGTAGATAGCTAGATAGCTAGATAGATATTGCACGTTTGATTAAAATTATACGCAGAAGAGACTGTTTCTAACATCCTTGGTATCTTGAATTAATTTATTTATTGCATGACACTTAATTCATATTATTGGTAGATATACCAATTTCTGTTCGAGTAAGAATTATTGATCTTTTGTAATATCATAATCAAAGCAATGACGTAATATCCTAAATATTAACTTACCTATTTCTAATGTAAAGATTCTTGGAAATGCATTGATAAAAAGTATTTAACCTAAAGAATATTGCCACAGGTAATTAAGAAAAGATCGGCTTGTACATGAACAGTAGACATGAGAACAGATGAGAAAAATAAATTTATTTAAGTTAAGTGTCTTTTGATTAAATGTAGTTATGCAAATAGTGAATTATCATTTTGCGGGATTACTTGCATAAACAAATATTTCGATTCACTCACCTAACAAATCTAACAAACTGTTCTTTACTCAGTTACAATCTTAAAAGATTTTCGATTCTAGTTATTATAACGATTTTATCTCCCTCTCCATTTGCCATATTTCTCTATTCCCTGTAATTAGTATATTTGCAAATGTAATGATTGTTTGAATTTGTCGTTTTCTTTCCTAATTTAACCTTTTCCTTTTTCGTAGTCATCATGCTCCCCACACTCATTTCCACAGTTTGTTTTTTCGACATTTCTTTATGTATTCTTAGTCATCTTAGTTGATCTAGTAGCTAGTTCGACGTTCCCCTTATTGTCTCAACTTTGTTTCCTGGTTGGAGATTTAAACACATTACGATGGTTTGGATTTCAACTTAAACAACAGCCTTGCTGATGATAAAATAGAAAACATATAACGAACAACAGCAATAATTTTCATCTTTATAGTTTCAATTTTTTTTAATTTATACGACTTCATATTTTTATTCAGTTCATTTACTAATAGTTAAACTGTCACAACCACTCATTTTGTTTCAAATTTCTTCTGAGGGTATAAACTTCAAATTTATTTTTCATATCGCTTCCTTCCGAGTTTTCAATATCTAAAGTGTAAACAAATAAAAATAAGTAAATAGATTCAATTGCATTCATTTTAAACTAATGATACACACTGGGTGAACCACAGGAAATTGAACACATTAAAAGCATGTTCAAGTATTGCCGTTAATGGTATAATTTGTAAAATATGGGAATGTTATTATTCTCGAAATATAACGTTCTTCGAATGTCCTCAACTCGCATCAATGCACATCGTCAGGTGTACACAGAAATTCCTCATCACATCAAAAAATATATGGGCCTAAAATTACACTGACAACACTGATGCCAGACCAAACGACAATATAACACTGTACTAAGGAGTCTCATGGAGAATTTGAAGATCTGCATCAGACCAGTAACGAAAAATCTGTTTATTTACACACCCATTGAAGTGGAAATTCTCCTCATCAGCTATTTAGTTTGTCTAAAAACAGTTCACAAAAGTCTTTCTCAGCTTTCTTCAACTGGTCGTAGCTGTTGCACACTCTGTATCTTGTATGGGTGATAATGTAGGTCTTCTTTCAAAATGTTGTGATATGTGCAGTATTATTTCATTGCGACGAGCTGATCTTCACGGATTTTGCTGCAAATCCTAGTGTACGTGATCGATGTTCTTTCTTTTTTTTGGTACAAACTGCCCTTGAAAATCATTTCTGTTTCTTGCCGATGAGAGAACCAGTTTCACTCCAATATCTCACCCACCTGGTAATTGCTTTTCTGTTTGGCACACTAAAATGCATATCCTCGCAGCTTTCGTTGAACAGCAACAATACTCTTATCGTGAGCAAAGGCTTCCACCGCTTGAATATGCACTACACTGTCCAACGACTTATGGAAAACTAAATGACAAACCAAACTAAATGTAGACGGCATGGCAACTAGGGCCACCATGCGATTCAATTTGACGGTGTTACCACTTTCAAATGTCCCATTTCCCCTGACTCACCCTGCATTTTCTTAATGAGTGACTAGTCTCTAATATATGTCAAGTTTCAGGATTTGTTTAAACGTTTACTACTTCTGAAGGATTTGTTTAATTATAATATGTTTGATTATTTAATTACGTAGTTTATTAACAATTCTTACCAGACATAAGAGAGTTCCCTGGAAGTAAGAGCCATAGTGCTGTGTATATGCTACACTCAAGATTAAAGCTACGAAAATAAAATTAATATGGGACTTCATATTACAATGAGCAATGTTTCCTAAACGGAACATTGAATTGTCTAACTCTTAATATGTTGTTCTAAGTATCTGGTAGAAACTGGACGTCTTATATCAATAGCTATTTATTACCAGCTGTTTTAACTTACAACAATGCACGTGTGTCATAAAATTTATTTACCGTATTATCAAATATCACGGAAAACGTGATCTTCAACAATTTCTAAACTTTTATGAGCAATTTGCATGAACATATGACAATATTTATTACTTTAAAAGCAAATAAACATTATGGTTAGTTCTTTGTTATTTTCGTGTAATAAAGTACAAAATATATTTTTGTTCAAAATATTTTCAAGGTATAAGGAAAAGAGATTTCAAATTTGAAAAAATAGATTGACAAGCTTAAAAATTACGTATCAGTAAAATGTCTGATTATTAAAATAATTAAATTTACGATGTTCAGTACTTTTCGCTATATAGTAAAATATGCGAATTAAATCAGTTCAGAAATTCAGTATTATAACACAATATCAGGCCTTAGAACTTTATACAATAATCTACTTAATTCGAAACTCAGAATGAATTTGGGCATTGCTGGGAATAAGGATAATAAGAAAAAATACTTATATGAGTCATTGCACGACCAGGTGGTAATCCAACTGATCTTTTTGCTGATAGTACAGAATGTCCTATTAATGAATCCAGATATTGAATTCCGTCCTTCTACCCATTGTCAGTTCTGAATATTATGTTTGATATTACATTCAACTTCCTTTACGTCAGAGAAAATCATCTTAATAACAATTTAAGTAACTCTGAAGAAGTGCCATTTCTTTGTTTTTGAAAAAATGCTGATCATACAAGCAGAGACAACGATAATGGTTCTACAGATTACAGGATACCTCGGGAACCGAAATTTGAAGTCATCTCAAAATGGTATGGAGCTTGGTTACTAGATTTTGCGTTGGGTAGGAACAAAACCAGTCGTTTTCGCCATTGCATCCAAGGATCCTATTTCAACGTATTTGCAAGGACACTGATTCATTATTTATAAACTTTCACACGATGAATTCAATTCTTTTTCAATATGCACGAGGAAAACCTTCAGGTATATATAGGTTTTACAAAATAGATCATATCTTCCAGTAGCTTCTTTGTAAACTTTTCTTCACATGAATAAAAACAATCCGTATAAAGTTTCATTAATACACTTTCAAATTAGAATCCTATTAATGTTTCTCTACACTTACAATAAATGCTCTCAAGTAGTACAAAAATGTACGTTCTGGCACAGTATCTGGCGTTTCTGCGTTTTTTCGCAGTGATCCCGGAAAGTATGTATTCGATTTATCAGTGTCGCACGATACGCCATGAACCACTTACCATCCAACCATGGAAAATCGAACACCCCTAAAATTCCTCTCTTTTATGATCACTTTTTAGGGGTGTATCCTTTCCCTTTCATGACCTCTTTCTCAACCTCTCTTTTAACATAGCAGACTAGCAACAAGTAGCAGTGCTAATAAAAGAGTTTGGCTTTTTTTCCACCCTTATTTTAACATAGCTGAAATTGCACAAGACTACGAACACATAGCAAAAAGGCTCCTAATATTTTTAACATAGCAGAAATTATATAGAGACTACGAACATAGCAGATTTCATAAAATACAATGAACACATTTTCCAACCGCGTATTAAACATAGCAGAAATTACATACGACTAAGAACACGTAGCAAACCTAATAAAAGAGTTTTACTTATTTTTCCTCCCCTATTTTAACATAGCAAGAGATTACATAAGACTATGGCCACAGGTACTACGAAAGCATATTTCAGCAGCACTCCTATGTAACATAGCATAGACTACTAACATAACAAACAATAATGGGGAGTGTATTTGTTCTCATTTATGATCATTTTTTTCTACACCTATTTTAAAATAAGAGAAATTACATAAAAAAACGAAACACATAATCCAATCAGAAACTACGCAGAGTCTACGGACACCTATTTTCGCAACCTCTACGTATAAAAGAGTATGGCCTATTTTTAACCACCATTGAACAGCAGAGATTACAACCCCTATTTAATACAGAAGAGAAAATGAACCAATAGCAGGAGTATACTCGTTCCCTTTTATCAACCCCTATGTAACATGGTAGAATTATTATGTAACATAGTAGTATTATTTATCAAGTACTACATGTCCCAAAAGTACTGACCATCAATGTCAAAGGTCAAGTATTTAAACCCGAATAACTCGTAAACGGAGTCACATACTGACATGCTGTTTCCACATTTAGTAATAGGTCATCAACTACCAAATGTACCAAAAGTATTGACCATCGAGGTCAAAGGTCAAAAGTCAAATATTTAAACCCGAATAACTCGTAAACGGAGTCACATATTGAGGTGCTGTCTCCACATTTAGTAATAGGTCATCAACTGTCACCTGCCGCAAAAGGATTGACCATTGAGGTCAAAGGTCGAATATTTAAGCCCGAATAACTCGTAAACGAAGCCACATATTGAGATGCTGTTTCCACATTTAGTAACAGACCCTCAACTACTATGTCTCAAATGTACTGACCATTGATGTTAAACATGGAATAATTAAACCCGAATAATTCGTTAACGGAGCAATGGATAAATTTGTGTGACCTATTCAATTTTGTACCAGCAGGAAAAAGCGAAGAAGGAATAAATTGGAGTGGTTTATTTACTTTTGTATTAACGATAAAAAATCAAAGAAGCGCCATTTTAACTAGCTCAGAATTTCTGTACCTTTTAGGGCTATTTAAATAAACGAAAACTAATTTGGATTGAGTATTTATTTTTGTAGTAACGAGAAAGAAAGCAAAGATATGCCACTTTAACTAGCTGAGAATTTTCTATCATTTTGTACTATTTAAACAAATGAAGGGATACATTTGAGTGACCAATTCAATTTTGTACCAACGAGAAGCCCCATTTTAACTATCTCAGAATTTATGGACCTTTTTGTACTAACCTAAGAGAGTCAAAGAAGGTCGATTTTAACTAGCTGAGAATTTTATATCTTCTTGTACTGTTTAAATAAACAAAGGAATATATTGGAGTGGTCTCTTTAGTTTTATACCAACGAGAAATGACAATTTTAACTAGCTCAGAATTTTTAGACCATTTTGTACTATTTGAGCAAACAAAGGGATAAATTTGAGTGACCTATTCAATTTTGTACTAACGAGAAATGCCATTTTAACTAACTACGTATTTTAAACCATTTTGTACTATTTAAATAAACAAATGGACAAATTTTTACTAACCAGTAAAAGCGAAAACAACTCAGATTTATGTATAAATTGTACTGTTCAAAGAAACGAAAAAATAAATTTGGGTGTCCTAGTTTTTAGAAACGAGAAATGGCAGTTTAATTAACTCAGTATTTTATACCATTTTGTAATATTTAAATAAAGAAAGGAATATATTTGTACTAACCAGAAAAAGCGAAAAAGGATTCTGAATTTATGTACATTTTGTACCACTTCAATAAACGGAAGAATAAATTTAAATGTTTCATTGTTAATAAAATATTACAATCGTAAAATTTTGCAATGTGTTATATACACGAGTTTTTCTTGACCCTCACTTAAAAGAGCAGTCTTAGGATAGTGGCTTGAACAGTCGTTTCGTGAGTCCGCGGTGCGCGGTTCGAGTCCCTCCGACGAAATTCAGAAATATTTTATAATTTACAAAGCTGATATTTCTGATACATAATGACATAAAACATAGTCGATTTCTCTCGTTCTACCACGTTAGAATGGAAACAACTACCTTAACAAGGGGAAAACTAACATGACGTCCCAGTCTACAGTCTCGACTCCTACTGTCTTAAAACTTGGAGTGTTTCGCAAACAATTCACGAATACAAAACGGTCATCCCTAAGGTCTAGTCTAACGAGGGAACCTATCCAAGTGCAACTCTGACTTCGAGTCGAGACTATGGCCGTTGGATACCTTGACCCAAAAGAACTTAACACGTAAAGGGATACATCCTCGATCGCAAATGCTACGGAGATATAAGCGTGAAAAGTAAGAAATTGAACTTCATACTATACATTACAAAGTCGGATTCCGGGTCAGATTTTTCGGGAACGGTCGCGTAAGGAAACTCAGCGAATACATATCAAATTAGTGTGGGAAGCCCAGCACCTTTTGAATGAAAAATTTGTGTGCCCGGGTCACTCGCATGGTCCCAGGCGGGGTCCAACTCAAAATTTCCAAATGGAACCTGCGGTCAAGTAGCATATTGTATGAAAGCAATTGTTAAATAAAAAAGAAGATAGAACAAATCTCAACTCTCTACGATAACCCTGTGCAAACGGGCAACTGGTCAAAATGTCAATACAACCTACATCAGAAAATCTATGATCAAGCTTCTAAATCCGTTAAGTTGCGACAATAACAAAACAGAAAAACACGTTTTAAAGTTCAAGGTACTGAAGTAAAGCAAATTGCTGCAGCCTCTCACACAGTTGTACAACGGACTTTATCCAAGTATAAGTGTGATTACGAATGCCCAATGGACCATACGATGACCATGACCATTGGATTTGGTGTTCTAGTAGAGAAAGGATACATTGCCAATCGCAACCGTCGTGGAGGGTGAGAAGGTCAGAAGGCAACGGTATATGATTCCCGCATCGGGACCCCAGATTCACAGATTGCATAGTGAAATTTCTATCGGAGGGTTGGAGAAAACTGGAATAATGGTGCAGAAATAAAATATATCGGAAGATGCTTTTGAGAGAGAGAGAGACTCTGCAGCAATTTGCTTTACTTCAATACCTTGCACTTTTAAACGTGTTTTTCTGTTTTGTTATTGTCACAACTTAACGGATTTAAAAGCTTGATCATAGATTTTCTGATGTAGGTTGTATTGACATTTTGACCAGTTGCCCGTTTGCACAGAGTTATGTAAGAGAGTTGAGATTTGTTCTATCTTTTTTATTTAACAATAGCTTTCATACAATATGCTACTTGACCCCAGGTTCCATTTGGAAATTTTGAGTTGGACCCCGCCTGGGACGATGCGAGTGACCCGGGCACACAAATTTTTCATTCAAAAGGTGCTGGGCTTCCCACACTAATTTGATATGTATTCGCTGAGTTTCCTTACCCGTCCGTTCCCGAAAAATCTGACCCGGAATCCGACTTTGTAATGTATAGTATGAAGCTCAATTTCTAACTTTTCACGCTTATATCTCCGCAGCATTTGCGATCGAGGATGTATCCCTTTACGTGTTAAGTTCTTTTGGGTCAACGTATCCAACGGTCATAGTCTCGACTCGAAGTCAGAGTTGCACTTGGATAGGTTCCCTCGTAAATCATAAATTTGTCTGAAACGACTTTGTAGAATTCATCCTACGTTCTTCCACTCTTACTGAAAGTAATAATAATATAGCCGTTCTTCATTTTCAACACGTTCCATATATTTCTTTCAACCAAAATTGGTAAATATGAACTATTTTTTGTATATATATTTTGTTAAAATATCAATAAAACGCGAACATAATCCAATGTCTTTTACCCAAGAAAGGGCGTTACTATATATCGTGATGAAGACAAATCCTACTTAGCTTCTGTTAAGGCAATTGAAGGTTCGATTTTCATATTATCCAGTATCTGATACCTTCTTTTTCCCCTCTTTTCCATGCAAAGTATCTCTTATGAGGCAACTCATCCTTATAGAGGGTCCAAAAAACTTATTTTGATTTTTCTTAACTTAAGTATGTTTATTTGCATTGGAATAGGACGTAATATTTAGGTCTCAAATATTCAGTTATAATAATAATAATAATAATAATAATAATAATAATAATAATAATAATAATAATAATAATATAGAAGACAAATTCCGTATGAGGACAGATTATATTAAAATCTGTAAAATCGCCCCTAGCTTTAGGCAAGAGTTAGAAAGTAGTCGCGATTGGGTACAATTGTAAGGACCATCAGGACATATCCTCTGCATACGTCCCAACAACTAGCTAAACGTTAAACCGAAATTTTCCAGGCCAATTTCATGTAGAAAGTAGGGATACTGAAGTCAGAAGAGCCATACAAAAATTTGATTTTAAGTAATGGTTATGCCGGGTAAGCTACAGAAAAAGCCCATGATGAGAATGAAAGAAATATTGAAATAAAGAAACTGGGAGGAAGCGAAATCCGAAGAAGGTGTTTGTTAAGCACAATACTCACTAGGCGGGAGCTAGGTGGAAGAGGGTGAACCACTAAATTAACAACACTTCAGTAATAATAATAATAATGATAATAATAATAATAATAATAATAATAATAATAATAATAATTTAATAGTTTTAAAAGTATTAAAGAAGGTATAAAATTTGGAAAAACTTACTTAAACGTAGGGATTTCGGAGAAGTATTTCCGTACCTTCAAGATACATCTCTGCAACTACCCACATTTTAAACATAAGCTTTCCACTAACGTTTCATGTAGAAAGTCTTCTACTGTATGTTTTAAGAAAAATGACTGTAATAGAAATAATTGAATATCATTCAACAGTAATGCATATAATATACTATAATTTAGAATATGCAGAGTTAAGTATAAAAGCTTTGCTAAAAATACCTACACAGCCAAAATTCAATGAGCTGTAAAATACAAAGTAACAAAAAGCTATTAAGATCCCGTCTACAGAGCAATTGTTACTTAAGCAATGGACATGCACTGTTTCGGGAATCGTAACAAAACGAGAAATATTTACGATGCTTTTCATCTCGTCTCGACTTTCATCTCTAAAGCGACATGATAATTTGAGTTACCCTTATCCCGTCTCGAATGTAAAATGTTAATTCTCATGTTATTTTGTTTGTTTTAGAAACAAGATGAGAAATGTCTCTTTTCGTGGGCAACTTTAAACAAAACAGAAATATTTTTCCCAAATACCACGTTTCAGCTTGTAACGGTATGACCGGAGCGTTAAATAGCTCCTAGCTTTTAATCTTCTACGAGATAATAATAAGTATTAATATTACTATTATTATCCCTGAAGATTTGATAGTTCAAGTATTGAAACATCCGAATATTCAAATATCTGAATATAATAAAACGTGTGTCATTGTCGATCAATCGCCAGAAAAAATCCTAAAGTAAAAAAGTGCCCGATACGGATTTGAACCACGAACTTCAAGATTACTAATCGAGTGCCTTCACCACTCTACCACGATCACTACGAAGTAAATAAATTGTCTTTAGTCTTGCTACGTTAAATTTCTTTGCCTCCGCTTGCAAAGTTGTGTTATATTTATTCGTTTCAGAACGTCTTTCGTATTACGTTTATGATGATATTAGTGGATAATCTCCTGCAAAGTTTATATTAATAACTTGAGGGTTTCTTAAACCTCTGGGTCACAAGTTTGTTTCTTCTACACACGAAACTACAGATATGACAAATTTAAATCTCATACTTTGCACTTGCATTCAAAGCAGTCACCATTAAGTATTTTTTCCATCACAATTAATGCATTTTGTAACAAAACTCGTCAAGAAATGATTTAAATGAATAATGGAAGAGTTGATATCAAAGTTGAGTACTGTAAGCTAATGGAAAGCATGTAATAATGTCTCGTATTTGAAAATAATATCAGCTACTTTTAATTCGCTAACTGGTATTAGATTTGGTTCAAGCTTGAAGATCTGGAATGCGCAAACTCAGTGTAGCTAAAAGAAAAACGCAACAATAATGGACGAGATTCGAACGTAGGACCGCTAGCAGAAAATCCGTTCACTAACGCCTCATCTATCAAGCCAACACGTTTTATAAGTTATGAATTTGCATGCAAATGATACCATTTGTACGTTTGTGCAATCAATTGTTTGCTCTTTTTCTCCTCAAAAACGTAACATGTGTAAGACGATTCGTTTCGTTTTCCATCAGAGCTTTGAAAGACATGATTTGCGTTTGAGTATAGGATCTTACTTTAAAAAAGGCAATACATTGATATCGAAAAAGTAGATAACGAATTCCTCTCCGAAAAAGATCTCCTGTACACTTATTTTTCAAATGGTAGATTATAATTATACTTACGTTGGTTGGCATTTCACCATAGTTATGTGGGCAGACACTGAAACCACCTGTACCAAGATTTGAAGATGAGATGGAAAAGACGTGAAATACGAACGATATTAGTGTCGAATTCATGTGCAAAGATGAATAGTGACACTGTGGGTGCCATAGGTGTCCAAATTCGCAAGCCCGACGCTCATGAGCTCGGCACTCACGATCAACCGGGCTCGGGCTCAATAATTGAGCGCGTGCCCGAGTGAGCCCGAGCCTCAATGAAATAATTGAGCGCGAGCCCGAGTGAGCCCGAGCCCCAAGGAAATTATTGAGCGAGCGCGAGCCCACTTGAGATTAGTGAGGGCGAGCCCCAGTGAGCGCGAGCCCAGTTAACAAAAGTGATCGCGAGTTCGAGTGTTCGCGAGCCCAGTTCAGAGAAATGATCGCTAGCCCGAGTGAGCGCTAGCCCAGTTGAGGGAAGTGAGCGCGAGCGAGTGCAAGCTCAGTTGAGAGAAGTGAGCGTGAGCCCGAGCGAGCAGGAGATAAATTGAGTGCGAGCCCGCGCTCACTTAACACTCACGTGGACTCATTTGCTTTAGAGTAAAAAAAAAATAGGAAAATCATTCCATGTGCAGAATTGTAAAGGAAGAATGAAACAACTTTACAAAAAGGAAAAGCACACTCTTGAGGTCCGAGCTGTCGTTTTATTGTCCAGAGGATTTCAAACACCTTTCGATAGAGAACCGACTTTTTATGGTTATTATGAGAGGGTGGCATTTGTTTGAGGCAGGTATTTGTTTTTGTTGTTTTAGTAACGACTTCCATGATCCAAGCTTTTTTGTGAGATCATAGAGTAAGGAAACTACTTGACCTTGCGAAGTAGGAAATTTATTTACTCGCAGCTAATGAAGCTGTGCGTTCATAGAAAAGTCAAGCGAAATAATTATGTATTATTTAATTGTAGCTTCTTTAAATCCCAATAAACAAGAGTAGCTCTTAAGAATGTTGATAACTTGCACCATAATGGTTATTCAGCCCATTAATTTATATGAGGAAACATTGTTTTAATTTTTTGAAATAAAAGAATTTTAGCCTATTAATTTTACTGACTACTTCTTCTTGAGATCTTTAAATGTAAGTGAAATTTACCTACGGCATTATGTAATTTTAATATATATAAATAAAACTAAAACAATATTACATTGAATATTTTTAAAGCAAAGAATTCTTAACCTTCGAGTAGTCGCGCCGCGGTCAAAAGCACCACAGGGAAATTATTTTTGATCGTGGGTCCATTCTGTTTGTCCGATACACTTCTCCGTCTAGCTAATCTTCCCCCTCACCTTCCCGAACATTCCTTCTCAATCACTCCGTTATCCGTTGTTTAGTTTAACTACTAGTGATTGTTTAGTGATTCTGCGGTGCTCTCCACCGCGCGCGACTAACCGTGTAATGTTTGTTCTCAGTGTTTCGCTCTGCACGTGACCTTTGCTTTGGCGATGTTTTAAGCTTTATAAACATAAATATTATTTTAATGGACGGAAGAGAGTTAAAAAGTGATACCAAGTGTGAAAAAAGAGAAAATTAGAAATGAACAGCTTAAAACAACGGAGGGAAATGTTAGGAATGGGCTATTTGGATAAATCAGCCGAGATGATCTCGTGGAAGCTTTGTCTGATGAAGATCATAAGAAATATATATATATGTAAGTGAGTGAACACGAAAGGTGAAATGAGGAGTCTGCAAGCGAATCTGAAGATCTTAAACCAGAAATGACCAGCGATTCCCCGAAAGTAGTATTCATAAAACCAGTTTGGGGCCACTTCCTCAAACCAGGCTTTTTTATATATGAAATCCTCCAGCATAGAATCTAATTATACACATCGAAAATTACATCTTCCCCACATTGACTCCATACAGGATACATCTTTAATCTACTTTTATGATATATAACCATAAAAGAATTTTACAACTAAACTTACATCTAAAACTTATATCTAAACATTTCTTAAACTTTCTATTCTTCGCTTTTCTTTTTCTTGTCTCCCTTTGATATAGCTATCCATTAGTTCTTTTAGCTTAGTTAGTAAATCTTCTTTCCTTAAATCTATCGAATAATGGCCCCAAGCTAAAGTATGTATCCCATCTTCTAATATGTATCTTTTATCATCGTAAGAGCTTAATGCTAGCTTGTTTTCTTCTACTGAATATACATTATGTCTTTTACTCCTAATAGTATTTTGCATTTTATATAATTCATAATCTTTTAAGACACAATCTTCGTAATCTTTGAAAGTTATTTCTGATTTAACAATATTCGATTTTATTCCTTTTGCTTTTTTACAACATTTGTCTTAATCAAATTTACTTTTAAAGTCTTTATCTTCGAGGTCTATTTGAGGTGCTTGTATTGAATACATCTTTGATTTGAGACCTACGACTTTTCCTATGATTTCACCTTTCAGTTCATCTTTGAATTTTCCTAATACTTTCTTGTTGACTTGTTTTATCCCATATTTGTTATTATCTTTGTAATCAGATGTATCTAGATGCTCATACATAGCTTTCATATCCTCATATATATCTTCTGTTTCTATATGTGCTATAACCGAGTCTGTGTCACTCATTAATAGTTTGACTTTATCTCCATATTTATTCTTCAACACATTGTAATAGAAATCATATAGACAAATTTTAGATATATCCAGAACAGACATCCCAACATAGATAGGCTTGTTAAAAGTAATTTTTGTCTTATACATATGAATAGCAGCTAGATCTTCGGAAAATATAGTTCTATCTTTAAAAGTAGGTTTAGCTATTAGTTTCTCTGCTAATTCTACATTATGTGCTAGTCTTATATCTACTCTCTTTCTTATGTTTTCCATAGTCTTTCCAAATACTGCATTATTCGCTAGTTTATAGAAGTCTTTTTCAAAATCATTCCTTGCATGCGATCTAAGTTCTGTATTTAATTCTATATATTTCTTTTACCAGCCTGATTGTTTAAATTCTAATATTTTATGTATCTTTTTAATTTTGAGACCTTGTGACACATAGAATTTTAAATTTTGATAATGCAATATATAGTTTTCTTTATCGTAAAGTGTTGTTAATAATTTTGGAAGTTTCTTGTTGTTTATATAATTTTCAGGAGCTAATGGCAAATCTGAATGTTTATTATGAAGCTCTTTTGGATACTCTAAATCGACTTCTAGTATATATCCAGTATTAGACTCATCGTCTGTCTCTAATATTTTATTTATCCAGTATTTATCTTTTACACCATTAATAACCTTTTTCCATTCGAATCCTCCATAAGGCATATGATGATTCATAGCCCATCCATATTCGTTATTTGCATCCATGTACATTATGTAAGAACTTTTCTCTTTAGGATTATAATTTTCTAGATACTTATTATTAGCTACTGCATATCTATTTGAACATTGGGAAATTCCACCTCTTATACCTTTTTCTATAAAGAGCAGTTTATCATAATCAGTTAACAATTCTAATTTTAGTTGTGTCATCTTTAACATTGCATCCCAGAAGAAGCCTGGACTTGTGAAATACCATGCAGGATCTAATTTATATGTATTAAGAGCTGTATCTCTGAAGTTTTCAATAATGTCTGTTAATTGAAGTACATCTGTTTTGTTGTAGAATTGAGTATATTCTCTTAAGGTTTTTAAATTAAATATCTTACAGATTAATAGATGATGGTTATAATCCTCGTCACTTATATCTTCTCCTGTTAATCTATTCTTAAACTTGTCTCTAGATAGTTGAACAGGTTCATCTAGTTTTTCAGGTGAATCAGCATAATCATATGGATAGATACCTTTTCTTTTTACTAAATCAATTACATTTTTAAAAAAGAATTTTAATGTTTCTCTAAATTGTTCTGGTTTTAAATTTTTTGCTAATTCAGCTAGACTTCTTGATAAAAATCTAATCGAATCTACAGATCTTAATTGGATTGATCGTTCTTTATTTTCTTTATTCTTGTATCTTATCGTTTTTGAGAATGTAATATACTTTTCTTCTGTGTTAGGTATTATAGTTATCTTTTCTTCTAATTCTCCGCCTCCTAAACTTTTTATAAATAGATGTGTATCGTATCCAGATAAGTTATGAATGAACACAGGAATAAATCTCGGGTTTGTATATTTTATGTTACAATAAGAATGAGCAGCTCCTCTAAATTTTCCAGTTAAATGATCATGATCAGCAACTTTGGTTATACATGATTTTATATTGTTTATAGTCTTTTTCAATTCTTTAGTACATTCATCAAGTATAACTTCTATATCCTCCTTTTGCTCTTTTATATCCATTAATATGTCATCTATATCATCAATATTATCATCATCTTTTTTCATATACAATTCCTCTTCTAGATGTTTATAACCTTCTTTGATTTTCTTTTTTAAATAACTACTTAAAATATTTAACCTCTCTATTTTCTTTTCTAATAAGCGTGGAAGTTCTTCAAAAGTTCTTTCACAAATATGACATTTTTCAGATGATTTATAGGTTTATAAGTATCATAAATCTTTGCAATTTTAATAGCTTCTTCTTTTAATTTTTCTACAAATACATTTGATACATTATCTCCTATATATTCTACTGGTTTGCTTTTATAAGAATCTAAAGTGCTTTTGACATAGTATGTAAAACTATTTGGTTTATGTTCTTGATATGCGTTTGAATAAGATCTTTCTGGATCAGGTTGGCATGTAATAATTTCCTTTAATAGTGATTCAAAGTCAGCAATAATTGTAAATGGAATTCTCAAAGATCGTTTATGATTAATAAATTCAAGTACCTTTTTCTATTCTTTTGGTAAAACGATTTTTGCAGCTGAATATAATCCACAGTATTTTTCATGCTCTTTTAATAACTCTTCTGATTTAAAATGCTTAGCTAAACATCTTTCACATAGGAATCTTTTATGACCATCTTTAGTTATTTGACTGCCTACAAGCTTCCACAAGTCTTTAATCCAACAATAATGAGTTTTCTTTTCACTTTTAAGATATAACAGATGAATATGTTTTTCTTTCTTTTCTTGTGCGATTCGAAGTGGAAAAATTGAATAGTTATCATCAAAACTAAATACACTAATAGAAATATCAGTTCTCTTTTCAAACTTGGCTATATCAGTAATTTGTACAGGAAATGGGATATCTTTAAAAACATCTTTAAACTTATCTTCATGTTTTTTATATGTAGAGACCCTGTCTCCATGTTGCCCATGTTTAACTTGATATAATGCAGATATGACTGAGTATAGGAAACACTTTTGATCATTATTCTTTATATTAACACATGCTCTTTTCTTCTTAATCATGTATGGATGTTCTATGTAAGAGGAACCTCTCATTGATACATACTTATTAATTCTTAATTCTAAAAAGTCTATAGAATGTAACATCCATCCAGATCCTTTACTTTGAAACTCTTCCATTTCTCTTATGAGTTTGTATGAAGCTTTTTTACAAAAGTCATCTAAATCTGTAAATTCGAGTATTATTTCATTTGAAGTTTTAAAATTATGTTCTTGTATCGTATTTTCTTTTTTAAATTCACAAATAAATGACATATTAACTTTAAGCGCATTGAAAAGTTTAAAACTGTCCTTGATTTTATTTTTAACAATCCTACTACTTGCATTTAAGAATTTCAAAGGATCTTTATATCCATCAATGTTTTCTATTCTAAATGTCTGTAATCTATATTTCAATGATGTTTCTTTCAATTCAACTTTTAGCTTAGGTCTTTTCGGTTTCGGTCTTTCAATTACTTCTTCTTTAAATGGGAATATATCTCTACTCTGCCTTCTGCTTTGTTCATCATCATATTGTTTAAGAAGGTCTATCAGTTCTGCTTTTCTTAATCGGGAATATCTTCTGATCCCCTTCTCCTTACATTGGCGTCTTAACTCTATTACGGTAAATCTATTATAATTACTCAACATTTATTCTATAGAAAATCTTATTATAACTCAATTTTTATCTTCGCTGGATTATTTCAGTTCATTTTCGTACTATTTTTACTCCCATATATCCTAATTATATATATAGATACATCGCTTAACATTGTACACTCCTGCCATTGTCTACATATTACGCGTTGTATTAGAACACGGCTTTGATGATAATACCCCATCAAAGTCACATATACACATTTAAAATTAAATCATTTTTGTAAACTTACTCATCATCATCATCATCATAATCATCACTACCATATTTATATTCATCATCACTACTCAAATCAGATGTTTTTTGTTGGATTATTAATAATTCTTTTTCCTTTAACAGTATTTGCTTCTCTAGTAGTGTTGCTAAGGGTTTAAGATCATGATGAATTAGTTCAAGTCTATCATGTAATAAATCAAAATGTGCTTCCATATTTATTATATAGAAACCAACAAAAATGAGATAAATTTAAAAAAGCTAAGAATAAAAACGAACATGACTAGTGCTAAGGAAATATTATCTTACAAACCTATATTTGATTGTGTATGCAAATATTTAGATATTGGTGGTTATAATGATGAAGACAAAATAAATTTTAGCGTGTCCATAGGTATGTTAGATCATTTGTTCAAGAAAGCCACTAAAGAAAACAACTCATTTCTTATACAAAACATTCTCTATGCAAACGTTATGAACTTGTCTGATGAAATATTAGATTCACTGACTGATGAACAATGGTTATCTATAGGTTATGATAATTATGAGGAGGAATATAACTATGATCACATTACAGAAGATTTCATACGTAAATATCTGCAGAAAGTTAATTTGAGTGAAATATGTTTATGGTAAAAGTTATCGGAAGAGTTTATAAGAGAATTAGCTGATAAAGTTGATTGGGATATTATTTCATGAAGCCAAGACTTATCAGAAGACTTTATAAGAGAATTTGCAGATAGAGTTGATTGGAAAGAAGTATCGTATAATCAAAAGCTATTTGAAGAATTTATTAATGAGTTTATAGATAAAGTTGATTTTGATGCTATATCTTATAAAAACGAACTCTCTGAATCCTTTATACGAGAACATGCAGATAGAGTTAATTGGTGGTACTTATCTGGAAGTCATCAATTATCAGAAAACCTTATAAGAGATTACGATGACAAAGTAGATTGGGAAATGATTTCAATGTCTCAAAATTTAACAGAAGAATTTATTGCAGAGTTCGAAAGCAGAGTTCATTGGGTTAACATTTCAATTTGTCAAAACCTATCTATACAGTTTATATATGCATATAAACATTACGTAGATTGGAGAGCTATAATAAGAAAATATCATAATAATCCCGATTTAGGTGATATATTGAATTTAGCATTCGATGTTGCAGCAGATGGTTTTTAATGCTTAACTAATTATCTTTTATGGCTATTATACCATAAAAGTTGTATGTTTGAAAGGGGGCCAGGGAAAGGGGGCCAATAACCTATCATATAAACAATCAATTTCTTTAACCAATTCTTTTTCTGATAGTGATGTCCAAAACTCATTACCCTTACCTTTACGAATATCTAGTTCTTGCTGCATTAGGTTGAATAGCTTAATACTGTTAAGATCTCTAAACTTTTCGTATATTATTACATGATTCGGATATTTTTCTTCTGCATCATTAAGAGGCTTATATAAACTTCTCTTTTGACATCTGATAGCATAATAAGGGAAAGGATCATTAGGTTTGTTCTTCTTATATATGATTAGACAATTATCTTTTGAAACATCATCTGTATATGGTGGTGCAATTTCTTTTAAGCTCTCGTTTTGAATTCTAAATCTCTCCATTGTTTGATCTATTTCTTCTACTCTTTTTTGCAACTCTTCATTGTCTTGTTGATACTGTCTAAATTCCTGAGTGAAGTAATTAATAATAATTTCATTACATTTAATATAAAAATCTGGTGAAACGCATCTTGCTATATCAAGTATTAACTCTTTCGGAACATACGTTCCTCGTATAATACCTAATTGTCCACCTTTAACAATCTTAAAGTCATCCCAACGAATTCGTTGCGATGACTTTATATAAGAAATTAACTCTTTAGATTGTTTATTTTGTAACCATTTATAAAATTTCTTTCCTCCGTCTTGACACAACTTAGTAGCGTTAAAGTATCCTGTACTCTTATCTATAATCAATTTGAAATCACCAAAAATACCATACCAATAATTGTCTTTAATCTGTTCATAGCAAATATCATTTAGACTGTACGATTTATCCATAGTACTCATATTTATTATATAGAAAATCACGATTTTTAACTTTATTTGTTACCACCTGTTATATTTTGAAAGATTTGATCGGCTCACATGTGAGCTCTGGAAATATATGCTATAGGAGTAACGTTTTGTTCCCCCTTTGTTGTTTGAGGAGTAACGTTTCGTAAACCGCTTATCTCATTCAAGCTAGCCTTTTATGGTTATTAATCCATAAAAGACAAAAGTCGTGTGATAACCAAAAAGCAATAGATAGAAAAATTCTTTTGTATACATACGTGCCAGAAATTAAATTTGTCATATCCGATCTTCCACATGGTTCTACGTAGTAAAATGGGTTTTGCAGCTCCCCGGAAAACTGGGAAGCTAGGTTTCTCTTATAATACTCTTTAGCTTTGGACTTCTTTGATGATAACACTAAGGAATACAGACCAGACTCGTTGATGAAAATTGTATGTTGTTGCGGATTAACGTGCGTCCCGTTTTCCGGGACCCGTATTTGTTTGTATGTAACTTTGTCTTCTTCATCTACATGTCTTTCAATGACTTTTGCGGTCTTCTCATAACCAAGTATGTCAGCAACGTCTTTACCTTTGAACCATACTTTACTGTGTAAGATGAGTTTCTGAAGTTCCCGGAATCCCGGGAACTTCGAATTTTGTTATAGTAATCTAGTAACTTTTTTGATCCTTTATTTTTTAACCGGTGATCAAACCTTTTTTCCACCATAATCCCAACTATCAAGCGTCTTTTATGGAATAATAGCCATAAAAGACAAACATTTATATTTACACTACAACATTACTTTTATCTATCCAACTATTATGTGAATCATCAAAACCTAGCCATTTAACATACACTTTATCACCTTTCATTCTCAACACCTTTTCCACTAAGAATTCATCTTTATGCTTCGTCTTTAATAGTTCTGGTTCGTAAAATCTACCTTGTACATCCTCTTCTTCTAAATCGTTAAATCTATATGTAGGCAGATTAGATGGAATAACTTCACTAATAACAAATACTTCTGTTGACCAATTAGGTGTATATCCTTTCTCAAATAACCCCTTCGACTTACTTATACGAACATGATCACCTAACTTGTATTTGGGCTTAACACGCTTATATTCTTTCTTATACACTTTCTCCAATATTATTCACTC
Organism: Thermobia domestica; assembly: GCF_964235325.1. NCBI lineage: Eukaryota > Metazoa > Arthropoda > Insecta > Zygentoma > Lepismatidae > Thermobia > Thermobia domestica. The sequence continues at coordinate 148,784,253 of NC_137462.1, read as the reverse complement.
ATTCTTCTTATTAACTTCTATAGGCTTTAAACCAATTGTTCTATGCACTTTATTATTATACTCACTAACCAATGTAGGTAATATCTCTATCCATTTATAATTCCCTTGTGTTGTGAACCTTTTCCACATGTTCTGTTTAAGTGTTCTATTAAATCTTTCAACAACAGAAGCTTTCTTACCACTATAGGTTGAGTAATGATTAATCTTATTTTCATCCATTAACTTCTTAAACTCTTTATTGTAAAACTCTTTACCTTGATCAGTTTGTAAGTTACTAGGTTTTCTCATTCTTAATATGGATTCGAATGCTTCTGTAACATTCTCCCCACTCTTATCTTTAACAGGAACAGCAAACGCATATTTCGAGAACACATCTATAATCGTTAGCAAATACTTATAACCCTTATTTAATTTGGAAACACCTTTTAATACTCCACTATCCATTTCTACAAGATCAGCTTGCCAAAGATCATCGATACCTTTTATAACTACACTTAATCCGTCAAAGTTTTTTCTAGATAGTTTGTAAATTTCTTCTATAATGTCTTCTCTAACACCTTTACCTTCTTCTAGTCAATCAGGCTTTTTAACGAATTGAGTTTTAGTAACACCACATACAGAACAAATACCTTTCTTTAGATATCTTCCATTCTTTGTTTGTTCAATTCTAATGGTACCTCTCTCCGTATCTGTTAACTTCTTACACTTAACACAATACATCCTGTTTATTATATAGAAAATCAATATCTATCGCTGTTTAATATTAGGCTATCAACATTCTCATCATCATCATCACTATCTTCATCTTCTCTTTCTACATGCATAATAAGCAATAATAATTTACCATGTTTCAGATCAGAATCTTTAGATGGTCTAACTGCTAATAGATCATTTATATTAAAGTGTAATGGAAAAGTTTCAACTAGAGAACCATTTAAATATATATCTATAAAATACGTATTATAAGATGATTCTATATGCATTATCCTACCTTTATAAAGAAATTTGTATGCGGTAGATAGATTATGTATTAAAAAGAATGGATTTTCAACATTTTCTGATATCAATCGACCTGGAAGCTCTATAACATAACTCCGTTTGATGAAGTTAAGCTCTTCTTTTAACATGGCAATATCTTTTCTCACAACTGTATTATCTAACTCTGATATCATTTTAACATTACCAAAGATATCCATATTTATTGTATAGCAAATGTTTATGAAAGCTCTCTTTCTATGTACATTACAACAAACAATAATTGACCTTCTTCCATAGCTGAATTTTTATTTGGTTTAATCGTAATTATATCGTTCTTCTTAAAGTCAAAAGGTATCTCTTTAATCAAAGTATCACCCAAATATATATCTAGAAAGTATTTATCCAAACTTAATTCCATGTGCATTATTTTCCCATTATAGAGAAATTTGTAATCATTAGAGAGATTAAATATTCTAAAGATTGGGTCTTTAACGTTTTTAGCTCTTAAGCGATATAATAGAGGCACGGTTTCTTTCTGCATAACCAATTTAGTAGTATCCATCCTAATCTTTTCAATATCTTCTTTCTTGACGTATGTGTCTTGTAACGTTTCTAATGCATCTTCAAATCGTTTTCTATCGTTCTCTAATTGAGCTTCTATTGACCTAAGTTGACTTACGCTAACATCATTTAAATTCTCCAACAATTTTAATTTTTCTTCACTAATATCAACATTATCTTTTCTATCTTTAACATTACCAAATATATCCATACTCATTTATTATACAGAAAATGCCCATCCTAATTTTTCAAAACATTTCTTTAACATCTCTATTTGTCTAGGTGACCGTTTAAAATCAATATCAACATGAACATCATGCTTTTTCAACAGATAGTACAATACACATTTTAAGTTAATAAACAATGCTCTTTCCGAATACAGCTCCCTAAAGACCTCGTGTAAGTTTTCGAACTCATTTATAAGTGTTTCCTCCATATGTTGTAATTTTAATGGTTTTTGATCGGTAAGGTGATAGTGTATTAAATAGACATCATCATAATATTTTCTGTATTTGTTTTTCTTTAGTAGTTCTAGAACATCTTTTGTTGATATTAAATCTTTTGGTATATCTCTAAATTCATCATTTATCACTTTGAACACATCTTTGGGAATAATTCTATCCTGTAAAGCTTGCAAACCAGACAACTGTAACTTAAATCTTTTTATAGTATCATACCATGGTTTTCTTACGCAAGCAGCTTTCACTTCTTCACAAGTACTTTAAACCCAACCACTCTCTACAGAACAATCGTCACAAATGTATCTACTCATACCTTTTGTTAATGACTTACTACCACAATATCTGCATTGTAATGGTGCGGCGCTATAATTTGACAGCAAGTCCTTTAAGGTAATTATTGGACGTAACTTTTCTAACTCTTCTTCCGTGTACAAAAATTTTGGTATTAACATTTTCCATAAATCAATAACATTATATACGTTGTTTTTATCTTTTAAGTCTATCTCGCTAACATCCTGAAAATACTGTTAAAAATTATATCTATCTAGTGCATCTAGTTCATCCTCATGCTTCTCAAAATAATCTAAAAATCTATTGTGTATAGCTTGCATATTTATCTTAAAACTTTTATGGATATAAGCCATAAAAGCACTTAAACCTAATCATTTTTAATCATATAAATAACATCACTAAAAAATACCCTTGATTTAGAAGATTTAAAACCTTAACACAAAGATGACCCCATATAACTGAATTAAAGTCTTGTATTCGTTCGTCGTTGTAAATAAGTTCTCAGTACCAACATATTGTACCAGTTGTTTAGGAGGAACACCACCATAAGAATCGAACACGTACTTTATGTTGTTATCTTTCCAATAGCATATCGAATGAGTACCAATGTTTTCTGATTTATCAAGGTTAACTATACCACACTCATGTACATAGGGTTTTTGTTGAAGTTCATCACTCATAAATACACCTCTAAATCGTTTTATCTTTAATTCTTTAACCAACCTCTCTATATCGAAGTTGGTCAATGGTTTTAGTTTTTTGACTCCTTTGGTTTACCTGCCCCCTGCTTTTCTTCCATAGCCATATTGTGTCTTTTTTGTTGTTCAAGTTTTTGTTTATTCTTCTTAGCATCCAGTACAGTTTTAGTAATCGCTGCTGCACCACCTGCTAATGAGCCAACTGCTCCTAAAGCTGCTAGAATGGATGGAATTGTAAAAATAAAACCGCCCATATGCTCTTTCTTAATCTTTTTCATTTGTGCTGTAGTTAAAGTTAAATCCATTCCTTTACCTTCTTTAATTTTCTTAGATTTATCGTTAAGTTGTTTCTTTGTTAATACATGATCAATATTTAAATCCTTTAGTTCACTGTAAGGAACACTAAACATACAGCCTTTAATAGAACACATCTTCCTATTTATTTAAGAGAAAATCTTGGATTGTAAAAGTACAGTTGTTGTTGCTCTACCAAAATCAATTAAGGAATCATTCTCATCTGTTATCCTTATCTCAAAATTGTCAACCTTCTCTTTCTATATAGGGAAAAATAATGGATAAGTAGGCTCGTAAATAATACTATGTTTGAACTCAGCATCTGTTTTAAATGATGGAATAATTCCTGTTTCTCTATGTGTGTATTCTGTATCTTTAACAAACATACCCTCTGCTATATTACAGTGAACATTTATAGTATCGAATGGGTGAAACTTTGTCAACTTACTTCCAATATGTGTTTTGTTTTTTTCTAAAACTTCAAGAACATTAAACCCGAGGACAGTACCTATACAACCAATTGTAACATCATAACTATCAGTTTCTATTTTCACTCTGTTTCTTAAATGATCTTCTGATAATGTTATGTTGATGGATTGAGATTTTAAATACTCATTAAGTGATTTCAAATTGTATTCCCCTTCTGATATAAAGACTTGTTTATTACCATACGTGAAACTGCTTTTTCCTGCCGTTATGTTTGGAGTTAGATACGTACTGTAAAACCCAACTAGTCCTATACTTAAATAGTTGCTACTGTTGTCTAATTCATAATGGAGTTTCTTCTTTAAAACAGAAGTATCACTCGTTAACTTAAAAACCTTAGCCATTTATTGTATCATAAATGAATGAGTTTGATTTACCTAGAGATATTCCAAGAGAGAAAGTAATCAAGTTAATAGAAGATGTCATTCAAAAGTTAGAATACAGTTTAAAGAAGAAAAAGAGAAAACTACGAATTGTTAAATATGCATAATACACTTTGATCACGTTGTCAGTTATACTTTCTGCAACAACTGGGTTTATTAATATTTTTATACCTGTAACAATTTATCTGATATTAACAACGTCTCTTGCAACTGGAAGTGCTGTAATAACAGATTTGTCTTCTAAGTTAAACATAAGCAAAAGGAAAGACGAATATAAAACCATTGTCAATTGTATTAACTCATTTAAAGAACAGTTAGAGATGATAATAACATTAAATGGTGAAATGGATAACGAATATATAAAAGATACGTTGCTTAAGATCAGAGAACAACTTAAAGATATAAGATCATAGGTGAGCGTTTTGCTCACCTTCAGATTTTCTCTATAATAAATGAGTAAGAAAACAATTAATTGGGATGTAAAAGAGATGATAAAAGAAACAACAGTTAAGAAAAGAAATGGAGAGCTCATATCTGATGATGTTCGATGCCTTATCGTGGGTCCGTCTGGGTGTGGTGAAACTTTTTTGTTATTTAACTTCTTATTACAGCCAGGTTGGTTAAACATTAATTACTTCTACATATATTCTAAAAGCATGAATCAGCCAAAGTATGAGCAGTTAAAAGATCGATTTGAAAAAGCAGAACTAAAATTCAATAATCAAATAGCGACGTTTTTAAGCGGTAATGATTCTATTGTACCTATTGATGAATGTGGAAAATACTCTGTCGTGTTTGACGATTACATTTTAGAAAATCAAGATACTGTTAGAAATTACTTTACGAGAGGTAGGCATAGATATTTAGACTGTTTCTATCTTGCACAAACATATTCAAAAGTACCTAAACAGCTTATAAGAGATAACGTTAACTTCCTATGCATATTCAGACAAGATGATACTAATCTTAAACATGTGTATAATGAGTTTGTTGGAGGAGATATGTCTTATGATAAATTTAAAGAGATATGTTCAAAATGTTGGCAAGAAGATTATGGTTTTATAGTAATTGATATGACAAGGAAGGTAAACAATGGTAAGTATAGAAACAAGATAAAACACTTTATAAACGTTTGATGTTTTTTGATGTTTAACGTTTTAACGTTTGACGTTTTTCACGTTTATTGACGTTTTTTCACGTTTATTGAGGTTTGTTCTTTTTCTATACAATAAATGGATGAGAAAGAAATTGATAAGAATATTAAGTTGAAGGAGTTCTTGATAAAGGGCTTCAAATCTTGGAAGAAAGAAAGAGCAGGTATATACGATAAATTTAAAACACAAGAACAACCTGTAAGTGATGCTATTCAAAACTTGGGAAGTGAGATCAAAGAAGTAGCAGAACAAAATAAAAATCTAATAACTGAACTTGTTCCAGTTACACATAAGACGGCTTCAATAGATCCTAGTCTACTAGAAACACCTAAAAAGATAACTTATGATAGTTCCCCAAGTAGTAGTGATACACCTATAACGGGAGAAATAAAACAAATGAGAAAATAAAGACAAAGTGGAAGGAGTAGAACATTTAACAACAGCACAGTCATTTGGTAAGATTGCAACGAAATATTATAGTAAAAGAAATGATAGTGTATTTGGAATAAGAACTGTATTAGAAGATGGAAAATTAATAAATAAGGTAGGAAATTCTGAAGTTAAAGTGAATGAGGATGATTTGATAATTAATGGTAAAACTTATAAAGGAACAGAAGGTCTATGGGAATTGTTAACGACGAATACTAATAAAACCATTGAATATTATGATGATGATGATTTTGAACAGTACAAGGAAATAATAATAGAATCAGATGCTGCCTTCCAAAAATATAATCGAGATAAAAAGGTAGCATCTAGTAGAGGTTCTAAGTACATTAATATTATCAAGCCTATTTGGGATAATTATAATTTACCATCTTTACCTCCAACACCACCAAGAAAGAAAACACCAAAGTCTGGTTAAGGAATTAAACAATATACCGAGATACCTAAAGAGTATGTATGGATGGATGACGTGAGAAAGCTTATAGATAGGTTAATAGTTATAGATGGAGAAGAAAAGGCTGGAAATGATAACTTTTATAATGAGAAAGTAGGTATAGTGAATATGATTAATAACAAGCTTTCACAATTTATTCCTAATGATCCAAAAGGTATAGGTTATTTGATTAAGATCTTAAATACATTACCACCACGATTCTGGAATGATGAGAAGCTTGGAAAAGGGTTAGTAAATGATTTGATTAATAAACTTCCAGTTGAATTACATATACCAGGTTTTAGATTTTGCGGGCCTGGGACAAAGCTTCAAGAAAGGTTAGAAAGAGGTGATGAAGGTATTAACCCATTAGATGAGGCTTGTAAAGAACACGATATATACTACAGAGACAATAAAGATACAGAGTCAAGACATATTGCAGATAAGGAACTAGAAACTAAAGCATGGAAAAGAGCATTTAGTAGTGATGCGTCAATTGGTGAACGATTAGCTGCTTTTGGGGTTGGTACTGCTATGAATGCTAAGGTTAAGTTAGGGTGGGGGTTATAAGTTTCTAAATGTTATTATGTATGATTCTTTTATGGGTATGTCCTATAAAAGCGCCAAGGGGGAGTTTTAATCCCCCTTACAGAACGCTCATCCTCAGTTTTTATCAACGATGTTTCAAGATTTTCTTTATAATAAATGGATAGCGTTGAGAGTTACGAGTTACAGAGTTTTAAAGCTAACACAAGAACATTTAATAATTTGAATGAAGCTAACAAAGATATGGGCGATGGCTTCGATGTGGGCGATGGCTTTATACATCCACACAAAGCAGATTGTTATATGAATTTTGAAGTTGTTGGTGCATCAGTTGGAGGAACATTTGGTGCAAATGATACTATAAAACTTGTAGATAAATTCTTACCATTCTTCTTTTCTCAAATTGAGGTTAGAAAGCATGGAGTTGTTATAGATAAGATTGAACTACCAGGAATAACATCTACAGCTATTGGAACATTAAAGATTTCCAAACCAGAAGTTGAATATCTAAAACAAGCAGGATTTGAAACAGATGATAAACTTGGTCTAAGAAAGGACTTTAGTGTTTTGTACCCATTAATATTAATTCCAGGCTTCTTAAGTGATTATAAAGAGGTCATGTGGAAAGGCGGATTGAGAATAACATTTACAAAAGCTAACAACAATAACGATGTCTTGTACAAATGGACTGGATCAGGAGCAGCTCCTCATGATGGAAAAATAACAATAAAAATTATGGAGATAAGAATGCCATTAATTATGAAAACAAGTTAAAGTTGAATATTCTTAAGGAACCTAAAATCATGTTTTCATTCCATACTTATCAATGCATTCAGAAGACTGTTGTAGGTTCTTTCTTGGAGTTTGATGTTACTACTCAATTTAATTCTAGACAATTTGATATGCCTAATTTCGTAGTTGTAATGTTCCAAACTGATAGAAGTGGCAAACAAACAGCAGATGCAAGTAAGTTCGATCATTGTAAGGTAAAGAATATCTATCTTAAGAATGGGAGGAATGAGGTATTTCCAAAAGAATTAAGAAACTTAGATATTGCTAACAAGGATTATTTTAAGATGTATGAAGATTATACTGCATTTAAGAAAATAACATGTGGCAATACCGAAATGTACTATGGCCCTAAAGAGTTTATAGATAACAGACCAATGTATGTGATTAATTGTAGTAAGATGAAGAATGTATCGGCAAATGAGAATATTCTTAAGGAACCTAAAATCATGTTTTCATTCCATACTTATCAATGTATTCAGAAGACTGTTGTAGGTTCTTTCTTGGAGTTTGATGTTACTACTCAATTTAATTCTAGACAATTTGATATGCCTAATTTCGTAGTTGTAATGTTCCAAACTGATAGAAGTGGCAAACAAACAGCAGATGCAAGTAAGTTCGATCATTGTAAGGTAAAGAATATCTATCTTAAGAATGGGTGGAATGAGGTATTTCCAAAAGAATCAAGAAACTTAGATATTGCTAACAAGGATTATTTTAAGATGTATGAAGATTATACTGCATTTAAGAAAATAACATGTGGCAATACCGAAATGTACTATGGCCCTAAAGAGTTTATAGATAACAGACCAATGTATGTGATTAATTGTAGTAAGATGAAGAATGTATCGGCAAATGAGAGAACAAACATAAAGATTGTGGTAGACTTTGCAGAAGCTGTGGCTGCTAATACTATATGTTATGCGATTTTAATTGGACGAAAGAACTTCACATATGATCCTAAGAATAAGAAAGTAGTAGAAGAGTTTTAGATAGTTAAATGCATGTTTGTATTGTTTTATGGAAGTTTTTCCATAAATCGAAATTGATAAAAATGATTAAAATATTTTTGGTGAAGATAAAAATTGAAGATTAATTTTCATATAATAAATACGATGGCGAGTCATATTGAACTTTTAAATAAGCTTGGAAGTCTCAAACAAAAACAAGTTATTGGATTAAGAGAATTAGAATTAAATACAGAATATAAGATTGTGAAAATGGAAAAGATTAAAACTAAGTATGGAAATAGCATTTTAGTTGAGTGTGAGGAGTTTAAGATTTTTCTTCCACCTAGATTTACAAAACACTTAACAGATAAAATGATTGATGAGATCGTTGAAGATGGAATAAAAATCAAATACACTGGCTTAAAAGATAATTATCCAACTGTTGAGTTCTGTATGTGAATTTGAAAATTGTATGAGGTTGTATGTTTGAAAGGGGTCCAGTGCTGGTGGACCTTAGATCCTTGAATTCTTTTTTGTGATGATCGGTTTTGTGAATCCAAAGAAGAATAAAAATGAACAAAAATATGTCGTCACAAGTAAAAAATGGAGTGGATAGAATGGATCCTCAAAAGAAATTTATACTTACTAATAATTTCAATGTAATTGTGAAAAATGTGCAGGCCGAAGTTCAAGTTGTTTTTGATATTAACGGCTGTCTATTCAGCTTGAATTATGATCAGTGGACGGAGTTTAAGAAGTCATTGTTTCCTATTGAGAACGAGGTTAGCAGAAGATTTCATTATCAGTATCCGAACTTGTAATTTTAAGTATGTTTTAAGTGTATAAGTGTTTTTATAGTATCAAGACTATAAAAACTAAGACCTTTGGATATACAGAACATAATGTCGTTTGAATTTTGAAAATCGGGTAATATTTGATGATGTTATAGCAAATTCGAAATTTCGGGAATTTTTACGGGTTTATTTTTGAGTTATCCGGAAAATGTTATTCTTTAAAAAAGTCTTAGAATTTTATTGTGATTATCGTAGTATTTTTTTATTTTTCAAAACTAACAACAGTTAGTGAAGTTATTAAAAATTAAAATCATATCCTTACAGTTAGGCAACTAGTTATACATGAATAAAATAGTACTTTTACGTCTCTATTGGTTGCCGTTTGAATTTTGAAAATCGGTTAATAAATAAGGATGGTATAAGCATTTTTCGTTTTTGCCCCTGAAATTTCAGAAGTTTCACACTTGCCAGCAACACTTGCCCCTGTATGTACGCAACCAGCAATACATATATGGGCTATCCAAAAATGCAACCAGATTGCCAAAATATTCAATAGGAACCAAGATATAGATAATCTTATTGTTATATATTTTGAATTTACCGCTTCTATACTCATGCTCTCTCTAAAGGATTGTATGATGGTAAGAGAAATAACAGATTCAATGTATTACGTTTTCTCCACGAAGGACACTACGTCACGGATTAAATGACGTCATGTATGATGTATTCTCCCCGAAGGAGACTACGTCATTGATATACAGCGCCCTCTGTCCACTGCTAGCTAGAAGCTGTGTTGAAGGAAGAGAGTTGCTAATGTGTATATATGCATGTTGGCATGAGGAGAAGGAAAGAAAATCGGATTGGACGGTCCTGTGCTGGTATTGAAATCGTTCAAAATGAATCAGTGACAGATCACCTGCTCTGGAGTTGTATGTAATCCTTCTCATTGAGTTTTTAAAACTAATTACACTAGTTAACAAATTTAAACTTTTTGTTTGTTACATGAGAAAAATCACCTGATCTTAAAGGAACATTTTGCGCTGAATTCGAATATGCACTCGGTTTCTCTCCATCACGTAGTTTTCCCGTAACAGAGGGATTTTCGGGAAATTCCCTCAAAAATTCCCTTTTTCAGATATTTTATTCCCCTAGCTCGTGTCCCCTTACATATAGTAACATAGAAATTATACCTAAGTATACCTTGATTTATATTTAATAAACCCTAAAAGTTTCGTAAAAATCGCTTTGTTCTTTCTAGAGAAATAAATATATTTGTATGTATACTGTGTGCACTGTTTATTGCACCTGATAGTAATGCTTTCAGATCTCCTGAGTTGGGGTAAAAACGATTAGCTTTATTACTACAAACACATACATAAAAATGAATATTTACAATAGTCAACAACACACTTGTATTGCTCTCTGTAAATTAGAAACGTGTATAAAAATAGAATGTACTTCCAACGTATATTTTTTTAAACATACAGTATATGTATATCTTAATACATATATATACAATTCTCCAAGTTTTTTCGTTTTGTTCATGAAATGGTTATCAATATTTGTTATCAAATGTAACAGAATGCAAAAGAAACAAAGAATGGAATACAGACTCATTGTTGACAACAATGAACTAATGCAGTCTGAATTTTCCACTACGGTATCGTTTCCCCCCTCCCCCGCGCATTTCTTTTTTTCTTGTGTTCTTGACACCTGGTGAGGGAGTTTTGTACATTTTTATATTGACGTGTGGTTTAACACTACTTCACTTTCAAAGTTGTCTTTGCTGCTAAGAGTGCTTTCATGTTTGATCTTAACGGCATTATACCCAACTAAGACAAGAAGTTTAATTTGTGATCAGTACAATGGCGTCAAGAGGACGGCGTTCGTGTGTTAACTCACCAAATAGTTTTTGTTATGTGTGTGGCCAGTTTGTAGTTAAAGGACAGTGTAGATCCATTACGCCATCTGTGAAACTAGCATATTATATATATTTCGGATGTCGTGTGGGAGATCAGGACAAAACTTGGGCACCCAACATAATTTGTGCGTCGTGCTACGTCACTTTACTTGCATGGGCCAAAGGGAAACGGAGATTCATGAAATTTGCTGTACCAATGGTGTGGAGAGAACCCACCAACCATCTGGATGATTGTTGTTTTTGTCTCACAGTAGTTAAGGGACATTCTAAAAAAAACAAATACACAATAAGTTATCCCAACGTTAAATCCGCAATTAGACCTATTCCGCACGGGGATGAACTTCCACTTCCCGAGCCCCCTACCAACTGGGAAGAGATATGGCCAAAAGACACTGATGATGATCATGACCTTGATGAACCATCGACATCAACATGTACATCCAAGGACCCAACGTTCATCCCTGACTGTGTTCGCGAGCCACATTTCATCAGGCAATGTGAACTTAACGACCTAGTCCGTGATTTGCACCTGACAAAACAAGAGGCGGAACTTCTGGGATCAAGGCTCCAGCAGTGGAACTTATTGGATGCAGAAACGAACATATCAGTGTACAGGAAAAGGCATGTTCAATTTTCAAGCTATTTCTCAATGCAAGATAATGTGTGCGTATGTGCGGATATAAATGGGTTGTTGGTGGAGCTAGGAATTCCTTACGTTCCAGAAGAATGGAGGTTATTTATCGACGCGTCAAAGGTCAGCCTTAAAGCTGTCCTTTTACATAATGGAAATAAAAAAACCTTCTATACCACTTGCGCACTCAGTGAAGATTAAGGAATCCTATGACACCATGCCAACTTTGCTAAATCTTATAAATTACAAGGACCATTGTTGGCAAATATGTTGTGATCTCAAGGTAGTTGGTATTTTATTAGGACTGCAGTGCGGTTAGACGAAGTACCAATGTTTTTTATGTTTATGGGATAGCAGAGCTGATGACAAACATTATGAAGTGAAGGAATGGGAACCTAGAGTGAATTACGTACCTGGAGAATGCAACGTCAAATACGCTCCTTTGGTAGATCCTAATAAGATATTACTACCGCCACTTCATATCAAGTTAGGACTTATGAAAAACTTTGTCAAAGCCATGGGCACATCTGGTGAAGGTTTCAAGTATTTGCGAGATAAGTTCCCTAACCTGAGTGATGCTAAGATTTCAGCGGGAGTGTTTATTGGTCCCCAAATTAGGAAATTAATGCTTGATGATAGCTTTGACAGCAAGTTAAACAGTGCTGAGCTAGCTGCCTGGACAGCATTTAAGTGTGTTGTGCGCAACTTTCTGGGCAATAACAAAGCTGAGAGTTACACAGAAATCGTACAGGACATGATACAGAAATACAGAGTTGGGTTGTAGGATGTCTTTAAAAATCCACTTTTTGCACTCCCACCTCAGCTTCTTTCCTGCTAAACTAGGTGCTCTCAGCGACGAACAGGGGGAAAGATTCCACCAAGATATAATGGCAATATAGAAGGAAGTAGTGTACGTTTTTGTAACCCAATGGAAGTTTCATATATTGTGATAGTTTTGATTGTCTTTTCATGACCTTTTGGTACATTTGTATTATTATTTATTGTAAATTATCACACTTGTAAATTATATTGTATTATATTTTATATATGTGTTTGTGGTAATAAAGCAAAACGTTTTACCTCAACTTAAGAGATCTGAAAGCATTACTATAAGGTGCAATAAACAGTACACACAGTATACATACAAACATATTTATTTCTCTAGAAAGAATGAAGCGATTATTACGAAACTTGGAGGGTTTGTTAAATATGAATCAAAGTATACTTAGGTATAATTTCTATGTTAGTATATGCAAGGGGACAAGATCTTGGGGTGTAAAATAAACGAAAAGGGAAATTTTTGAGGGATTTTCCCGAAAATTCCTCTGTTACGTGATGGACAAATCGTACGTGATGGAGAAAAACCGAGTGCATATTCGAATTCAGGGCAAAAAGTTCCTTTAAGAACAGGTATTTCCTTTTATGTAACAAAACCTTTGTTAACTAGTGTTATTAACGGATTTTCATGATTCAAGTGTCAAATGAAAGCTTAGAAACTGAAGATTAAGATGCAATAAATATATTTTGTGCAGGATTCCATTGTAATATTTTAGATGTAAGTTTAGGTGTAAAATTCTTTTATGGTTATATATCAAAAAAGTAGATTGAAGATGTATCCTGTATGGAGTCAATGTGGGGAATTTTCGATGTGTATAATTAGATTCTATGATGGAGGATTTCATATATAAAAAAAGCCTGGTTTGGGGAAGTGGCCCCAAACTGGTTTTATGAATACTACTTCCGAATGTAGTCAGAGCAGGAGAGGACGAAATAAGCTATGACGAAATGTAGAACAGTGTAAATTTGAAGATAACCTAAAATAATTAAATGTAGTGCTGTATATGTGAAGTTTCAAAATAAGAGGGCCGTAAAATAATTCAATGTAAATTTGATTTGATTTGAAATTAGCGCTTTTTCAGCATCAAGGCTATGTAAGACGTGGACCTACTGCTTAACGTGGGATCCGAACCACATGAGTTCCCACCGGGAATCGAACCCGGAAGTCCCACGGCAAAGGCGTGTATGCTAAGCGCTTAGCTACGAGTGAGCTCTAATTGAATATAAAATGCGCAGTGAAGCTTTGTTTTAGTGTTATGTTTATGTAGTATATTTTTTACTAATTTACTATTGCATTTCTAATTTTAGACGAACCAGGGGTGGGAAAAACAAAAGATCGTCATCAGATTTAGAATTTTCAATAAAACCACTGCGTAGTTATCTATCTAAAGAAATATGTAACGAAAAAAACATTTTATTCCAAATAAGAAATGAAAAAACAGTACATGTCTAATTGTAGGTTCCTCTAATAGTTATTACTGTAAAACTTATCATCATAATAAAAATGTTATTCCCTCTTAATCGGAAAATATACAAAATTACGTTTCTAATACAAGAAAAATGTTTAAAACGATATTTGCAACACATTATGTTCATGCGGTCCTTTTGACCGCGCTCGACTACTCGAGTTACTTTTTAGCGCGACTTCTCGAGGGTTAAATAGGCCAGAAAAAGAAATTAGTAAAATTGAATGATTAAAATCTCGTCTATTTAGAGAAAACTACTTCCTCATTTAAATCAATGGGCTATTAATAAAAGAAAGATAGCAATTCAACATCCAAAACACACACACACACACACACACCTCCTTTCATTAAAGTCTTTTTTCGAAAGCTACCCTGAAACGATGGCGAGTCGTTTGTTACAACCAGTGTTAAAAGTGAGGGAAAACACGAAGGACGTCATCCCCCACTTCCAAAAATATCTATGGCGTCCCTCCACTTCCTAAAAAATATAGTTTGCAAAGATAGGCACAGGGGACGGCATAATGTCATGCGTTCCCCAATCTTTTCAGATCCATTTTTACCCTTGGTTACAATTCGATTTTGATTTCGCTTGACACATTTTCATTGCGGATTTATCAAATCTTATTACCGTGAAGATTAGCACATACCTGACGAAATAGCTAAGTGTTGCCAGGCACTTATTCATATTGATTCACTGTGAATAAGTTGTAAGTAACTATTCTCATCTTCCAGACGAGCGAGATCTCATATAACCTCACTGATGAAAAAGAATATTAAGCTCCAAACAAACAAGCACAAAACATTCTAAATTTCACGATAGCTTTGTAAATTTACATAATACATTTTTCTTTTAACGCAGTCCTTAATATTACCTCATTTTATATAGGTACTATTTTCCCGTTCTGTTACGCCATTAAAGAACCCGCTTTTAATATACATAAGGAAATGTAAAGATGAATTGAAAACTAAAACCACAATATGCTTACCATTTTCGAAAGTATTACATATAACTTCTCGACTCAAACTGATGTTATGACGTAAATTTCATTTATAAACATCTTTAATGAGCTTTCATTAACTTCTAATTTTCTTTGGTGTGTTTTAACAAAATACAGGCTATAATCAACGCATTTTTCCAAATTTCCAGTTTTAATAGTCTTAAACTTAGCCTAAATTAAGAAATATTCATATTTAATGTATTTTATCAGGACAATATGCTTTCAAATACAGAATTAAAAGTAGAGGTTGCTCCTGAGGGAAGTCACAAAAATAAAAAATAAAGTTTTCTTTCTTCAAAGTAAGGGCATAAAGCAATCTAATAGACTTAGAAGATGCAGGCCCGAATGGGAACATTATTGTGGGGCTTGTAAAGAAATCACATTAAGACTATATCATCCCGGTATCCATGGAGGTGTCATATCACTTAATAGGCATATTTTTTCATCAGAAGCTGGAAACGTAAAGAAATAATAAAACTGCTGCAGAATTAACTTTAGAAAATATTGCTTGTTTGTTAATACAAACTATTCACTCCCTCAAATTCTAGATAGATGCCAACAGGCTATACGTTCCCTTGTTTGTCCATTTGTATATGAAATCCTGACCGCCCATATTGTTTTATACGGAAAGTACGTACGCATGGAATACTTACAGAAAGTATAATAAAACATGCGTTTTCAGCTATACGTTTCCAGTCCAAAAACTACAGGATTTACAAGTGTAACATCCGATTTTACATACGCTACGTACACTTTTTTCTCAGTGTATGGTTTTGAAGCATGGTCTCAGATACATAGCTATTATCTACAGAGCACGACAATGAATGAGCCTCGAGCCTTGGCAATACAATAAAACTTGAAAGTGAAAGTCTGCTTTTAACACATCTGGGATTTACTAATTGTGTTGTACTTACTAATTCATGCAGTTCCTGAGCACAAAATTATCATCGGTCAAGGTCGATTTCCGCTTCACTGACTCGGGGTTGGATAGTTGGTTTCTTAACAATGGGGATGGGACAGGGGGAGGGTTAACATTCTTCAGAGCACTAACACTTTCACTTTGAATTCCTTGGTGACAGGGGTCTAGTGTTGTAAAAAACGTTTTTTTTCTGTGAAGTTTTTTTTCAATAAAAAAACATCGTTCTTTTTCATGTTTTTTTCAAAATGTTTTTTTTCTGCCAACTATTATTTATTGATTTATGTTGCAGATTATTGAAATAATCAACAGAACTTGAGTCGAAGCCCTCGTAACTTACAAATCGTTTGTTTCTTTGAACCTATACAAGCAAAATTGTGTGATTATTCCTTTCGACCCCCGGTCATTTTTGGCGTTTTCCTACACTTCCAGTTAGTGACTTATTGCTCAAAAACTATTCATTCGATTGATATGGTTAAAACCTTGTTTTTAAGAAAATGGATGTGGCTATGTTTTGGTGTATGTTGCATTGCAGTGTTGCCAATAGGTGGGAAATTATTGAGGGAAATGTAGAGGTGAAAATTTACAAAAAATTCCCTAACCGAAATTCAAAATTTTTTGTATCTAGCACCACTGCTGCTATATGGGTTCAAGTCACCTAAAAAAGTCTTTCGTGTGTTGACAAGGTACAGTGAAACCCCGAAGTCGCTGGCTTCCTTTCAAAGAGGGAAAGAAAAAATTCTGACATACACATGAAATTTTCACACATTTTACGCCTCTGAAGCAAAAATTAAATATGCCGGGGTACAGCTTCTCTAACTATCCTATTGAAACTTTTTATGCTGCGTTCTGTAGGGCGAAGAAGAAGCTTTCAGGTAGTGGTACGTTTGTTTCAATGTAGCCAGTAAGAGGGTAATAAGAGAGGGAAAAGGGAAATTTTCCGAATTTTTCACCTAATAGCGGGAATTAATTGTTTTGGCTGGAAACGCTGCCACCATACAGGCGAAAACTATCTGAAAATGAACCTTGGTATCCAAAGAATATATCCTACAAGTATCATGGTGATATCTAACAAAGTAATAATGAAACTAAAAATAATATATCATTCTATCTCAGAAATAAACCATTTTCTTAGAATTTCCAGAACATGGTTTATTATAAACCTCAACTATACTTCCCCTAATTATTCTAGTGAAACTTTTTATGGTGCGCTGTGTAGGCTAAGGATGACGCTGTTAGACACTGTACATTTGTTCGAATGTAGCCAACAAGAAGGAAATAATAGAAATAAAAATGTTAATTTTTCCCAAAATTTGCCCCTAAAATCTGGAATTAAAATTTTTTGTAGCTAGCAAAACTACTATCAGACACACACAAACTATCCTAAAATAAGCTTTGGTATCCCTTTAATATACCCTAGAAGTATTGTGATGATATCGAATAAAGTAAGCATGTCAATAAAAAATATCTCATTCTACCTTTTAAAAAATCACAGTTATCTTTCCAATTAGAGAACAAGGTCCACTATGAACCTCAACTGTACTTCCCCTAATTATCCTATTGAAACTTTCTATAGTGCGTTGTGTAGAGCAAAGACGAGACTTCCAGATACTGGTACGTTTGTTCCGATATAGCCAACAAGAGGGAAATAATAGAGACAAAACATATAATTTTTCCAAAATTTCCCCATAAAATCTGCAATTAAAATATTCTGTAGCTGGCAACACTGCTACCAGACAAACGCAGACTATCTTAAATTAAACATTGGTACACCACTAATAAATCCTACAAGTATTATGGCGATATTTATGGAACAAAGCTTCTAATTACCAAAAACATATTACGTTAAACAGAAAAGTAAGGAAAAACAAGAAAAATCAAGGGCTAGAACCTAAATACGAATTTTACGTGCGCCCCCTAATTACCTCATTGTAACGGTATGTACTTCCGTTTGTTAAGTAAGGACAAATGTTCGATTGGCGTAAGTTGACTTGCACTCGGACATATACGTACGGATTTATAAACAAAAATTTCTAATTTTTTGCCCAAATATAGGAGAATTTTAATTTCTCTAATTGGCAACACTGCGCGCAGGCCCGTCCCATTGATGTCAACAGTTAGGTATCGAGGTATCTACCTGGCAAGTCTTAAGGATGTCTTTCTACAACGAAGGAAGCTACAGGGGAAAAAAGTAAAGGAAATTCGAAATTAGAAAATTCTCGAATTTTTGACGGGTGAAATTTAAGAAGGAAATTCGACACCAGAAGAAAAAGAAATTAATATGATAAACTATAGTCCAACCACATTTTGCAAGAATAATACCCCAATATCTTAATTAGTGTCCACACTGGAGCGGATTAATCAAGTGACACACCTCTGTGTGCCACTTTGGCCACCTAGGCCACCGAGTATACATTTGATTACATTTTTTTCACTACTAACTCGTGTTGTTGTTGTAGTTATAGTCTCGACTAATAATAATATCGTTGTAAACAATAACTTTATAAGGAAAATTTTCTCTCCTTTTTACATCTTAGCTCTTCGTAGTACTTATTACATTTTACTTACAATTATAAGCAATGCATCAAGTAAAAGAGCATCTCAAACAGTCTTTGCTACAAGTGTTCAATGTGAGATTCATTCGTCACACGGCACACATCTAGTCGATAGGCAAGAAAGGCCCATAAACTTTCCGCCATACGGCACAAAACACATTCAATTTAGGGGAGTATCGTTTCAGCTGTACCATCTCCTGAGGACTTGCTGACGGCCAGATGCAAACATTATGAGTGTTCACATTAGCTCTTAGGTGAAAAGTCGATTTATCACTGAAGACGACACGATCCAGAAAATCTTCATTGTTATGCAGGAATATTTTACTTGCAAAATTGGCACGTAAACTGTAGTCTGTAGGCTTTAGACCTGTAGCAACTGCAAACAATAAAGACGTAGCTTAAAGCGTCTCCCTAGTATTCTTCACACAGACGGTTGCACTGTACAGGTTCAGTCTTTCTTAAAACACAAAAAACTTTCTGCTCTCTAGTCTCCACCTTTGCTACTTTCTCTTTCTAACGGCAGACAGAAGAAACAATGCATGTACATGCGTGCGTACAAAACTGTTTGAGTTGCTCTTTCATTTGATATAATATTTATAATTATATAAAAGTTTCAAAACCCTAATATTAATTTTGAAACATCCTGGATTACTTCAAATTGAGTCATCCTATATTCAGGTCCTAGTCAATTTGTCGCCTCGTGCAATGTCATAATTTGCCGCCTAACACTTTCTCCAGAAAGATCAAATCTTAGAAGTCATGATTTTAAGTATGCTACTCCAGCATGAACAACAAATGTGAGGGTAAGTGCAGTTGCACTCAGAAAGGCTTAAATACTTACTAAAAATGCAATTCCGATGTGTCTGTTTTTTTTCTTTAAATGTTAATCTATTATGATAGTGAAAGATAAAGCAAACCACCTGCAGAGGAAAGATGGTAATCCTTTTTATAGAATTCACTATCGAGCTTCAATCTCAATGTATCAGTTTGCAATTCCAGTGCAACTAGCTCTTTTATCTTTATTTCTAAATTTTTCTTCTACCACTTCTAACATTTTTATAAAAAAATTTGTTTCTATCTTCAATGATAACGAACTTGCTCCTGACAAAAACAAGACTACTTTCATATCAAAACTGTGATAACTTGCTAAATGGAACAGATATTCACTACTATTCGAGAATTGAATTCTTGCATTTGACAACAATCAAGCAGTTTGTGTTCGGATTTATTCGACCATTTGCTTTAGCATTGTCCATATGGCCTCAAACTAATGCAACCTAAACATAATTTATGAATGTAGTATTCAAATAGAAGGTCAGTTTAGTAAACGTAACTACCATCATCATGAAGTCTGTTTCCAACAAGAAATATTTAATTTAAATAATATACTTATGACAGATTTTTCCGGACCATCCAAGCTTGCCGTTCCACGCAAATGCACGTGTTGCATATATACAGTGGCGTATTTAAAGGCTTCCGGGCTTAAGCCCCCCCTGAAATCTTACTTACTATAGTAAAGTATATGAAATATCTTGCAGAATTTTCACATTTTCAGGCAACCCCCCCCCCGAAAGTTAGCAAAGCCCCTCCCGAAACAAAATCGTAAATACGCCACTGCATGTATGGTAGAGCCGGCTCTGCATATCATATATAACTAGTCGACAAATTATTTATATATGACATTTAGAAAAATACTACTAGGCAAATTAGTATTAGGTTTTACCTTTAGGCAAGTTATTGGAATTTTATACTGTTCGTGACATTATTTTCGTGCTTATTAAAGGCCTGTTTTCACGGAAAAACAAAATTTCATTTCTACTTTTATTTCTTAGTTGATATCGATGAAACCTGCTGAAACCCGAATTGTTATTAGGTATGGTATTCATGCAAATTGTAAAATATTTGTAGCGTATCAGTACCTAGCGTTTAATTTATGTGGCATTTTACGCTGATTACACCTACATAAAAATATTTCATACTTAAATAGACGTAAGATGCATTACAAATGACTATTTGAAAAAAACGAAATTTAGAAAAAAAGGAGAGGCAATGTTTTTTTCTGAAAAACGTACATTTCTGAAAAAATACGAACCGTTTTTTTCTATTTACAACACTACAGGGGTCCATGTCTCATATAGCCTCGCTGATGAAAGCGGACGGTGAAAGATAATCAATTAATCAATCAACAGTATTTCAAATTTCAGCTGCATAAACAACCTATGACCTATAGGACTAAATCATTTTGTTAAAGCAGCTGTTTTAACGAAGTTTAATATTAACGTGTCAGGTATTTCTATGAGATAAGGAACTATATTATTTTGTAACTAAATGATAGCTCTATCCACATAGATTCTGGAAACAGAAACAATGAAAATCGATATAAAAGTGACTCACATTATTTTAACCAAAATCGATTTAGATAATAGTTTGAGCTACCGCAAAAATAGGAAGTTAGAAAACTTCGATTAATTGTAACAACTCCATCAGGGGTTGAAATTGGATGGAGCATACGCCATTAATAAGCCAATTGAGGTGTACAAGCAAACGAGCATCGCTCTTACGCTCAACTGGGCTCGGGCTCAATAATTGAGCCCGAACCTCAATGAAAAAAGTCAGTGCGAGCCCAAGTCAGAGAAGTGAGCCCGAGTCCAATTGAGCTCGAGCCCCAATGAAATATGTGAGCCCGAGCCCAATTGAGGGAACTGAGCCCGAGTACGAATGGACGTTAGCCCTATTGAGAGAAATGAGCCCGAGTGCGAGCCCAGTTCGGAGAAGTGATCGTGAGCACTGGTGATCGCGAGTCTAGTTGAGACAAGTGAGCGCGAGCCCGAGTGAGTGTGAGCCCAGTGGACAGAAGTGAGCGCGAGCCCAAGTGAGTGCGAGCCCAGATAAGATTAGTGAGTGCGAGCGCGAGTGAGCGCAAGCCCAGTTGGGAGAAGTGATCGCGAGCCCAAGTGAGTGCAAGCCCCGTCCAGAGAGATGAGCGCGAGCTCGAGTGAGTGCGAGCTCAGTTGAAAGAAGTGAGCGCGAGCCCAGTTGAGACAGATGAGTGCGAGCCCGAGCGAGCCCAGTGGAAAATGGCCATCTATGGTGGGTGCTGCGTAAGTCCAAATTAAACCTTGATTGGCATGGGGTTGACAATTTTGAGAGTGACAGCCAAAAGGATCGAAAATATCCTATATTTGGGTCGAATGGATAGTTTTCGTGATCTCTGATATAAAAGGCTTTTTTTAGATATAGATATGTCCAAGGTTGACCCTAGTGGCATGAGGTCATATGGGGAACCAGTGGAGAAATTAGAAGTGTTTCTTTTTAGTACGTTTCAATACACTGCGGGTGAAATGTGATAATGCACAGATACTGATATCACACTCGGAAAAATCGGAGATATAACTTCTGTGGAAACATCAATAACTGCTCACTTTCTAAAAATTTCACTGCTTTGCAGGGGCATTGACAAGGCTTTTTGAGGTCATGTTTTACTAAAATGTATGTCAACTCTAAAATTAGATATAATTTACAGAAAAGAAATGATTTCGAAGGGCAGGAACTCTGGATTGCCAAGGCCTGCATTCTGTGTATGTCCCTGTTGCTCTGAATTGTCACAAGCTCCTCTTCAAATGTAAGACGTAAAATGTAATTAAGAAACGTATAACATAGAATACAATATATATAGAAAATATGTTATTATAAATAAGAAAAACAGTAAAAAATATATATAAAACATAATGTTGAAGGACAAGCTTTTTTAAAACAATCATACGTGAATGTAAAATATACTTTTAAAACAATTTTCCATTTATGCAAGGCTA
This sequence comes from Thermobia domestica, assembly GCF_964235325.1. Taxonomy (NCBI): domain Eukaryota; kingdom Metazoa; phylum Arthropoda; class Insecta; order Zygentoma; family Lepismatidae; genus Thermobia; species Thermobia domestica. Next base: position 148,761,852 of record NC_137462.1, on the reverse strand, counting down.
CAAACAAGTGAGGAGTGCCATCTGATAACCACTATTCATCTCTTCGAACCAGAAAACTTTGAATTTGACACCAATACTTTTTGTATTCTATTACTTTTTTTTACTTATAACCCCTAACCCTCCCTGGAATGGTTTCAGTTTCTTAACTCCTACAGTAGATTGTTGAGATGGTTATTTATACGCATAGTAAGTTCGTTTGAAATTCCTCCAAGAGTCAATGTTGCACTTTACGTTTTTTTCAGAGTCAAACTACGTAAATATATATGCATACATTCCAGTCAGAACTGAAGTTTGTATTAACGCCTGGCTGTCGTCGTTGTGCAAACATTCATGATGATATGCCGTAGGGAAATGAGTTACATTAAGGTTGTAATATTTAATATCAAGTTTGAAGCATCGCAAGTTAAAAAACCGCATCTAATAACAAATGTCATATTTGAAAATAATTTCGAATTAAACTAACTATGACTACAGTACTTCAAAATTGAATTTGTGGAATTCACAGTGTGGGCGTAGCTCAAAGAAAATAATCAATAAGAATGGTCTTGATTCGAAGCTCGGACCATACAAGTAGGAGTAACTTACATTAACCATTCACCTAACAGACGATGGCACACATGGTTCGGCACTACTTTATCACATGGTTCTATCAAATGTAACCTAATTTACACAATAATAACATATTTTACTACCCTAAAATGTTCCGAACGAGGAGAAGTTCATTATGCACATTGTAACTAAGTTACAAGAGGGTGTATCCTATCAGAACGGCGCATTCATCTAGTCACCTTTTGGAATATTCCATTAAGTTAGCTTTCAACGTAGCTAAAGGAAACGTATGTGCATGAGTACAAAGTTCTCCGTACCAGAGTGGATAAAGTCGTTTTTCGATAACTACAAGCTTCGCGGTTCGATAATTTATGCTGTCCTAAATCGAAAAAGAAAATATGTTTCTTAGAATATTCCACGCTGGAAATCAACGAAATATCGATCTCAACAGGTGAAAAGCCAATCGATCATACAGGGTGAAAAACCACAAAATAATGATACCTTGGGTTATCAGGATGCTGACATTAATTTTTTCATTGACTCAATAAGGGAAGAATATTCTGACGTTATAACTGAAAGAGTAGGATGTATTAAAGGTTTTTCAGGAAATATTTATTTATGTAAAACATATCTTTTAAACAGAATCCTCTTCCTGTTCCCAAAAATAAGGAAAAAGTTTTAAAGATCAGATACAAGATTTGATACGACAAAGCATAGTAGTTGAGGTTGATCATTTAAACTATGCGGGCAGTTGTTTCTTAGTGAAGAATGAAAAGAACACTTTAAGGATCGTCGGAAAGTATGTTAAGGGAAAGTAATTAATAGTAAACGGTCCTTTTCCATCTGCTAATATTGAGTACTGATTAGTTATTAGCAGGGTTAGCTGATAAGAAGTTTCGCATCAAATTTGATTTACGGAAAGCGTATAACCAAATCTTATTAGACGATAACTCACGTGACATAACGGCAATTGTCACTCCGAAAGGTTTATATCAATATACGAGAGTTCCTGTAGGAACGGGAAGTAACATTTTATCTCGTGTTATGCATAAAATGCTTGGGGATTTGGAAGAGGATGGTATTAAATCATATTTTGATGATATCCTCATCTCATTCGATTCTGTGGAAGAACATAGGAAAACATTTACGATCCGTACGAATCTAGTATTATTGATGGTCCGATGCGGCTAGCAGCTTTGACAACAATTTGAGTCTAGCTCATATGTGGAGACTTAATATAATCAAGGGACCCATAGGCGAGGTACAAAGGGAAGATACAGAGTTGAAATATTTGATTGATAAATTGAATATTGGTAATTCTTCTCCTGAAAATGTTATAAATTAGAAGATATTAATGAAAAGAACAAATTTTGACCTTAATTCGTATAAGATTGTAATACCGAAAGCTTTAAGACGAATCTTCACAATTTTACGAAAATTATAACTTGATTGGTGATCATTCTGGAATTTTTAAGACTCGCAAAATTAGTGAAAAGGTTTATTTGGGAGAATTTAAAAGAGGAAGTAATAAAATTTGTTAGAAGTTGTCATAGGTGTCAATTGAGAAAGGACGAGAATCGCCAGAAAATGGGTCTTCTAGACTGGTGGGAGTAGCATCCGTGTACCAATGCATGTGAGGTACAAATTCTTGCCAAATGGGTAATGGACGAGATTGCACATTGTGTATAACTTGCACGACAAATTTGAAGAATTTGTGGTGGAGGACCGCATATGCCATAGGGTATGTTAATGTGGAGACGGGAGCCACCCAGACAATATACCCAGCGAGAATTTGGCGAGCGCGGTGCGAATGCAATATTAATTGCCAGGGACAATTACGTATAATGTTGAGATATCGGGTGTCGACTTGCGAAGTATTGGCATCTAGGTCGACTTGTATTCCGAGGTAGAGCAGTTGACGAGAAGGCACCAAAACTGATTTTTCCACATTGATTGCCCATGTGGTTTGTCCCAACACTTCTAAAGCTTGGCGTAGATTAGTGGGAGAACCAATGAGCAGAATGTCATCATAGTACACCATGTATTTCACCAAGTGAGAGACGTGGAACTGTTGTTCCTGTAACACGAAACGCTGCATGATGAGGGGGCTCAAGGCCCACCCCATAGGTAATCGTGTGAATCGATAATTACGTCCATCACAACGTACACCAAAGTATTTACGAGTATTGAGACTCAAAGATATATGGTAGAAACCTATAGTATCGGAGAATAGTAAGCGTATTTGAGCGCACTGGGTGTTTGACAGAATAGGAATTCCGCCCAATTCGAAATGTTATAAGTACTTCTTTATAGGAATAGATAATGCCAGCCGTTTTATCGTGCTGGAGAAATTAAGATATTTAACTTCGTCATGTATTGCGAATTAGATGACTGAGATTTTCCAGAAGCATTTTGGCTGATAATCCCTCAGTTTTCGTTTCTGAGTATTTTAAGAAATTCGTATTTGGGTTAGGTATAAAACGTATTAATTTGAGACCTTATCATCTAGGTGGAAATGCCGCTGAACGTTTCTTTAAGACCCTAAAATTCGCTATTAGATGATATGTTGCTAATAGGAAACATCTGTGGGCAACCCCTAATTCCATATTTACAATATACGCTTAATATTAGCGAGCAATAAGGACTGACGACGTGTCCAATCGAGGGATTTTTTGACATCCTACTTACATTCCACTGGAATACCTATGGAACATCTCAGAGTCCGATTTCGCAGGTAAATCTTCTCTTCATATCTGGCTTGAGGCTATGTCGAGCATGGAAAAAAGCTAGAATAGAAGAAAGAAGCACATTATGGAACGTAGAAGAGAAGTTACGTTTGGAATTGGCGCTAAAATTTTACTCCGAACATATATTAAGTCTCCTTTGAAAGATCGTATTGCTAAGTCTCTTAGTGACAACTGACATGGTCCGTATGTTCTCAAGAAATTTCTTACTTCAAATACCGTTTTAGTCTCAGATGAGGATGATAGTATGCAATCACGCAAGCGGAGTCATGTCTCTGAAATCAAGGTTTATCGCGAGTATAGATATTAGATTGGCTCACAATCATTTTCTGGAAGAAAATAGAAGGAATTTGTTTAGAATATTTTGTATCGATTTGGCAAGAATGATTGTTATTGGGTAATTTAGTAACTGGAATTTGTATATAATTGTAAACAGGAATTATGGCCATAATTTGGATTTTTTATATTTTTAAATAAGTTACTTAATATTTTTAATAGTTCATTTTTGTTATTTTGTAAATTTAATTATTCAGTATCGATTAAATAATTTTAACTCTTGTTATTGTTTATTTCATTTTGTGTATATGTTGTCATGTATTAATACTTGTTTTTTCTGTTTTTGTACAAATTTCCATGTTCATAATGTTAAGAAATACCGGGTTTCAGAATTTTTTTTAATGGAGCGATGGTTGTAACGAATCATCGTTTCGAGTTGCCTCTTACCAATGAAATATGGACTCGTCCAAATATTTCCAATTATTATAGAATTAAAAGAAATGTAAAATAAGTATGAACTGTAAAAGGGTTTGGTTATAATTGCTTTGGTTGCCATTAAATTTAGCCTTCGAAAGTTGTATGTAACTCTATTGCTGTTAAAAAAGATTAGACTTCATTATATGGTTTTGTCCTTCTGTTATAAAAAAGAAAAAGTATGTTAAATATTTGGTGGCTCGGTTTAGAGAGAGAGAGAGAGAAAAGAGAGTGGAATGCAATCTCGCAAAAAGGTGGCGTGGCTAGTTCGCTCGTGCTGTCTTCGAGTCAGCGTATCACGCTGTGACACCTAACTTGTTCTTTATTCATTATAAGGTGTGGATCTTCCTCTTTCTTTTGGCTTGTTTGCTGGTAATTTGGAGTGCTTCGCTATATGTTTCAAACCAGTTTGCGAGCGAATGGTAAATATTTGGTCGAGAGTTGATCGATTTCGTCTAAATCAGCACTGATAATCTCCAATAATTTCATCTGTGTATGGGGTCAGTCTTGCTAATAGAATATTTGAAAGGATTTTATAAGTTATAGACAGAAGAGAAATGCCTCGATAATTATTACAGTCAGTTTTATCGCTTTTCTTGTGAATTGGAACAATGGTTGATTCCTTCCACTCTCGTGGCAACTCTTCCTTGTTCCAGATAAGGAGAATGACTTTCTGTATCTTATTCCTCAATTTTTCACCTCCAGCTAAAATTAACTCAGCCGCAATTTCATCTACACCCGAGATTGGTAATTCTTTAATTTCTTTATAGCTGTTTCAACTTCTATTCGGTTGGTTTCTGGAATATGCGGATCTGCGATGTGTATCTCCTTTTCTCCACGCACACTAGTTTTCGGTTGCGTGTTAAGCAAATCGTCAAAGAAATCTTTTCATCTATTCAAGACGCTATCCGTATCAATGAGAACTGTACCGTCAGATTTCTTTAACATATAGGCACGAAGTTCATAACCTTTCTTAAATTCGTTGATTCCCTCCTGCATGTCCCGAATGTATTTATTTTTACTATTATCTTCAAGTTCCTTAATTTTAGCTTTCAGAAAATTGCGTTTCTTGGTTCTAAAAGTTTTGGAAGTTTCCCAAATGATATCTGTGAAATTTTGTGTAGCTATTTCATTCGGATTTTGTAGCCAGCGTAATTTTTCCTGTTTCCTCTTTTCTGCTAGTTTTATGCATTCCTGGTCGAACCATGGTATTTCCGCGTGTCCCAATTTTTCTTTTGCTGAAATTTTAATGTTATCTCTAATTTCAATCCAGGTATCCTCAACACTAGTGCACTCCGAAAGTTCTAAAGAAGAGAATCTATTCGAAACTTCAATCTGGTTTTTCTCTCCTACCTGGCTCTCTTCTAATTTCTTTAAATTGAATCTCTCCGTTTTCGGACAATGAATATTGCCTTTATTCAACGATAACCTCTCTCGTGTTATCGCTGTTACCAGGTAGTGGTCAGTGTCACAATCAGCCTCTCTAAAAGACCGGATATCAATTATGCTAGATTGCCTTCTTCTATCTACTAAAACGTGATCAATTTCATTGTGTGTTTTTCCGTCTGGTGATGTCCAAGTGTATTTATGAACGTCGCGATTTGTGACTTTTGTATTTTTCTCGATTAGGTTTTTGGATGTTACAAAGTTCACAAGTCTAACACCGTTGTCATTACTTTCCTTATGCAGACTTTTGTTCCCTATAATCGGTTTGAAAATATCCTCTCCTCCTACCTTCGAATTGAAATCCCCTAATAGAATTCTCATATGGTATCGCGGGAGTTGGTCAAATATCCCTCTTTTATATCGTCATCCTCATCTTCAGTTGCGGCATGTACATTTAAAACAATAATATCACGCCACCGTCCCTTAAGAATAACAAATTCAACCCATTTAATTGCTGGTAATATACGTTTATGAACGAAAAACCCTGTTCCTAACTGGTGATTTTTATTTCTTTCCTCGTAAAAGAACGTAAAATTTCCGGAATTCACAGTTCCATTTTCTTCCCACCTAACTCCTACTACGTCCATCCTTTATTTCCTAACTCACTCGTTACGGATTTTAACGCGCCTGCCTTATAAAGACTCCTAATATTCCATGTTCCAAATCTCATGTCAATTTTCTTTTGCTGAGGTCGTGCCAAGTTATCAGTCCTTGTCCGAGGCTTTGGTGAATATTTCTGAACAAGTGCTTTTTTTACACGATGAGGGTGTTAGCCATACCCAAACCCCCAAGCTGGAGAACCACTCCTAGTCGGCTGTCCGCGACAGCTTATTCAGTATATTCGCAGCTAACCTCTATATCTAGAGGCCTTCCCTTCGATCCGTACCCTAGGACGCGCCATGCCGTGGAGACAGGAACCCACGTTGCACAGAAAATAGAGCCGGCCTAAGATATGAGTTTAACAGTACGAAGTATCCAAAGGTGTTAAAAGAGTTTGGAAATAGATGAGAAAATATCTAGGTGAATGAGCGATCTTGCTGTTCTCCTTCCCAACTAACACAGTTCAACATTACGAGTGTGTCCCAAAATCGTGAAAAACGAATAGACGTGTTCATCTTGAGGACATTGAAAACAATTTTAGCATTTATTATAGAGCTGATTATCACAATGTTCACGCTGTTCTGTGGTACCGCAAGATATCGTGTCGATGTGTTCTTAAGCTTCTTAATAATGTCACAAGGCGAAGCGTAAGGTCGTGCCACTGAACCGATACCGGAGATGAAACGATTAATCAAAAATGCTACTGTCGCACATTATCCCATATGACAGTAGGCATTAGGCAAAAGCGTTAGCATATGCGGGATGTTGACAAAGATTTCCCTCCTCGACAACGTAAAACCGAACATGGGAACAAAACAATTGTCTTGGAGATAGGCTATTATGTAGTATCCCTCTTACTCCACTAGAACTCTAGACTTTATTTTTTGACTCATTGAAAGTGTTCTGGCAGGAAAGGGTTCACGAGTCACACAGAAGCTTCACCGTTGGTTTCGTCATCTGCTTTCTACACAGGGGGAACAGAGGGAATAGAGAAACTCGTGACAAGGTGCGACAAGTGCGTCAACTAGTGTAGTGATTTTGGAAAATTAAACTAAATATATGTATCGTGTTTTTCGTTGCATATTGATTCGTGTATATGTATATATAACATCTAGTTTTAAGATGTAAACTATTTTTTGATATTGGCCATTTTCGCGGTGATGTGGTAATATGTTTTGAAGATGTTTTCGGAGAATGCAATGCAATTTTTGATTTCATGTGTACCTGCGAGAGAATGGTACGATACACATGCTGCTAGAATACAATAATATTAATGAAGTTATGTAAATAAAATATATTGAAATGATTTTATAGGTATAGACAAAATAACGGCCCGGATGAGTCTTTTCTGCTTCAGCAATTTATTTGAAAATATTCCTAAATACAATGTCTTTGATTTACAAAGATCAATATTGTCTTCTCTTCTTATTGACTAAATGAAGGAGATCGGTGTTTTGCACGGTGCCCCTTCTCTCAAAGCAGTCTCCAAGGTACCTACAAGGTTTGTGGTGAGTCTTGAAGGAAAACCCTTCAGCCCAAGGCTGCTTCGCGAGGTTTTGGTTGTGGTTAGGATCCCTAGTCCAATGTGACCTCGGAGCAAGATCAGTTGTTCGAGTGATACCAGGTCCTCCTCAGGCTGGGGCTTTTATAAAAGGCCTCTTGGTGGTTCATTCCTCGTCGGGTTTCGTCGTCTTGGTTTCGTGTCTTCCGTGTTGACTTCTCGTCTGCCGGCTTCGCTAGTTTAAATCAATTACCGCCTTCGCTAGTTTAAATTAAGTAAAACTATATTTCATTAGCAAACGTGTGAAATGTACTAGGTATTTATATATTTTAAGAAAAGTACAGATACCTATTTCAGGAAACCGAAAAGATTATGTGAGTGAGAGAGCCTCAGCAATATTCTTATGTGATGAAGAAGCAGCTTTCGAAATTTCCTGGTAATCAATTTAACATTATTTGAAATACTTATTTAATAGTTCGGATTAGATAGATGTTACAATTCCTTATATTAACCAACTTACGTATGTTGAAAGAATGATTACATTCTAATTTTTCAACTCGTTTACTATCTTATTCTAAGGAGCACTGTAAAACTGTTGATGTAGAGAATTAGGAAATATTTTGAGGAAGGATATATATTTTTATGCTTTTCAAATGTTTTATAAGTTTTCATTGAAAGTGAAAATGTCAAATTTACAAATCTTGTTAGTAAATTAATTAGTCAATTTATTTACTGAGATTATCAAAATGTCTCATTGATTTTTTTGTCTGCTTTTCGTTATTCCTGGTGTGATCTTTGGTGTGAGGATTTCCTTTATGCGCCATTGCTAACTTTTGAATTATCACCTACCACTGTCTCAAGTTGTTTATTCTTAGAGAATATTTCTAGTGCTTTATTAAGACACGAGTAGTATGTATACCTTGTGTTTCGATCCGCAAGACAAATTTAGTCTTGAAAATTAAAACAGTGATTTTTTTTTTAATTTTGGAGATCTATCACCAACAGATTTGAGTGAAAATTTTATACATTCATGTGGAATAACAGAAAGAGTTTTGGTAATTTACTATGTATGATTGATGCCAGGATAAAACTCCAAAATTGCCTTTGGCGTAAGATTATGATTTGTCTCCCTCTTTTGTATACACATCCCATACACGGAAACTGCACACGTGATTTCTTTTGACAAAATAATGAAATGTAGTATGATAAACTCGTCCAGAAGAAATAATAAATACTACGTTATCTTACAAAGAGCAAGAATGTTTTGGTTCATGTCCGTAAAACTCCAGCCCAATATACTTGATTTGAATCGAAGGTAAGCAGAAGTAGTGAATAATATACTTCATCCCCGTGGGAAAATTTTGGCCCAAAAACCGCTATCAAAGGCACTAAACCGACCTAAACCAGTATGTTGCTATGCCAGAATGGGGAAGTATACTCTTGGGCGCCTACCGGCTGTTATTTTTTTCCAGAATTCGAAGGCAAGTTTCAACAATCCTTTAGTTGTTATGCTCATAGCCTTTTAGAGCTACCATCAGCTATAGGTTCATGAAAAACATGCCTTTTCGTCATCTTTTTCTAGTCGTCTTGTATTGGATAGCTAACCTGGATCCCCCACGGCCCGCCCTTCCGCGAAGAGCACGTGGGAAAATTTTTGTCCTATGAACCCGTTGTTGCTATGCTCATACTCTTGGACGACAAGCGGATCTTCACCATAGTCCTTTCAGTTATCACGATCGAAGCTTCCCAACTGATTGTTCTTTGCCTTTTCGTTTTGTATTGAATAGCTATATAGCTATTTAGACCCTTACCCCCCAATCCTTTGATATTCAGATCTTAGCATCCCAATGGATTGGTCTCCGTGTTTTCGTCTTGTATTGTATCAAATAGCTATTTTGGACCCCCTTAGCCCTTTGGCAAAGAGTATACTTATATATATATATATATATATATATATATATATATATATATATATATATATATATATATATTAATTGACGTTAGGCCCCCTGTAGCGTAGCATATGATATATATCGTTCGAAGCTCTTCATTTCGAAGCACTATAATGCTTTCAAGTGTTCAATGCTCTGTCTCTCTCTCTTTCATCGAGAATCGAATCCGGACCAAAGTGGTATTAAAACGTAATACAAACAAAACTAAATTTAAAAAACACAGCATCACATTATTATTATTATTATTTTATTATTATTATTATTATTATTATTATTGTTATTATTAATTTGGGGGATTGAAACAGACCACTAACCTTGATTGTAGCTTCGCTAACTTACGATATAAAGGTTCTCTACACAAAAATCCACTTTGGTATGGAGCTGGGATAGAATTTGATACTTCATTATTTTATTGTTGAACCAGTCCTTGCATGAAAAAAAATAATTTCACGTATATAGCACTTCACATTGAGTTTCATTTTCACGACAGAAGGGTCCAATTAACTTAATGCCCTAAAATATTTAATGCTTTCTCATCGAGAATAGAACCCGAACCCTAAATATGTTTTCATTTTGAAAGGTCTCTCATCGGAATCGAAAGCAAGACCTGTACTTCAGGATTTAGACTTGAATTAACCCTTGTATGAAAGAAAAAAGAATTTCACGTATTGATTTCTCGTGAAATCACTTCGCATTGATTTTCGTTTTCACAACAGAAAGGATCGAATTAACTTAATGCCTTAAAATACTTAATGCTTTCTCAGTGAAACAGACCACTAACCTTGATTGTAGCTTCGCTAACTTACGATATAAAGGTTCTGTACACAAAAATCCACTTTGGTAGGGAGCTGGGATCGAATTTGGTACTTCATGATTTTATTGTTGAACTAGTCCTTCCATCAGAAAAAAGAATGTCACGTATATTGATTTTGATATTCACTTTGCATTGATTTTCGTTTTCACGGCACAAAGGATCGAATTAACTTAATGCCTTAAAATATTTAATGCTTTCTCACCGAGAATCGAACCCGGTCCCAAAAGAGTCGCGGTTCTTCGTAAGTGTATGGGACATGTATAAACATTTACGACTGACTTGCACATCATCGGAACCGATTTTCCCAGGTCTCCGCTCAGATCAAAACCTCAGCTGGCTATTTAAAAATATCATGAAGATATAATCATTACTATAAAATAAAATATGACAAAAAATACGAAACATATTCCCTTAACTTTCCTACTGTACTTTGACAGAAATAGCATTGGGTAGCTATTGAAGCTAAGAACGCAGGCTTCTCATTGCACTGGGTATCTATATTGAATCTTCTGCCCACAGCCCCCTTGTGTTCCTAAGTGTTAGGTAACGTCTGAAGGAAACTTTTAGTCTTGGAAACGTTCCATGGATTGCTAAGACGAATATCATGGTTCATGATTGTTTAAATCGTGTTGGATTTCATTGATTGAACATGGTCTAATAACGGAAGTTTCTCATAGTATTTCATAATGTTTTGACAATGTAAGATGAAACTTTGTATACTCAAGTCGACAGGAGCACTTGTGTTATATGTGAAAGGGATATATGAAGGGTCACATGTTTGCTCATCATAATCACCACTTGGGTACATGCTTCCCATAGGTATTCATAATGTTTTCAAGACATAGGCTGGGAATCTTAAAGATTTTTTTCTGATTAGTTGCTGACGAGAATATAGTGTTTCATTGAGGCTATTAGCTTTATCTAATTTGGTCTTGGGATTCTCAGGAATTTACTTGTAAGTGTTCATGGGATTAGGATTGGTTTGCAGACTGTTCTTCGATCGAATAGCCCTTAGTTGCCAAGGTGAATATCGCATTCCATGATTTTTTTCAAACGTATACAGCATTTGAGATTACATGTATGTTTGTTGTCGTCTTCACATACGAACATACTCACGTGCGACTGAAGATAGTGTAATCTGAATGCGAAAACGCTGGGTTATGTGTAATGTAAAAGAAGTTTGTTAATAGATAAGATTTACTAAAGATGCTATTTTGATACACCTACGGAATAATGTGTGTGAAAAAGGAAATGAAACTTCGTTTCAGATGTGGAACTGATAAGGATATGAAATGGAGGAGGGGAGAAGTGGTGAGGTTGTTTTCACTTGGAAAAGCTTATATGTTTCTTGAGAACCTTCATCATAATAAGTTCGCTTTATCTTTGACTTCAGATATAAGTTATCGTATTGCTGTGCGATTGCGTTTGCCTTTAATGTATATATGGGATTTATGAATTTTTTTGTTCGTGGGTTTGCGAGATATTGTATTTTGCTGAACACCTTTTTGTATACTCCAGTCGATATCCTTATGTGGTTCATAAAGTATACTAACTAATAATGATCATCTACTTCAGTTTGGTGTGCACTTTTCGTGCAATTAAACTGAACATAGCTTATTAATTACGACATTACAACGACATTATTAATAATGACATTAAGATGAAATCTTTCAGTTTATCGCCCCAGAAAAATGTCCTTTTTCACTAACAGGTCACATAACTTAAACTTCAATGCTCTCCCTCCGGAAATCGAACTCAGAACCACGTTCACTACATGTCCGTGTTAGCTATTACACCAGCTGGGGATGGTAAACGAACTTAGTAACGGAAATATGGCCAGATGGTACAGCGGCAGAGCGCTTACATTTAGTGTATGGGGTCCCTAGTTTGACAACCGAATATATTAGCTCATGGTGCCCTTAGCACAATGGGCATATTCGTAGGACATTAAATAAGTTTGTGGCAGACAACATCGTGTACGTTGATTCTCATGGGGTACTTCAGCTTCATCTCATTATATAATTTCATTTACCTTAATCATCCTTTCATCTTAGCCTAAAAGAGATATTCGTGGACCGTTAAACCGAAAGATTTCATCTATATCGTTGCACACAATTGTTTTCCCGCTCAACGTTAGTAACATTCTACAATTTAGTCATGTTTCTGTTCTTATGGCTAACTAACTAACTAACTAACTCTGTGGCCTATGGCACCCGGAGGTTCAGTGCTGCGTTCACAAGAGCTCTCCACTGACTTCTATCCTTAGCTAATTGCATCCAGTTTCTACTTTGTATTCCTATCTCTGCGAGATCCATCTTAATATTATCCTCCCATCTGCGCCTAGGTCTTTCTAATGGTCGTTTTCCTATGGGTCTTCCAGTCAAGACTCTGAAAGCGTTTCTACTTTCTTCCATTCTAACTACATGACCTGCCCTCCTAAGCCTCCTAGACTTGACGACCCTAACAATGTAGGGTAAACCGTATAAACTATGTAGTTCCTCGTTATGAAGTTTCCGCCATTCCCCATTCTCGTTCCTCTTGAGTCCGAATATTCTTCTCAGGATCTTCTTCTCAAATACTTTCAGTCTATGTTCTCCCCTCAGAGTAAGTGACCATGTTTCGCAACCATACAGAACAACAGGCATGATTATCGTTTTATATATTTTAAGCTTCAAATTCTTCGACAGAATTCGCGACGACAAGAGATTTTGAACCGAATAGTAAAACGAATTCCCTGCTTTTAGTCGACATTTAATTTCTTCGTGAATATGATTTTCGTCTGTTAATATTGATACTAAATATTTGAAAGTATACACTTTATTAAAAGTATTATTTAATATTTTAACGCCTCTACAATTTGCCGTATTACGGTCCCGACGCACTTCCATGTATTTAGTTTTCTCTGCATTTACTTCTAAACCCATGTCCCTGCAAGCATTTAGTAAGATATCTGCATTTATTTCTACTGTTCTCCTATCATCCCCTATTAAATTTACATCATCAGCATATGCCATCACCTGGTGAATACCGTTCAACTGTAGGCCCTGGTTGCTATCTTTGATTTCCCTTATAGCGTATTCCAGCACAAAGTTAAATAATAATGGCGACAACGCATCTCCTTGTTTCAGGCCATTTTGGACGTGAAAGCTCGTGGCCAAAAATTTTCCTACCCGGACTTCACTTTGGGATTCACTTAAGCATATCTTAATTAATCCAATTAGCTTTCTCGGTATTACAAGTTCTGTAAGAACGTTGTATAATGTTTCTCTTCTAACCGAGTCGTAAGCATTTCTAAAATCATTAAATACTTGATGTACCGGGATATTGTATTCCCACTTTTTTTCGAGTATTTGGCGAATGGTAAATATTTGGTCGATAGTTGATCGATTTCGTCTAAATGCGCACTGATAATCTCCAATAATTTCATCTGCGTATGGGTTCAGTCTTGCTAAAGAATATTTGAAAGGATTTTATAGGATGTTGACAGAAGAGAAATGCCTCGATAATTATTACAGTCAGTTTTGTCGCTTTTCTTGTGAATTAGAACAAAGATTGATTCTGTCCACTCTTGTGGCAATTCTTCCTTGTTCCAAATAAGGAGAATGAGTTTGTGTATCTTGTTCCACAATTTTTCGTTTCCAGCTAAAATTAACTCAGCAGGAATTTCATCCACACCCGGAGATTTGTGTTTCTTTAATTTCTTTATAGAGGCTTCTTCTTCTATACGATTGGGTTTTGGAATATACGGTTCTGCGGTGTGTATCTCCTTCTCTCCACGCGCATTAGTTTTTGGCTGCGTGTTAAGCAAATCGTCAAAGAAATCTTTCCATTTATTTAAGAGGCTATCCGTATCAGTGAGAACTGTTCGGTCAGCTTTCTTTAATATATAAGCACGAGGTTGATAGCCTTTCTTAAATTCGCTTATCCCCTTATACATGTCCCGAATATTTTTATTTTTACTATTATCTTCAAGTTCCTTAATTTTAGCTTTCAAAAAATCGCGTTTCTTTGTTCTAAAAGTTTTGGAAGTTTCCCGCCTGATATCTGCGAAATTTTGTGTAGTTATTTCATTTGGATTTTGTATCAAGCGTAATTTTGCCTGTTTTCTCTTCTCTGCTAGTTTAATGCATTCTTGGTCGAACCATGGTTTGTTCCTACGTATTTCCGCGTGTCCCAATTTTTCTATTGCTGAACTTTTAATGCTATCTCTAATTTCAATCCAAGTATCCTCTACACTAGTGCACTCCGAGTCTTCTAAAACCGAGAATCTATTTCGAAACTTCAATCTGGTATTCCTTTCTTACATGGCTCTCTTCTAATTTCTTTAAATTAAATCTCCCCGTTTTCGGACGTTGAATATTACATTTATTGAACGATAATCTCTCCCGTACTATCGCTACTACCAGGTAGTGATCAGTGTTAGAATCAGCCCCTCTAAATGACCGGACGTCAATTATGCTAGATTGCCTTCTTCTATCTACTAAAACGTGATCAATTTGATTATGTGTTTTTCCGTCTGGTGATGTCCAATTGTGTTTATGAACGTCGCGATGTGGGAATTTTGTACTCTTCACGATTAGGTTTTTGGATGTTGCAAAGTTCACGAGTCTAACACCGTTGTCATTACTTTCCTTATCCAGACTTCCGTTCCCTATAATCGGTTTGAAAATATCCTCTCGTCCTACCTTCGCATTGAAATCCCCTAATAGAATCTTCATATGGTATCGCGTGAGTTGGTCAAATATCCGTTCCACTTCTTCGTAAAAACTATCTTTTATATCGTCACCCTTATCTTCAGTTGGAGCATGAACATTTAAAACAATAATACCTCATCACCGTCTCTTGAGAGTAATAAAAGAAAGTCTGTCAGTAACAAATTCAACCCGCTTAATTGCTGGTAATATTCGTTTGTGAACCAAAAACCCTGTTCCTAACTGGTGATTTTTATTTCCTTCCCCGTAAAAGAACGTAAAATTTCCGGAATTCTCAGATCCATTTCCTTCCCACCTAACTTCCTGAACTCCTACTAGGTCCATCCTGTATTTCTCTAACTCACTCGTTACAGATTTTAACGCGCCTGCCCTATAAAGACTTCTAATATTCCATGTTCCAAATCTCATGTCCATTTACTTTTGCCGAGGTCGTGCCGAGTTATCAGTCCTTGCCCGAGGCGTTTGTGAATGTTTCTGAACAAGTACCTTTTTTTACAGGATGAGGGTGTTAGCCTTACCCAAACCCCGAGGCTGGAGGACCACTTCTAGTCGTCTGTCCGCGGCTGCTTATTCAGTATATTCGCAGCTAACCTCTATATCTAGAGGCCATCTCCTCGATCCGCAACCTGAGGACGCGTCATGCCGTGGTGACAGGAACCCACGTTGCACGGTTCTTATGGCTAGCTTTGGAAATTTACATTTTAATAAAAAAATAAAAGAAACGAAAAGTCGTCTTAGACGTTCCTTAAGTAGAATTACTTCGAACAAGTATTCTTAATGCTGTGGTGAGGGCACGTCCCTCATGATATAGTTCATTCTCGAGACGAGATAGAATATTTCGAGAAGCAAGATCAGACAATAATTTTACAAAAATTTATGAGGAGATCCAATGTCGGACAGAACTCCTTACAAAAGTCAGAGAAAAAAGGATTCATTCTCTTTGCAGTGTTGTAAATTAAGGCTTTAATCAGAAGATACCCGTTAAATCATGTAATATGGCAACCCGACTTGGAAGTATAAGACATCACATACAATTTTTTCCTTACATTGTACATTTCCATAGTTCTCTCCGTATGGTTACATATACATTCTAAATAACAAAACATGAAGTTGGTAGCCTCGATGAATCGCTACTAAGTTCTAGATTCATGTATTACTCGTTTAGATGATCAGTATAATAATAAGGGCGTCAAGGCATCTCACTGTTTCAGACCAATCTCATAGTTTGTGAAGAAAAATTTATTACTTTTAGATTCATTTAAATATATGGTAATTAGTTTAAATATCTTTTCTCGGTATTTCAAATTTTGTAAGAATGTTATACACTGTTTCTGATATAATCGAATCGTAGGCCTTTTTCAAGTTAATAAATAATTAATATGCATGGGTAGCACTTTTTTAGCTGTAAAATTAGTGTAATAAACTTTTGTACCCATGAAGCAAATTCTCTCATTACAAACTTCGTTAACTTACTTAGTTGCAAATTTCATTATTTATGCAATTCAGCTTAGGATTTACTTCCTATGTGATCAAAGAAATTATCCTTGTTCGTGTGATTTGTTCTCACAATATGTTCAGGAAAATGGATGAGCTTGAAATTTTCAAATCTGTGTGAATGTGTTTAGTTTTGTGTCTCACGCAGGAGAATCCGTTATTATTTCCTCAGAGAGATAAGAAAGGTATCCTTAGAATTCTGATTAGAAGAAAGATAATGAGGACAAGCTGATTTAGTGGTCATACATATAGAATACGTCTTCGAGAGTAAACATATTATCTATTAGTTAAAGATGCCATCGTCAATGAATTTATTAACCAAACTTAATGCAGCGTCGTTAGTATCTTTCACAAAATTACAAGACTTAGAAATTAATAAAACCTATCGTATTGTAGATTGCAAATTAATTTCAACCATATATGGAAAGAAGGTTTGTGTGACTTTTGAAGTAGGACAAAAAGTGATTCTACCAGGACGATTTACTGAAAAAGTAGAAGATGTTAATGATGCGTTATTAACATGTTTGCAAAGTGGAAACGTATGTTTAATATACAAAGGGAAAAAAGATTAATTTAAGGGGACATAGCATCCACGATATTGAATTCACTGAGTTGGCCGCATCGTGAGTGTATGGACATGTACATGATTATCGATTTCTTCTTCATTCTCTTCCTTTCCCCCCTTTCACGTGTGCTCAGACAAACATGTGTGTGTATAATGACATTATTCTGTAATGTTCAGCTATTGGAGTAACATGTCTATGAGTATTTGTTCATCGACTAAAGTAACTAAGAAAGAGTATTTGCTGTTAAATGTTCAATATGGACTTAGTTCAATGAAAACAAAATTAATTTGTATTGGTCTGGATACTAATACATTTGGGCCAGTGATTCGTATTGGTAAAGGAATTATTTTTTGAGTGGAGTTAAATTTGTCGTAGTGGGAAAAACTTGTACATTTGATCCCATTTGTGTTTGACTATTTAAATTCGCAAGTGAAAATTACATCTATAAATTCTCTCGGAAGAATTAATGAACTGCTGATGCGAAACTTAATGGGTGAGAAAATAGTGGTGATAGAGAAAAGAGTACACTTCATGCTCCTCGAAACAGTGTGTACTTAAATTCAAGGGAATGGTTTCATTTCTTGGAAATATTACCGTGCATTGAGCATGCTGTAAAAAAAAGTAAACTTTGCATTGGGGCGGTACGTGAATATTTTCATTTGTGTGCAGTGACTATTCGCAACCATATAGAATCGCAATGTCTTGCATGTATTGGACTTGACGGAATTCATACATGTGTCGATGAACAAAATATTATTAGTGAAATGAACATTAGTTTTCCGAATGTATATCTTGCGTTGAAGAAGGACGGTGATGTAAATATCGATGTCGAAAGATTAAAATTGGAAATGAAAGTATTATGTAAACAAAAAAATTATAGAAGCAATCAGGGGTGAATTATTTGACAGGATTCAAACACAGTCATGGTGGGGGAAATTGATACTCAACCTTTGGAGGATATCGATGAGATGGATATGTATTGATAAAAAAAGATGAAAAATATTTTTCAGTGTAGTGATTTTAGTGAAAGTGATATATGACGCAAATTGAATGACAATAGCATGTAAAGGATGTCTCACTGCTTGAAAATAATATGCATTATCAAGTTTACTATACCATTAGTGAAATGGAACACGCAAAGAAAGAAAACACATATTTCAGTGTAGTGATTTTATTAAAAGTCATATATTTTATACATTTCTGAAAAATGTATCATTCATTAGTTCAGTAATATTTTACGTGGTATGAAAAATCGTATTTGAATTCATTATTAGCAGTATCTAATTTAAGTGTACGCTTTTCTTGAATTTGAAAACTAAAAGATTTAAATTAATTAATTATTGAAATGCTTATTACGTTTACAACATCCTTATACTTTACTATTCATGTTCATCATTGAAAAAATACATCCCATAACTTATGATTCGATTGTGTTGATTGGTGTTTTAACGTCCTATACAACAGAGATGCTATATGAGACGTAGGTCTACTATTGCTATTTAACGTTGAATTCAAATCACAGGAGTTCTCAGACGAAATCGAACCCTGGACCTCCCACGCTAAAGGAACTTACGCTAACCGCTTATTCACAAAGGAGATCTCCTTTAAGTTTTATATAAGGAGACTCAGTGGTAAATCACTTTGTACACTTCTATTGCTACGTCATGATATCAAATAAAAATGATTTCACCAATAAGAATCTAATTGAAAAGAGAGAGAGAGAGCTATTAGGTTTGGATTTAATCTTGTACATTTGTTTCGAATTTTTACATTTTAATAAAAGTAATAGAAACGAAAAATCGTCTTAGACGTTCCTTAAGTAGAATCACTTCGAGCAGGAAATCTTAATTTTGTGAAAGTTAGGTACCACCTCAGGCATTTGCATGGTGTGTATGAGGAAGACCCAGAAAAACCTCGTTCAAGGTGACTGGCCTAAAATGAGTGTTACATTTTTCGACGGAGTGCCACCACAGGGAATCGAACCCGGTACCATTCGCACTGGAGGCACATCGAGCTTAAAGTTGTTACACGAAATTGTTATTTATTATGGATGTTCTCACTGCGATACTCAGCAGTGCCTAGTTTCGAATTTATTGCTATACTGTGTTGAAGACAAACAATGAAAAGGGGAGCGAAACGTGTCATTCTCAAGTTCACGTAACGATAAGCAAAAGAAACACTGACCTTTCCTATGTACAAAACAATAATATCCAAGAGTTTTGTTCTCGAAAAGATGTTAAAGTTATCACTATAATTCACAAAAGCCTTCACCCACCAATGTTTTGTTTCCTGTACTGAAAATTATTTTGTTCAAGTGTCTAGTTATTTACAAATAATATGTATACTAATATTAGCAGCGTATAGAATTAAAATATTCTTATTTGATCACGCTGGAATGAAAGCATGAATTTCACAATAAGCTGTAGGTCTTTTCATCACAGCAAACGAACAACAGGAATGAATATGAATTGTACCTCAACTGTTGTGTACGGAGTCGGGTTCAATCCCAGCTCCCGTCAAGTGAACTTTGCGATGTACAAACATCATGTGAGTGTGGGTAACCTTTATGTTTCTATTTCATAGAGTTTTCTCTTAACTTCTTATTCAAAGGTCAACAAAATAAGTTATTTCTTATTTAAATGTTTCTTTCGGCATTCCTACTCTTTCGTTGTTTTAAAAACACATTCAGATATTGTGTCTTATCTAGCAGCTTCCAAGATATAAAAGTAATAACAAAATGCACAAATGCAGGAATTAAAAAACTTGCTAGGAAGATCTAAAGCTGAAATATCAAAATACTATTACTCGGGTGAACTAGCACGTATTGCCAATGACTGGTGAAACGTCTCGGGACGAGAAGAGACAAGTCTCAAATCGACAAGTACATTTTCAAATTCGAGATGATACAGAAACACCCGAGACTCGTTGGCAACACTAGTTCACTCAAGTTGAATCCTCAAAATACTATTACTTGGATGAACTAGTATTGTGAACGAAACGAGAAACTTCTCGACACGAGAAAGGACAAGTCTCGAATCGACAAGTACATTTTCAAACACTAGTTCACCCAGGTTTTAGATCTCAAATACTGTTTTAATGATACATGAGTCATGTATAGAAACTATAAATTGATAAAAATAATTGTACAAACGCGATGAATAACATTTATCAAGGTGCTGAAAACTCAAAATACTATTACTAGAATAAACTAATATTGCCAACGAATCGAAAAACTTTTCAGTACGAAAAGACATAAGTCGCAAATCGATATGTACATTTTTCAAATTCGAAATGTAACAGAAACATCATGAGTCATGTATAAAAACTATAAATTGATAAAAATAATTGTACGAACACGACGAATAACATTTATCAAGGTGCTGAAACCTCATCATCACAGCAAACGAACAACAGGAATGGACATGAATTGTACCTCAAATGTTGTGTACAGGTTCGGGTTCAACCCCAGTTCCCGTGATGTGAACTTTGTGGTGTACAAACATCGTGTGTGCATGATTAACGTTTGTGTTTCTATTCCATTAAGCTTTTTCTTCTTATTCAAAGATCCACAAGATAGGTTATTTCTTATTTAAATGCTTCTTTCGGCTTTCATACTCTATTATTGTTTTTAAATCACGTTCACAGTTTATGAGAACTATAAAACCAACAACAAAAGTTGGTTATAAAATGAATTAAAAGTGCGGATTTCAAAACAGTAATTTCCTCGTTCAACTGTGGTTATTTACTGAATTCTGCAGCAGACATGTCCAATGTTTCTTCCTGACATATTTCCGGAGGCTGCGACCTCTTCCTGGAGCTGGTTAGCAATCTTTTCAGGTACGCAATCAGAAATTCTTGTTTGGAAAGGGTGCTGTTCAGTACTACAATCCAATATATCTATGTGGTATTGAACGGGCATTATTCTGCACCCGAAAAGACATAAGTATTTGTAAAATACTTCTACCTTTTTTTTCAGAAAAAAGGAAGAAATAGATTTTTTATAAGAGAAAGAGTACAGATGAAGTGTAAGATCAAAATTTCATGTTGCATCAATCATTTCCCTGTTAAATAAGTATAATTTTGTTGATAAAGTGTACAAGCATGTTGAGTTAGGAAGTTCTGTTTGGGCCCGAACCCAGTGAATCTCCGTGGGTGCGCCCTTGGCAACCTCTTCCGCGCTAAGAAACGATTACATGTTACTCTTGTGCAGATCACATCTTTGCAAATAGTATCCAATGTAACCCACGAACATTTTGAATCAGGTCGAGTTGGGACAAAATTTTCTAGAAGAGAGCCTGGACATGCCAATTTTGATTCCTAATTATGGGCCCATGCTCGCCAACTGTTAGTAATTTTAAGCATTACCTCATTAGAGATTGAAATAATGATAATTTTGGACAACCTTACCTCATTATCCATACTGTCTACTGTCGTCTTGGTATTACCACAATGGAAAGCTTGCTGACAGTATTCGTAACATTTTGTAAAAGAGTGATGAGTAATCACAATTTAATTTTTTAACGATCATGATGGGCCAATGGTTGAGTCCCAATGGTTAATTGGCAATAGCCAGCCGCAAAATGTAGGGAGAGGGGAAGTAGAATTTAGGAGAGACCCAATTCAACCATATTACAGTTCTTAACCATATTTTAGTTCATTTGCAAGCCTATCGTGAAAATTTAAAGGGCGCTCGGCATCTCTGTGGATACGGGCCTGGGTAGAGTGATCACTTCTGGTGCTTGGGGTTTCTGCCTCAATCCGAGTTCATGTTAATAGGGAATTGTGGTAAACAAAAGAAACTGAGCATGGGTTCTCCTCTTTACTTCTACTTTGTTCATTCCACCATTTCTTTTATTATTATCAGCGATCCCACAAGACATTAAACTAAACCAATCTTTGTTCCGGAGAGGAAAAGGGTACTTCAGAGAGCAAACTTCCATTCTGAAAGAAACATTGACTCCAACCTCTTTTCTATTCTCGTTACCTCATAATGTTTTAGCTTCTTTATTAATTGTGAAAAAGTACAATAATCAATATTTGCAAATACGTCAATATTATTATTTACCAAAATTCAACCAAATAAGTATACAAAATTGTCCATTGTCCCATCAAGATTCTTCCGCAGGAAAGAACCCGTTGCAAAATTAGTGTAGAGAGTTCAATATTACTCAGCAGTTACATAGATATCTCGTTCCATGGAAGATCACATGTCTTATCTAATAACTACCGAGATATAAAAGTAGAAACAAAATGTACAAATGCAGGTTGTTGAAAGACTTCCTAGGAAGATCTAGAGCTGAAACCTCAAAATACTATTAGTCTGGTAAACTAGTTTTGCCAATGAGAGACAAGTCTCGAATCGACAAGTACATTTTTAAATTCGAGAACAGAGATACAGTCATCATTTTACATTTATTTGTTAGAGCATAACTTATATGAGACCACTTTAAGATAAATGGGAAACATTTACGCACACACACAAATAATAATAATGTGATGCTGTATTTTTTATTTTTATGTTTGTTATTTTTTAAAGCAAATATGTCAGGTTAGAAGAACATGTATCTTTTTTATCACGTGTATTGTTCTACTCGCAAATTCAATGGATTTCCGGATGCATGATGACTCATTGATATAACGTTTATTCACATTGTCATTCTATCACCTATTATTTTTTTGTCATTCATTTGTCTTAATCATGTGTCCTTTTACCGAGAAAGGGCATATTTAGGGACGTATCTTTATTTCTCCGGGGGTCTTTGCATGATGTATAAACGTATTACATTTTCGGTTTGCGGAATGTTGTGGCTCAGTGGTAGAGGATTTACAACCAGTACTTCATTTTTCAAATGTTGAAGCTTCTTGGTGTGCACACTGTACAAAGCAAGTGCCTTGTAAATCCCTGGATATTATTAACTGGCTTCAAGAAGGAATAAAGATTTGCAGCTCTTTCTCCTGAAAGAAAAAGGGAAACGAAAACAAAAAAACTCTGATTTTCAATAAACCTATTTGCTGATTTCCTGTGAAAATGTTGGCGTTCCATGCCTCATACTTGTCAATCATCACACCTGCAGTTAATTACTCTCAAAAAAGAAAAGAAAGAAAATCAGTTTTAACGAGTTTGCTAGATTCACGTTTCTCCAGGGCTGATGATGATGATGCTGATGTTAGTTGCTAAGTATAATAATAAGGGCGTCGACGCATCTCTCTTTGTTTCTGACCATTCTCATAGTTCGTGAAGAAAAATTTATTCCTTTTAGATTCATTTGCCAACGAATCGAGAAAATTTTCGGTACGAAAAGAGATAAGTCGAAAATCGACAAGTACATTTTTCAAATTCAAAATGAAACAGAAACATCCGATACTCGTAGTATTGTCAACTAATATGCCTGCAAACATGCTATGCTAAAAGGAAATGGCAACGTTATTAGGAAATGGCAACATTGATCTGCACTAAAGAGTGGAAATACGAAGAAATTCTGTTAGGTGGGACGTTAAACTTAAATATTTCATCTCTCTCTTTCTCTCTCTCTCTTACGAAGAGCATGATGTCTCAATGATTGCGAAAACTACCACTAAACAGAGTATGTCGTAGCAAATAAGCAAACTCAATTTAGAGGTACGTTCAAAAAGCTTGTGATACCTTGATCCAAGATCCAATATATTTTGAATCAAAAATTTTCTTGTACGTCTTATATCTGGACAACTACATAAAGTGTAGCCAGATCCAGATTATCACTTAACTCACTATGATCATCTTATTGCCTTAGAAAAACGAAAAGTCCATTTAGGAGGGAACCGTTCGAAAAATTTTGTGATCCCTGATTCAAGATTCAATAATTATATTTCATTCAAAAATTATCTTGTACGCCTTATGTCTGGAGAACTACATATTGTGTACGATGTTGTTCATAATAAGCTTACTTGTTAAGAGGTTGAATTAGGGACCGCATTCGCTGGGTTGCAGAGCATTTCTCTACTACACTAAGCAGGCATCTGAAAGAATAAGTCGTTGCTTTACCACTGACCAACATACACGTTCACATATTTCTTACGCTCGAAGCGTAAGAAAATATTTAAGTTTAACGTACCACTATTAAGCCTATTATGCTAAGGGAGACTGATGATTAAGACAAATGAAAGATTGAATAATTAGTAGAATGAGAATGTGTGAGTAGCCTGTGAAAACTCACGGATACGATGTTGTTCATTATAAGTTTACTTGATCGGAAGTCGAACTAGGGACTGCATGCACTCTGCCACAGTGCACGACAACTAGTAATAAAAAACTTCTTTTATCCTTTCCCTCTGGTCTGCGTAACATCGTCCTCCTCTGTGAACGAATACAGATTATTATAATCACATTTATCAGAAAGGAGATATCGCAACCGCAAATGATATGCCATTGCATTCTTCTTCTCCTTTCACACACACACACACACACACACACACACACACACACACACACACGTTCTCTCTCTCTTTCTTTATGCAATGTGATAAAAGAAGGAATTAACATACAAACCCCTTCGTAATCTTCCATTGTATGCTTGTCTTTTTTTCAGACTACAACGCAATGTGAAGATTGAATTCGAAATTATGCAATGCAACGGGAAGCCACATGAAAGGGCTATATCTATCCGTCTAATTGACTGACTGAAATTTTGATGCTTTAGTAATTAGTGCGGGTGTCATACTAATAAAGCGAAAGGATGGTGATAACTTCTGGATAAAGCAGGGCATACATTTTGTACTTACATTTTCAAAACGAGACAAGACGACAAAAGATTTTTGAAGATACTTCGAGAATCAACACTCAAAATGTTAAGATCTGAAACTGGATTCTTTGAAAATAGTTCACCGTTACAAAATAAATTCTGTCATCTCTTTAATTCTTTTCAAATTGAAATCATAGAAATTATTTCTGGTTTTAACACTGATTATCATAAATACTATCCGATCTTTAATTTCCCGGGGGTTTTACATGATGTAAAAACCTATTACATTTTAGGTTTAACCAGTATGATGGTTCAGTGGTAGAGGATTTACATCCAGTACTTTTGTGTCACTGATTCGATCACAGCTCACGCCGTGTGGACTTTCTAATAAATTCAAAAAATCTACAAACACAATGTTGTTCACCGTAAACGTACGTTCGATCAAACTAAAGACTGTCGTAATAAAGATAAGTGTACAACGTTTTCTTAGTAAAAAAAAGAGTCCCTACGATTTCTTTTCAGATCAACCATTCTAAATGAAGTTTCTTAATTCCTAAAAGAGAAGTATCGGAATAATACCAACATTAGTATACTAATTTAAAAATCCTATCATATTTCAATAAAAGCCCTGAAGGATATACATAATAGCACATACGTAAATTGTTTTTATAAATGCGTATTGTTTTGATAACTTTAGAATAGGTATATGTACTTTTTTTACAGTTAAATACAAAGAAAAAAGTATGTAATGGAACTTTATTGAAATTTCACTTCAAATTGTATTATATTAAAAGGTAAGTTCCTTATTGCAACTCTTACTAACATTTTTATGTATATCGTAATTCGGAGCACTACGAAATACTTGCATATCAGAGATTTTTTTCTGTATTCGTTTAATAAACGCATACCTATTCTTAAGGTGAAGAAATTGACAATTAGGAAACCATTACGCATGTTCTATCCATGGAACATCGTTATCAGTCCAATGTTTTAATCCCCCAGCACAATAGAAGCATATAGTTTGGTCTCTTTGTTCGTGTAAAGAAATCCAGCATTACTTGAATGATCCGGGCTTTGTTTTGATGAAACAGGCCATTGTTCGAATGTTCTTAAACGTAATTCCTTTGTACAATACTGATTATATTGAGGAGCAAGACATTTATATGCACTAATATATGATAATTATGGCATTTGTTGGAACGGTATCTTTTCAGATACAGAATTTGGTCGCAGTTCCATTCTTAATTCCCCACAATTCGTATTTTTCTAATAGTCTGCTTAAATGAAATCTTGCTTACGTTTCTGGTTTCAATTATGTTCGAAATCTATGAAAACAAATATTTCCACTTAATAAGAGTTTGTCAACATTATATTGTAACTTATGATTTACACAGCCATGTTATTTCAGTAGCTGATCAACAGAGACTAATGACACTACGCATACAGATATCTGTGCACGCATGCACGATGGAGGAAGGGGATGACGAAGAGGAAATCATGTTTCATCTTGTTTATACATGTACCATACAATTACGAAGGACCAAGATCCTTGGGGGTCCGGGTTCAATTCTCGGTGAAAAAAAGATTAAATATTTGAAGGCATTAAGTTAATTCGATCCATTCTATCGTGAAAACGATAATCAATGCAAAGTGCTATATACGTGAAATTCTTTTTTTCAATGCAAGAATTAATTCAACTCCAAATCACTAATAGAAGTATATATTGGAAGGTACTTGCTACTTTCACGATAACAGAATGAATGATTCATGGTCTGATAATGACATATTGATCTTTAACTCTTTGACGTGTTGATAATTACAGGCGTTGGACAAAAAAGTCTATAACACTTGCAAAAGTGTGAAAATCATATCTAGTATGGTGTGGAGCCTTCTTTTGCGTCCAAAACAGCTTGGATCCTATGTGGAATGGATATACAGCTCCTGAATCGTGGTGTGTGGAATTTTGTACCATTGCTACTCCAAAAAAATTCTCCAGATCCTTAAGAGATGCTACTGGAGGGTAATGAGACCGAACACTCCCTTCTAACTCAGACCACAATGGCTCAATGATGTTCAGATCTCGTGATTGTGGGACACGGGGAGGTGTGATAGCTCCGGGTCATGCTCCTCTAAGCATGATTTCACCGTTTTTACAGCGTGACAGCGTGTCAAATTATTTCGGTAGATGCCATCACCATCAGGGAACAATATTTCTTCCATGGGTAGAAACTGGTCCTCCAAAAAGGCCTCATACGCATTAGCATTTATCATTCCGTGCAGGGCTATGATGTTACATGCAGAAAACCTTTATATCACTGCCCATACTGTAACAGAACCACCCCCATGCTTTACAGTTGGGAGCAGAAGGTCCGTGTCACAGGCCTGCGATGGTGTTCTCCATATGTAAACACAACTGGTTGTTGGAAGCAAGGTGAAGGTCGGACCACATTACGTGTTTCCACGGCTCATGAGTCCACGCCTTGTGGTCCTTGCACCAGTGGATACGCCTCTTCGCATTTACTGCTGTGACCAGGGGATTGACGATAGAGGCCCTGCCATGAATTTTCATTTTATGAAGTTCCCGTCGCATTGTTTTCGATGAAACCGGGCTCAGTAGGTCGGAATTGAGTTTAGACGTAAATTTCATAACACTGGTCTTCTTTTTAGCTGCTACAAACGTTTTAATGCAATCCGGTCCCTACCTGACAGGACTGTCTTTCGACCACTGTTGTGCTTTGCAGACGTCGATTGTCCATGAATTGTGTATGCTCTTGTGACATTGGACACAGTGCCTTTCGATACCCGCACAATGTTTGCCACTGTTGCCACTGAAGCTCCAACCAGACGGGCACCAACAATCATGGCTCTTTTGAACTCTGTCAGGTCGCCCATTTTGCCCCACCACTTTCTCATCACGACACTTACAAGTGAACTGGTTACTGCTGACGTAAGAGGAGGTCCACATGGCACGTTGAAAACAAGAAACGATCGGCTACCGCAACACCTGTTGTACAGTGGACAAACTTATGTGTTCTTAGATTTTTTTGTCCATCGCCTGCACTTCTAAATACAACAACTAAATCCTTTCCAATTATTTCACAGTGCTGGAATAACGTTATAAATTCTGTGTTTCTGCTGGCCACATGGAGAATCTTTACTTCCTACCTGCTTTTGTTAATTTTGAATCATCGACATTGAACTTTGGACTTTGCTAACTTTGGTAACTAGTAATTCGTTATTCAGAAAAGTTGTAGCGGTATATAGATCACATATTGCAAGTGAAATCGTTTTGTAAACCATAAGTTGAACAAAACTGACAGAAAGGCCCATCGCGGCTAAGTGATTTGCTTCCGCACCTTTAGTGTGAGAGATCCTGATTCGATTCCTAGTGGGAAGGGTCTCTCTTAATGCTGTAGGTACACGTGAAGCATAGGTTGTCTGGTAAAAAGGTTGCTAAACTCAATATCAAATTAAATCAAATCAAAGAAAACGGGAATTAACTGAGTAGAATATGAAAAACAAAAACAAAAAAAATAGAATATATGTATACTTGCTATTAAAACCAAACCTGCGGATATTTGAGAGGAAAGTAATTTTGAATTATGTTTATCAATATGCGCCATGATAATCAGTTAATACAATAATAATTTTATACAAAAAAAAATCATGTAGGAGTTAATGTCAAAGAAAGACATACTGGAAGACATACTGAAAGTATTTATAAAACAATATCGGAAGATAATAATAGTAACACCTCGATATGTAAAAAAAAAGTACTCATTAAACAACGTCTTAATGCAACATAGTAAAGGACTAAATGGTTTTGTTTCCAGAATAGAAAAGGCTTGAAATCATTTAACTTTCTTGATTTTTTGTTCCCAATTTTTAGACAAAGTAAATATACTGAATTTTTACATTTGAGGCAGTATTTCAGGGATATATATTTACAGCAAAATAACAAAACCAAATTAAAATTTATTGATACGAATGCCATCGTAAATCTCAATATTACGCTCTCTAACATTTAAAATAGATTTAATATTCTAAAGGTAGTATTCAGATATAAAATACACAAATGAAGAAAGACATGTTGCAATATTAGAATTTGAAACAATTACAATATTCACCTAATACGTTTGAACACCGATAAGTCACTTTAGACGCACCTGGAAGATTAAAAGAAGTCCCCATCAGCATTGAAGACCCTTTTGCCAAAGTTCTGGAAGGCCACGGATTCCATCCCGGTAGAACTTGGTGAGCCGTGATGCGAAAAAGGTATCAAATGCATTTTGCACCTCTACTAGTTATTTGAATTGGCGTCCTCTATGGAGATTGCTCAAGGAATGGAACAGATGACAATTGTAAGGTGAAATGTCTGTGGAGTATGGCGGATGCAATAGTGTTTACCATCCAAGGCGTAGAAGGGTGTGATCCCTTTGCGATTCAGAAGTGCTGGCTCCAGAGTTTTGAGTTTTACTTAAACACGGCTCACCTGCTGACAGTACACATTTGCGTTGATGCTCTGACCAGCTGATAGCAATTACCGATGCACGGTGCCACGAGGAGTTTACCAAACACAAACACACCTTATTCTGATGCAGTAGTGGTTACGGCTGGTTTGGAACCGGTTCATGGGAGGCTAACCAATGATAACGATGCCTTGGAGCTTCGTACAGGACTCACATTTCATCACATGTGAACACTCTGTACAGAAATGTCTCCTACCTCAGACGAGACAGCAAAGAAACACAAATGTATGATCAGGTCCCTCGGTCCGGTGTAAAATCATGTGGGACCCATCGACACAACTTGTAGTGCTTCCAAGTTGATGTAGGTGCTGCTGAATGATTTCCTCTAATGTATTGTACTCAAGAGTACTGTATTGTACTCTTAATTCCTCTTATGTTTGGCGACTGTTTGTCTCAATTGCTGCCTGAAGATCTTCATTTTGTACGTGTGTTGGTCTTCTGGACGTGGTGTGTCTTCTAGCGTTTCGTCACAATCCTTAAACTTGTTAAACTACCGCTGCATTGTTTGCGCAGTCAGGACGCCCACACCAAACGCCTGGAATAACTTTGCGGCTTCAGAGGCATTCGACCAGTTTGATCTCGTATAGTATACACGCCCTTTTGATACTCTGTGGAGGTCATAGTTAACTCTGTCCTTACGCAAGTTCAGGGTGTAGCTGAATTGCCACAACCAGGTAGTATGTTGGATATACCCACACCAGAGATTGATCTTCGCCTTATCTCCATTAGTATTCAACTCAATGTGTGAGGGCTAAAAGAACACAGACCTCCATTAACACCATAAGAACTTTCCTGGTTACCTTTGTAATATTTTCGTCCCTGTTCATACTGCGTGCTAAGCCTGAAGAAGGCTTAATGTAGGTCTAAAATATAGAGCTGAAAAAATTGACCCACTCTTGCTAATCAAGGCGGTAGGTCTACATTGAGTTTATACCAAACTTATTAGTCAACATCTAAACTCAGAGCCGACTAATACGTTAGTGGAATTAAATCTTAAGTTTGTGACAAGGTTGAAAAACTACTTATGTATTTCCCTAACGCGGCGGATAGAGAATTCTGGTCTACAGCAAATCTAACTCAAGAGTGGCGTAAAGTACAAGGCTGCAGTGACTCCTAGCCATATACGTGCATTGGAGAGTTGCATTAACCCTACTGCGTAAGAAGAATTCTATGCTATATTTTAAACTTCGCCCTATGACTAATCTGCTGTTCGGCTACCTTTATAGGGTGGTGTATAGCTAGCCTTTCAACTGCATTAAATTGTAGAATTACAGTACGCTGAGTACGAATGGGAAATACAAATCTAGCCTTAAAGTTTAAGACTGTGCTAAGGCTGTAGCAGATCTGCTAGTATTGGCTTTTGTAATGCCAGTCTTGAAATTGAATTGCATTACAGAGTTACATCCCGATATACTCTTTTATTGGAATGCAGGTAAATTGAAAGTAATTTTCTCAAGCCTGAGATGAAAGTGCCGTGAATTGAATCGAATCAAAAGTTACGACTACGAACATTCCAAACTTGACAGTTTTCTCACTTCAATTTTTGTAAAGTTACGTTCCATATACTCGCATTCACATTCGAATAACTGAGTTTGGCGCGAAATACACCTACATGTTAGGCATGTGTAACTCTATAATGCAATACAATTTCAAGCTATGCTTTTACAAAACATACCAAAAAAAGAGCGTGGTTAAATACTTTTATCCACCTCCAAACGTATCTGAAGTAGGCTAGTTGTGCCATTTATCATACTTTAATATTCATCTCATACAGGATGTATACATTTTTGAGTTATTCTACCAAATTAACAAAACGAAGGTAAAAACTAAATGATGGTGACATTGGAGGTTCCTGACGCAACTAGCTTTGTGTGCTCTATCTTCACATGACTGAAAGGAAGAATTCCGTATCAATCAAATAATAACTAACAAAAAATTTGATCATAACGTAGGTTTCAAACCCATGTGAACTGGATCAAGTGTCCCGACTAGTGTTGGCAGGAGATGAGGTTCAGGTCTTTTTGAATCAAAATGTCTTACTGAAATTAGAGAAAGGTATGTATTTTTTTATTGGAACAGCACTATATCATCTTCTGTTTTGTCACGTAAATTCAGTGCTGTCTCTTGCGCAGCACTAGTTCCGTCACATTAAAATTCATGAAGTGTTTAAAACTGAGAAACCTATTCTCCAGTCACTTTTATTTACAAAATACAACTAATTTCTTTTAAAATCCCTATCTTCATGCCAAGGGAACAGAAATGTGCAATGTGGTTCTTTTTATTGTATTAAGAACCCATAAACACGCCAGAACTACCTACATATAAAAAACAATTCTTTACCCCTTTCGTTACCGATATATGTCCATCGATACGAACCAAGAATGGGTTGGGGGAGATACTTAGGGTCCACTTAAATTGTGTTAACTATACGTCCTGAAACAAATAGTGATAGAAATGAAAACAATACTTCTGGAATATAATCCATAATAAACATTCTTTTCATTTCAACATTACAATTATGACGAGTTAATTGATATATTAACAACCCACTGATCAACCTCTGATTTCTTTTTCGAGAGATATTTTGAGGAGAACCTTGCTTTTGTAATTGATCTCTAGTAGTTAGTATAATATTTCTTTTATTATTATTATTATTATTATTATTATTATTATTATTATTATTATTATTATTATTATTATTATTATTATTATTATTATTATTATTGTGTGCTAAATTTGTGTTTCCTGTATTATATTTATATTATTAGATTTATGATAGATAATTCTCTTCGAATATGCTACAGGATTATTCCAAATTTATAAATTATATTGCACCTGGCCTGTGCTCAGCTTTCAGACATTGATCGGATAAACATGTCCTTGACATTACTTCTAAGTTGTGAATATGTTATACAATTATGCAATGTCGGTAGGAGATAATGAGAATGGAAGTATAAAAAGTAATCCTTTTTGTGTTTGCTAAAATAACTAACTAACTAACTCTATGGCCTATGGAACCCGGAGGTTCAATGCCGCGTTCACAAAAACTCTCCACTGACTTCTATCCTTAGCTAACTGCATCCAGTTTCTACTTTGTATTCCAATCTCTGCGAGATCCATCTTAATATTGTCCTCCCATCTGCGCCTAGGTCTTCCTAATGGTAGTTTTCCGATTGGTCTTCAGGTCAAGACTTTGAAAGCGTTTCTACTTTCTTCCATTCAAGCTACATGACCCGCCCACCTAAGTCTCCTAGACTTCACGACCCTAACAATGTTGGGTTAACCGTATAAATTATGTAATTCCTCGTTGTGAAGTTTCCACCATTCCCCATTCCCGTTCCTCTTGGGTCCGAATATTCGTCTCAGGATCTTGTTCTCAAATACTTTCAGGCTATGTTCTTCCCTCAGAGTAAGCGACCATGTTTTCGCAGCCATACAAAATAACAGGCATGATTACCGTTTTGTATATTTTAAGCTTCAAATTTCTCGACAGAATTCGCGACGACAAGAGATTTTGAACCGAATAGAAACACGAATTCCCTGCTTTTAGTTGACATTTAAATTCTCCGTGAATATAATTTCCCTCTGTTAATATTGATCCTAGATATTTGAAACTATCCACTTTTTCAAAAGTATTATTTAATATTTTAACGCATCCATAGTTTGCTGTATTCCGGTCCCGACGCACTTCCATGTATTTAGTTTTCTCTGCATTTACTTCTAAACCCATGTCCCTGCAAGCGTTTAATAAGATATCTGCATTTCTTTCTATTGTTCTCCTATCATACCCTATTAAAGTTACGTCATCAGCATATGCCATAACCTGGTGAATACCGTTCAACTCTAGGCCCTGGTTGCTATCTTTGATTTTCCTTATAGCGTATTTCAGGACGAAGTTAAATAATAATGGCGACAACGCATCTCCTTGTTTCAGGCCATTTTGGACGTGAAAGCTCGTGTACAAAAATTTTCCTACCCGGACTTTACTTTGGGATTCATTTAAACATATCTTAATTAATCTAATTCGCTTTCTCGGTATTCCAAGTTCTGTAAGGACATTGTATAATATTTCTCCCCCAACCGAGTCGTACGCCTTTCTAAAATCAATAAATACTTGATGTACCGGGGTATTGTATTCCCACTTTTTTTCGAGTATTTGGCGAATAGTAAATATTTGGTCGATAGCTGATCGATTCCGTCTAAATCCGCATTGATAATCTCCAATAATTTCATCTGCGTATGGGGTCAGTCTTGCTAATAGAATATTTGAAAGAATTTTATAGGATGTTGACAGAAGAGAGATGCCTCGATAATTATTACACTCAGTTTTGTCACCTCTCTTGTGAATTGGAACAATGATTGATTCTTTCCACTCTTGTAGCAATTCTTCCTTGTTCCAGATAAGGAGAATGAGTTTGTGTATCTAGTTTCACAATTTTTCGTCTCCACCTAAAATTAGCTCAGCCGGAATTTCATCTACACCCGGAGATTCGTGTTTCTTTAATTTCTTTATAGCGGTTTCTACGTCTATTCTGTTGGGTTCTGCAACATACGGTTTTGCAGTGTGAATCTCCTTTCCTCCACGCACACTAATTTTTGGTTCCGTGTTAAGCAAATCGTCAAAGAAATCTTTCCATCTATTTAAGAGGCTATCCGTGTCAGGGAGAACTGTTAAGTAAGATTTCTTTTACATATAAGCACGAGGTTGATAGCCTTTCCTAAATTTGTTGATCCTCTAATACATGTCCCTGATGTTTTTATTTTTACTATTATCTTCAAGTTTCTTAATTTTAGCTTTCAGAAAATCGCGTTTCTTTGTTCTAAAAGTTTTGCAAGTTTCACGCCTGATATCTGCGAAATTTTGTGTAGTTATTTCATTCGGATTTTGTAGTCAGCGTAATTTTTCCTGTTTTCTCTTTTCTGCTAGTTTTATGCATTCCTGGTCGAACCATGGTATTTCCGCGTGTCCCAATTTTTCTTTTGCTGAAATTTTAATGCTATTTCTAATTTAAATCCAGGTATCCTCAACACTAGTGTATTCCGAATCTTCTAAAGCCGAGAATCTATTCGAAACTTCAATCTGGTATTTCTCTCTTACCTGGCTCTCTTCTAATTCTTTAAATTGAATATCTCCGTTTTCGGACAATGAACCTCTCTCGGATAACCTCTCTCGTATTATCGCTGCTACCAGGTAGTGGTCAGTGTCTCAATCAGCCCCTCTAAATGACCGGACATCAATTATGCTAGATTGCCTTCTTCTATCTACTAAAACGTGATCAATTTGATTATGTGTTTTCCCGTCTGGTGATGTCCAAGTGTATTTATGAATGTCGCGATATGGGAATTTTGTACGCTGAATTTTGTATGTTTTTGGATGTTGCAAAATTTGCGAGTCTAACACCGTTGTCATTACTTTCCTTATGCAGACGTTTGTTCCCTATAATCGGTTTAAAAATATCCTCTCGTCCTACCTTCGCATTGAAATCCGCTAATAGAATTTTCATATGGTATCGCGGGAGTTTGTCAAATATCCGTTGCACTTCTTCGTAAAAACTGTCTTTTATATCGTCATCCTTATCTTTAGTTAGGGCATGTACATTTAAAACAATAATATCACACCACCGTCCCTTAAGAGTAATAAAAGAAAGTCTGTCAGTGACAAATTCAACCCGTTTAATTGCTGGTAATATACGTTTATGAACGAAAAACCCTGTCCCTAACTGGTGATTTTTATTTCCTTCCCCGTAAAAGAACGTAAAATTTCCGGAATTCTCAGATCCATTTCCTTCCCACCTAACTTCCTGAACTCCTACTAGGTCCATCCTGTATTTCTCTAATTCACTCGTTACAGATTTTAACGCGCCTGCCGTATAAAGACTCCTAATATTCCATGTTCCAAATCTCATGTCCATTTTGTTTTGCTGAGGTCGCGCCAAACTAAAATAACTTTGATTAATTATTCGAACTTGGAGGATGCTTATTAGTACGACATTGGTGATGTTTGGTGTACCACCACAATATTCGTTGAGTTGCGTGTCTGTCGAAGAAGATTCTCCATTCAATAAGCGATTTTATTTTCTTCCGCCACCTCCTTCTAAACCAACAACGCATTCTCGTTTCCAATATGTATAGTGATCATAATAATTTGGAAATTCTGAAGTGTTATCGAATTGGGGTTTCAAATCAATATTTCAATTTGCGAGATTATTTTAGGATAAACTCTAATTTCCGAAACTCTATTCTAAAAATGAAGATGAATTTTGGGTTTCTTAGGGCAAATAAATTAGGGCATCGGTGTAATGCAAAGCCAGGTAGAAAAGATTTAAATATCGGTCATGAATCCTATGTCGCCTTCACTGGCTCAAGTGTAGAATATGATGTGTGATTATAGTATGAGTTCAAACGAACGAGCGAAATTCAAAGATCTGAATACAGTAGATAGAAGTAATAGTTTGCTACTTTGTCAAATGTTTGTAAGATAGAAGACATGCTTTCTGAAACTAGTGATTATATTAGCATGGTGTTACCCGTTTTGATTGGTTGATGTGAAGGTAATTTAGTTCGAGATATTATTAGCTCTAAATAAACATGTAAGTTGGGAATTTTTACTGTCTAATTTATTGGAAAAATATATAACACCTGTGAGTAAACAAGCTGATCCCTGATTGAATTTATAGGCGTTAAAGTTTGTCTCAGCTTACGACGAACTATGTTAAATCATTGAATATTGTTTTGAATGTTTTGAGTTTTGTTGGTCCACAACAAGACTCAGTGGATATATTTTAAGTGGATTGAATCAAATTCATAAAGAATGAATGATGTAGACTCGTAAAACAAGGGTAGAGCTTTTTGATATCTCCGATAGATATTTCCTGTCTTCAAGAAATTTGATTGTTTATAAAAGGTAGAAGGGACATATAAAGGCAAAAATAATGTGGTTATGTCCGGTGTTAATGAAATTGGTCGAAGGCAGGATCGGTTTTGAATTCCAAGAATAGTCTACAGAGTAATTTTTAAAAATCATGATTATTGTAACGCGACTCAGAAGAAACATAGTCAACAGACTTTTGAATGAGGAATAATTCGATATAGACTGAATATCTCTTGTAATAATAAGAAAAATAAATAAATTATTTCCGAAATGGATAACACTATCGCTTGTTTCATTATTGGAAGAGTAAATAATCCTATAACTGCTCTTTGTATAGACGGAAGAAGTAGTTTTAATATCATTGGGGCTAATTGTGGTGCTGAGCAGTATATATATAAAATAAAATTAGATAATATAAAATAATATATATATATATATATATATATATATATATATATATATATATATATATATATATATATATATATATATATATATATAGTATCTGTACATATCTATCATCTGTTTGTAATCAAACTATAATTGCCCCATCGGGTCAAAAAATTCCACCAATAAGTTCATTTTGAATGTCTGGACATT
Organism: Thermobia domestica; assembly: GCF_964235325.1. Taxonomy (NCBI): domain Eukaryota; kingdom Metazoa; phylum Arthropoda; class Insecta; order Zygentoma; family Lepismatidae; genus Thermobia; species Thermobia domestica. The sequence continues at coordinate 148,725,006 of NC_137462.1, read as the reverse complement.
TAGAACAGGTGAAATGAAAGGCATTCTTTGTTATGTCAGTGCCTTTTGGGGACTTCTTTTCTGGAACAACCAATTCTGTAGTGAAACAAATTAGACTGAACTCTAAACGATTAATATAAAATGAGGATAATAGTGTATCGGGCACTAATTTGAGCGAGTATTGTGGTCAGGATAACGTGTAAGGTCGTGAAAAACGTACTCCAGTGAAGGATGATGTTAGCGTACAGATAAGGACGAATTCAAAACTCATTTTATTAAAAAAGAGCTGAAATTTTATCAACAATTTTCTGTCCAGTGTGAATTAGAGCTTGGGAACAGGAAGTGAGTTTATGAGAAAATCATGCTTCAACTTAAGTACAGATGATGCGGTTAAAAACTGAATTCAGTAAGTTGTAGTATGGTAATATATATCCTGAATTGAGAATGGGTCCTATGCTCTATCATCAAAGTGTGAGCAAAGTTCCTATGTTTTTTTTTTCGGTGAATGGTTAAGTAATTGGTCAGTATGAATTGGGGAATCAACATATCCTCGTGAATCAACGCACCCGATAAGAAATTTAAATATTAGACAGCTTGCATTAGTCGGAGAGCAAAGTACTCTATTTGTTGGAGAATAAGTACAATTTAAGGAGATATTATGAAGGAGATTAAGATAATCAACTGAAAGTTGAGAATGATGTTAAGTCAACACTGAAGCATGGTTTGAAGAAAGAATTGAGTGGGCAGATGAGAAAGGAGAAGAAGAAGACGAACAAGAAGAAGTAAAAACAATTTGAAAGTCCAGTTTGAAATTATTCTACTGTTGATAGATATTACATTGAGGAGAGGCTACAATCAACGAAGACTTGTAAAAAAGTGCAGTACATGCTATTTTTATCTGATGTTAGTCAGAATAGATCAATCAGAAATTTTCTATAAACTTAAAAAACAACAAGAAATTCCTTTCAAAAGAATAATTTTGAGGGGATGTTTATGAAAATCAATAGGTGAAAAACTTAGATGACATACAGGGAAAAACAACTGGAAAACGAAATATTAACGTTAATTCGGAATTCCGAGATAAACAGTTTCGAGTCTATGAAAGCTAGACATAAGGATGGAATTTCAGATAATTGGATACAATTTCATTTTAGAGAATATCAGAATGGAATTTCAGAGAATATTGGCACTTTCTTAAAGAGCAATAAGTAGAAGGCGGGTTGATAAAGAAGTATTAATAGAACACCGTGATATATGTATGGACAAGACAGGTGCAATATTTGGTAAGTTACTTATAGGAGAAACGATTATGGCGAGTTAAAAAATATCAAAATACAAATTTAATACTCCATCTATTCTTAATACGAATTATTATGAATGGTAACAAATACTATATCTACCAGTTTTAATTGACAAACTTGTAACATTATGTGATTACACACGACAGAGTATCGAGTGTTAATAGGCACAGGCAACTAATAGCCCAAAAAGCACTTTACCGGTGCAGACCTAAATTGCAACAGTGTAAGTCGTGTTACAAACAGGGTCAATAATGGAAACTCAGCTGCAATAGCGAGTGCCTGTTGTACCTATTCTAAGGAAAGTTACATATTAAGTTGTCATAGTAAAGTACCAATTGTCATTCGCCAGGTCGAGCAAGAAAATTTTGTAAGTAAATTGATATCTGTATTGTCCTCATTACACACTGTGTTAAGTAGATATTAGTATATTTTTATTTCATAATCACATCTGTTAGAGCAAGCTGTAATCGTTTTCATGTTCCAATTAAAATTGATAAATGGAATATGGATTACCTGAGTTACGGAAATGACCCTTCTAGGAAATGACCTTTCATTAAATGTATCATACATGTTAATATACTGTTTTAAATATAACCAAAAGAAATACATGATCTATGCATGACGGATATACATTTATGGAAATTGCTTGAACACCTTCCTCTCTTAGAAAGCGTAATTCAAAGGAAATGTAGTGTTGAAAGCCAGTAAGATAATATATTTTTGCATAATTTGTTTGAAACTACTATAATCCAAGAGAAATTATCCAATATTTATTTCAAACGGGACATCAAATTGTCATATGACGTAAAGTTAAACGTAACAAAAATAACAGAAAATGCTCTCCTCCCACTCTTAAAATTAGAAATTTTAAAAATTCTAGGACATGTGTTTGCTTTCAGCGTAGAATGTATTTACCGTGTTTCGTAGTTGTATCTTCACTGGTACTAAGGATACGTCTTTTTATTTATCTTTTTTTGATAAATTGTGATTCTCAATTTTGCATCGGAACACGCATTTCATTCCAATTGATATTATTTAAACCCAGTTGGAAGTAGTTGGTAGCTAGGCCTATATTCCAAAATTTATTTGAAACGGTTCAGTAGTTCTCTCTTAATTTGATCACTCTCAAGATAGTTTCATTACTAAATATCACATACCGTTGATGGCGGGTATCTATAAATAATGTTTTAGTGTACATTAGTTTTCAGTATAATGAGATTATCTAAGTCTTTACTGAAATTATCTATAAAATATTACCTCTCTACCGAGAGTATATAGTAATTCTTGTAGCTCATTTTAGTGCTCATTTTTTACATTGTTTTCCATTAACTCAAAATAGTAGATGAATCAATCTACAATAGCCTCATAAACATCACCACTAGTAGTAGTGACCGTTCTACACTTAATTACACATTCCCTAAACTATCATAATGAGAACAATCTGTCAACCTGCACTGTGGAACGTTATAGTGTGCGAATTGTAAGCGTGATGTAGCGTACTATTGGACACATCATGCGATCTAGCTGCTATGCTTCGAGAGTAAGTTCAATAGTGACAAGTATATCCGGGAATTCCTAGAAGTAGTGTTCATACCTGTCACTGTTAGACAACTACTGATGCGCCACTTAGCACAAAAGTGCTCAACCGAACTTGCAGAACTTCTTGAGGAGCAACGGCTCCGCTGCTTTCCTGCTTTGCAGGGTCGGCTGATATGCATCATTGAGATATTCTTGTTCATCAGCATACATTATTGATATTTTCTTGATTTGCTTAAACATAATGACAGACATTTCTCCAGAAGCAGATCTGGTGCATGTTTGATTCGACACTGCAACGTGCAGAGGTTCTAAGGAGAAAGCATTGTCGTTCAAGTAGTGGGGGCTTCATGTCATTATGATTTTTTAAAGGTTAGATCTGTAGTTCAATTGAATAATTGTAATCATTTCTATACAATTAAGCAGCTCGGGGGAAGTAATGATAAACAATATTTCTTAACGTTCGAATAAACTGAGAAAAAGTTCAACATTCCTATGTAATCGAAAGGAATGACACATAACAAGAACTTCCGTTGTCATTTGCAAGTACATTCCAAAACATAAACTGTCTACATTTATGTTGTGTGGTCCAATCCTAAATCATTTCGATTCAATAGCAAAATCTTGCCGGGGATGGCGCTTACCGTTATCTTCTTCATAACAGCTCAATTACCTAATGAATATGTAAAAAATGTTTCATTCAATACACATATATCGTTTTGAGCTTCACTAATATAAACTATTTCTTTCTATGTGAAATTATAACCATAAACTACTGAAAGATAGCATATACCAGAAATTGTTGTTTTATATTGGCTTTATTTCGATTGCTTTTGGGATAGTTTTCAAATCAGAAATAGAATCAAGATCAGGTAGTAAAATCATTTTAACTCATCTTTAGTATCACTCAAATTGCATAGACTGACCAATTGTAACATAACAAACCAATTACTTTCGAATTATTGTGACATGTGTGTGTCATGATATTTTCACTTTGCTAAAACTGTAAAAAAAACATAAATAGAATAATTTACTTCTTATTTTATGCAGAAGAAAGGAGTATTATGTCAACAAATCCCTCTTCTTGCGATGAATTAAAGGTAAGATTACACATTATTCATCATATATGATTCAGAAATATATGATATAGCTTATCCCTTATCTTTCAAGACAAAATTGAACACTTTAATAAAATTATTACAATGCATTATCTCATTTTGTGTAATTATTTTCTTGTTTCCCTAATAAAAAGGGTAAGATAATTTGTTACATAAATTTTAATAGCTTAGATATTTCCATAACTTTCATTTATTTGATTATTGAAATATACTTTTTTTCTGTTAACGATTTTACAAACATTACAAATTATTTGATGCGAAGATCCGAAGAGTTTCAGGCAATGCTTTTTGACATATTAATTTGTATAGTCTACACACTACCAGTTTTCTGAATCATAGTGAATAGTCGATGCAGTTAAGGAAATCGTACGATTGAGACTTCAATGTTCCAATTCCGTTCTAACTTTCTTTGGCAATCGAAACATATCCGTTTGTCCCATCACAAGACTCCTTGAATTCAATTAGCATTACACATTCTCCCCTTTAGACAAAGCTTATACCAACTACAAGAAACCAAATAAGTATTAAACAGTACCGTTGCACTTCCTAAAAATAATTGTCCCTAGATGTTCCATAATTGTATTCGACATGTATTGCCCTTTCCAACATTCGGAGACAACTTTTGAAACACGTGATAATAACTATGGCATCTATGTTAGTAATGTATTCTTTTGCTGTTTGTCAACGATATAATCATGCTCTGCAAAAAAATCAACTATTGAGTGCGTATAAATTTAAAATGTTTTATTAATCATTTGATATACTATATACTTCAATTAACCGTGATTTTTTTGGTTCTATGTACCAGAACTATGTTCTTTTGTCTGACAGAAATGGGTGATTAATTAATGTGATGGTCGTGAAAGAGTTCGAGGAAACGAGAGCACAGAAAGAAACCGATGATACGATGTTCTTCACCACAACTTCTGTTTTGTGATATTGAATCAAGGGCACCTTGCATCTGAACTCAGCGCTCAATCACTGAACCACCGTACTTTCCGTATTACGGTATATATTCTAATTGTTATCTCATTAGGCATGTACTGAAATACTTAACTATGTTAATCCATCATTAAGTGTCGGAAACACACAGTGGTTATCATTAACTGGATTATGTATATATAATTTTAACACCTATAGTAAATAATCAATTCATATAAGAGTTACAAGCTGTTGAAATATTAATTTCATCCTTGAAATTAGTGTTTCCTCACTAAATGGAAGTATTTGATATAAAATTATTTCCTAACATGGGAGGAAAGTTTCACTATTGCCCTACGAGTCACGAAATGAAATTATTTTAATGTGAAATATATCCCTAGTCGTATCATTCAAACTAAATTTCTGAAGGCTTTATTTAGCACCAGTAGAAGTGCCTGTCGTACAAAATTGTACTTGTACAAAATTTGGCGGCTCTAGATGACTTTTATCTAAGTAAGAAACTTACAAGAAATAAACACATACAGAGACAGAGAAGAGACTCACACACATACACATACGCATACTTCATATATTAGTAAGAATAAACAAAACATTTCTTAAGAGTTTAGCAGTGGCGAGGGGTGATAGTTTCAAGAGGATGGGCCCAATGTTATAATAATAATAATAATAATAATAATAATAATAATAATAATAATAATAATAATAATAATAATAATAATAATAATAATAATAATAATAATAAATAATAATAATAATAATAATAATAATAATAATAATAATAATACCAGTATTACTTATATCATCTTGTACATGAATTCCAAATGTCAGTTTTTCTTTTCATCAAATATGTCTATTACTTTCTTCTTGAAAGCTGTGTCTTTGGTTAATATCCTTCACAGTTCACTTGTGTAGCGATTGAAGCTAACGCACTAAGCCTGTCGTTACCCACTATAATTCTCCGGAATATTTCAATTTTCTTCAGGGCACCCATGCACCTGTCTCACATGGTTTTGTAGTAACTGCAATACTTAAGCACACATGTAACAAGCAAAGACATTCTACACTGTAAAAAATAGTTGTGTTATTTCAACGACATGCCTATGTGTTAACACGATTGTGTTAAAATATAACACAAACAGGTGGTTAGAAGAACTCACTGTCCATTTGGAGTTGTGTGTTAAATGCCGGTAGTTGAAATGACACATAGCCTGTGTGTTAAATTAGAAGAATCTTCGGTGTTGTTTTCTGATTGCTAAATATGTTGGGCATCTAATTATAAAGGCTTATGTACTGAAGCTGCACACAAACACAGTAGAAAGAAATACTTAAACAAATCCAGGTATTCATAAAATTTCAACATGCAAACCTCGCGATGTGTTCTCAATTGTTTTACATAAAGTTTCTGAAGAAATATGCCAACAGCGAGAAACAACACCGTATTACTGTGTCACTTCTATACTGCACTAGAGTTCACCAGTCAACAGCAGGGACTGTTTTAAAAATGGCGGAAAATCAGAATTACACGATTAAGAGGCAAACATACTATAAGGATATAGGTAAGAGTTTCCTATCATTCTTGAACAAGTGGTTGGTGAAGGTTGTGTTACGAACCGTCAAGAAATACTTCACAATAAGTGTTGGGGAGGACGGCAAAAAAGTTTATGAAGATTTTTAAAATGGAATGTTCTGTAGCTTACTATTCTTATTTTGAAATTAGAATCTTCGGTAATCGTAAGCATGCACACCATAACCATTTTCAACACAGAAAAATGGTTCCATCAACACTGCACACGAAGTTATTTCAACACCGAAATAGGTGTCGTAGTAACATAGAACTTTAGTCGAACTAACACCAAAAACGGTGTTCATCTGGTGGTGTAACGCAGGGAGTGTTGAATTAATACGAAAAAGGTGACACTTATACGGCTTTGACCTTGAATTATGACAGAGATTGTGTGTTAAAATAACAAGAAAATGGTGTTGAAATAACACAGGAACTGTGTTACATTGAAACTTGAGATGGTGTAATATTAACACAAAATAATTAACACACTACACACTGTGTTACTTTCTTTGTGTTGGTAGAACACCGCCACAAGTAACACTCAACACTTTTCCCCACACTACTGATCCTGACATGGTGTCGAATCAACACCGAAAATACTAACACAGATCCGAATTTAACTCCGCTAAACACCAGTTGTGTGTTAAAAACGTAACACATCCCCTGTGATGAACGCTAACGATGCAGGTTCTGTGTTGAATTAACACCGTATAGTGGTAGTCACGCTGGAAAAAGTGCCCTGTGTTAAATTTGAGTTGAATTGACACAACCATTTTTTACTGTTTAGGTACATTTCTTGCAGGCTGTTTGATGAAATGTAGTAAAGTAAATTAATAGGTCTAAGATACTGATTTTCGTCGTAAAAGATGGTTATAGTTCATCCGTAGCTGATTGCTTCGAAAGTGAGATACATTTTAAGATTTTCTAGTTTCTTCCCAAGAAAATCACTATTGCAATCCTGAAACTGTTCAGATTAATAGTTCTACACATTCCAAAGAGAATAAATCACGAAAACTCGTTTCTATCTGAACATGAAGTGTATCCAAAATTTCGTAGGAGAGTGGCTTTAAAATTTTGCTTTTCCTTATCACCGAACTGCAACGAACTAATATTTTAACAAATCATGCACAGTTTCTTCTGAACGTAGTTAATGTTTGCATGACTCCTCTGTAGCTAAGCGTTACATAAGTATATTTTCTTTTGCAAGATATGAAACAGATTATCGATACACATAAATAAATACACATACTACAGAAACACAAGAAGACAAATTCACATGGATCTAACGTAATTGAAGACCATCAACAACACGTATTCAATTAGGATCTCAATTTGCGTAATGAAATTCACGTATGTGACTCACAGCTGATCCTAATTCGCCGTAATGCAATTTAATTGTTTCAACTTTACGTGATCGGGTGGGGAACTTTATCTGCGCTTTACAAGAAATATGTGATGTTTCGTCTACTTGTACTGAAACAAACTGTGCTTGTAAAATTTCGTCTTTAATTATATTGTTCAAAACACTTGACAAGAATTCAAACAATTCATTTTGTATGTCACTTAATTCCCTTTTATAAACGGAATCAGATTTTTTTCATACTACTTTTTATATATACTGCAACAACTCCAAATATTTTTCTACCAATGCATGCAAAGCTCTCTTGCCGTCTGTTTGTTCTATTTTCAACACAGGTGTTGGTCTTGGTCCTTAATAACACATTAATTTTCAAAAGACCACCTACATAGATGATTATTTAATATGAATTATTTTATTTTCACATTTTCCACTTACTGGCATTTTCTCTAATTCTGTCATTCACTTTTGCAAATGTAAGACAAAAAATGTCGCTTATAATATCTCAAAACCACACGTTCTCTATTCAATTCTAATGAACACAGTGTGTCTGATTTCAACGTAATGGGATACAGGGGAATTAGTTTGCAATAAGCATAGCACCTTTAGAATTATTTGTTCCAGCTTTTGCGTTGCGCTAGAGTCAGCAAAATCAAGCAAAGTTGGTAGCGAACGGGGCCCTACGTTCTCTTGCTCCTTATTTGTTTCACATATCGAATCGAAATCCAAGGTCTCGAGAGAAACGCTTTATGTAGAAACGAAAGTCGATAAGCGCTGAGGCCGGTCTCTTTCGCAGTTATTACCAGCACGTTCTCTCGCGGGATTATCTGAGTAGCTTGGCAGTAGTTCTACTACCGCCTGAGACACTGCTCGGTGAGCCTCCCAGCAGTGGTGCTAACCACGATTTCTTTATCGAACAATGAAATATTTTTTTCAGCTTAGAAAATATATTTTGTGCAACAAAAATGAATTAATTATAAATTATAATTTCTGAATGTAAATGGATAGGCCGGGCCTCAGGACCTCTTACCACCCTTCGCCACTGGAGTTTAGATAATCTGAAATAATCATAAGGTATTAATTCATTTTCAATTTGACTACTAGAATACTTCATAGAGCACATAATTAATTATAAAGGTTTGTACTTCATATGAACATAAAAATTATTTTTAAAACATTTGGTATTCTGCCTAAAGTTATTAATCGTATCTTAATGTTGTTCTTGACATCGTTAATTAAATCTGTTTTGTGCTATATATAATATATACGTCATTAAAGCCCAATTGTTAGTGATGCATTTTTCTTTGCTTTGTGGGAGCTCTTGCTATAATTACCTAACATCCATTGTCAATCTATTGTTGGTTACTATCATTGTTAACGTTAAAGCAGAAATCTTATGTGTAGGTCGAGCATCAAGTTTCGATCTGCAAATTTTATTATCATTTATGAATAAGTATTTGTGTACTTTTCTTCATTTTATGCGTCATTTTTCGAATTTTTCAGGACCTATTGCCTTTTACAAACAGTACTTTTGCGATCCTGAAGCACTACTTAAAACTGTAACATGGGAAACTTTTAAGCATGGTATTCAAATGTGGATAGACAAGTTTCTAAGTGAGGGACTCACTCCAGTTCACTCAACTTAATTCGATCAATGAATATAAATCAAAATCTCATTTCGAAGTGTTCATCAAAGATTAAGTCTCCAAGTGATTCAATGGTGGTTGAATGTAAACAAATCTCATATTTTCACTATAGCATATAGTCAAAAAATGATAGTTGCTTATAAGTTCTCACAAAATTTTCATTAAAGATTAATTTTAATGAGGATGTGTCCCATATTTTATTATTGACTTTCACCACAGAGTCTATTCTTTTATAACTTCATTCATAGTTTAATAAAATGTTTGAAACATCAACACTACATAAAAATATACTTTTCCACGATTTGACAGCTGGATCTAAGAAGAAACATTTTAAATTTCTGAAGAAAGACAACCGAAAAGAAAGTAGGGTAAATCTGATTACCAAGAAAGTGCACATATTGCTTGCTTGTACACATCCCCTCGGACTAGTTGGTTGTATTGGATGTGGGTATATGTGTGTTCTAATTTACTTTTAATGAACTCAGTCTTGAAGAATGTTGGCTAGGTTTACCCAGTAATAAAGTGGTGCATTTAATAACTGTCAGTGTGGGAGTGACAGGGAATTTACTTTACTCTACAAGCTAGTTCTCACATAAGTATTTTTGCACTTTCAACTTATGAAAATCTAAGCTACAGATGGTGACATTCCACTGAAACTAGGTTTTTAATATAATTCTAATTTAACAGCATATGAACATTTGTAACATGTTACTCTGTTAGTTACCCTTTTTTAAAAAAAAAAGTAGTAACAATATTAGGTAGCAGACGGTGTAACGTAGGTTACAAAAAGAGAAATATTTGAAGATAATTTCTAAAATTAGGTAACACGATAATAACATTTTTATATGATATTTTTCCACAGAAGAGTTTCCAACCCTGACAGTGCACTGGTGACTGAGGGAGAACACTGCTTCCGCCATTCTGGTTAAATGTCTCTATCAGTGAATATCAACGAAGAGAAAGGAAGTTGAATGGTCCACATGAGTTTCAAAAGTATATTAGTTACGAATAATAGAAGGATATTTCGTCGGAATGATTTAAGTTATTTAATTTGTTTAAGCGTAGTAACAGTAAAGTTATTTGGTGAAACGTTAATTTGCGAGCCGTATATTTTTTTCCGAGTTGATTCCAAGGGAGAATACTAGGGATTTTTCGAGCAGAGTGAATGCCTTGAGTGCTTGAGCCTTGGTAATTGTTACTTTGATTTTGTATTAATATTTGCTTAAGTTTCATTTTTTCTTTCCTTTTTAGTCTCGGTTCAGACGTGCAGAAAACTCTTTTGCGGACCCGCGCGAGCCGGAAATACATTGGTTCTTATCATTCATGCCACACGTGCAGACTTTCCCGCACGACTCTGCTGCAGACCCGCAGCGAGCAAAAATTGAGTTGCGGGGACTGCTCGCTCGCAACGAGTCCGCACAGGTGTTGCGGGTCGGAAAACCATTGCTGGCAATGAGGCAAGCCAGACGTGCAGACTTTCCCGCGCCCGCAGAAATGGAAAGCAGAGCCCTGCACGGGCCGGGCGCGTCCGATTCGGCCCGGTGCCCGGCCCGACCCGTTTCAAGTAATATCAAACTGGACCGGCCCCTAACCGGGCCGGGCACATTTCGGGCCGAATCGGGCCGAACCGGGCCGGGCACATTTCGGGCCGAACCGGGCCGGGCCGGGCCGGCCCGGCTCGGCCTGATACTCTGAAAGACGGTTCGGAAACTAATGTTGTCAGCCTATTTGTTTTTATAATGTCCTCCACTACCTCTATTTTTGCCGTGTTTGTACGGTCTTACTGTCAGACTATGTTAATCGTAATGTGTTTGGGAAACTGACTCTTTATTCAAGACTGTGATGTACTGGTAATACTATTACTATTACAACTTCTACTACTACTATTACTACTTCTACTATTACTACTACGACGACTGCTAATACTACTACAAGTGCTACGACTTCGCGTCAGAGTTGACATGACTGATGGTACCGAATTTACCTTCTAAGTACAGAATAAAATTGAGAAATGCTAGTTATTATGGCCGGTCTGCGTAGAATGTGAACCGATGCTTGATCTACGAGGGAGAATAGTGGCTCAATAGAAAAAAACACTCCAATCTGGTGCTAGAGGTCGTCTGATCAATCCCTGCTCATGCTATGTGAGCTTTGTTATGGACAAACATCGTCTGCATGGGAGTTTCTGGGGTGGTCCCGCTTCCTCCCACTGTTTTCTTTCCACCAATTCATCCTATCATCATCCATTCAGCCTGAGCCGTAGTTACCTAAATAACGTATGGTAAAGTCAAGTACTTGACCTAGTAAGTAGAATTTGGTACGCTATCATTGGACCACGGAGGGCAAAACTATAAACTGGCGTGCTTATAAGATTAGTGCAATTTGTAGTAATGTTCAATTAGCAAGGCAAAAATCGAATGGTGTTACATGTTCATGTGTTGTTTATAGTATGATGCTACAAATATAACAAAATATAATGATCAAATAAATCACCAAATCGCCAGGGTCGATTAGGTGTTCCTGGAACGGTGGCTCAGCGGTTGAGCGTTCACCTCTGGTGTATGGGGTCCCTGGTTTGATCAGAGCTCTCGCCAAGTGAACTTTGTGGTGGACAAACACCGTGTGGGGAGTTCGCGGCATTCTCCTGTTTCCTTCCACTTTATTTACTCCACTATTTCATTTATTTCTCACGATCGTCAACTTTAGGCTAGTTGGTATAACTTGGAACCACCTACCAAGAAGAATAAACTAATGGATTGGGAAGATAGACATTCAGTCTCTGGTGAATTTGATGATGAAGTAGACATCTACCTCAACATGTCATCATGTGTAAGAGAACTAGATATACTGCAGTGGTGGAAGCAACAAGAACAAACATTACCAAAATTGTGTAAATTAACGCGTCAGTATCTCGTCATCCCTGCTTCTAGTGCGTCTACTGAAAGGGATTTTAGTACTCAGGAACGGAGAAATGCTCTAAAGCCTGAAACTGTTGAATCTGTTTCCGTGCTATTCGATGCGTACAAGGACATACAGTAAAGCGATGTTCATTTTGCACTATTGGTTTCTTAGGAAACCTTATATTTTCATTTTCTTAATATCAACTATCCCTTCTATTATATGTGATGTTAAGAGGCATTTTTGATAGCTGATATCTATACATTTTTCATTCAGGGGACTTTTGAGGTAGTTTTGATCAACAATGATATGTGTGGATTTTGTTTTGATTTACTGCCTCGCATTCCGTCATATAGCTCTGTTATTTACTTGTTACGCACCGTTCCAGGAACACTTCATCGATCCTGGGGTCTGGGTGATTTATTTGATAATTGTTTTTTGTTATTATTATTGTAGCATCGAATTATAAAGAATACAGGAAAATGTAATATGATTTGGAATCTGCCGTGCTAATTGAACATTACTACAAATTGCGCTAATCTTATGAACACGCCTGTTCATGGTTTCGGCCTCCGTGGTCTGATGTAGCGGAACAAATTCTAATTAGTAGGTCAAGGACTTGACTTTCTCATATGTTCTTTAGGCAATTACGGCTCAAGACGTATGAATGATGATGGATGAATTGGTGGAATGAAGACAGTGGACGAAAACGGTCTAATCCAAAAACTCCCACGCTCACGATTTTTGTCCACAACAAAGCTCACATAACACGAGGAGGGATCGATCCGACGACCTCTAGCACCAGATATGAATGCATTCTACTGGCCAGACTACGCAGACTGGCCATAATAACTAGTATTTCTTCGATTTTTTCTGTACTTAGATTGTAAAGTATGTACCACCAGACATGTCAACTCTGACGCTCGTAGCAGTTGTAGTAGTAGAAGTAATACTACTACTACTACTACTACTACTACTACTACTACTACTACTACTACTACTACTACTAATAATAATAATAATAATAATAATAATAATAGCAGTAGCAGTAGTAGTAGTAATAAGAGTAGTAGAAGTGCAGTACTTTACAGTCTTGAATAAAGAGTTAATTTCCCAAACACCAGTGGCGGCGGTTGGACGTTAAAAGTGAAGGGGCAAGACATGATCTGAATATTTGTATATAAATGTTAGTTTTCCTGGTTGTTTCTAACATTTTGTTTGACGAAAGGTTGTATAACTAATAGGATACTATATTTTCAGTTAAAATACCGTATATCATATATAATAGTTTATTAAGTAAATTGAGAAGAATAACGCAAGTAGATACTAGCCCTTTGTACTCTTAAACAACGAAAGTGTAAGAAGAGATTTGATTCCTTGCTCATGAACATCTTAAAATTCTGTCTGGAAAATTGTGTGATCAGATTATTTAATAAATTTGCAAAACAAATAAATAGAAAGGATAATATTAATCATAGTAATGAATAATGATGCTTGTTTTGCAAAAGTTATATTGAAACTGAGGATTAATGAAAAACTTAATAATTAATTCCACACATGCTGTTAAATGTATGTTATTACTCTTAGAAAATGAAATACAGTAAATAATACAAGCATATGCTACGACATTTAAAGAAATATTTGCTTTTGCAACTTCTTGAAATATGTTCGTTGCCATTAGGTGCAGATTTCAATTTCTTGGAACACATCAAAACACAACAATACTTACAATCCACACTTCAGTTATACAAAATAAACTTAAAACCTAGAATTATGTTCAATTTACTAAATTTTATTGTATACACACTCGTACATCCTTAAACACAACACTTCACTCGTATATTACACTACAAAACAATGGAAAAAGTAGAAGTTGTTTCTTATCACGCTCTTTTTAATCGATATTCCTTACTTTAGAAAGAAGAAAAGACATTTTAGGAACTGTCAATTTTTGTGCAATTAAAGAATAACTTGTGAAATAAATAGGCCCTACTTTTTTGCATAATGTTCTTTCGATTAGCTTCAAAGCGGCTCACTAACATATCGAGCCCTTGTAAGAAGAAATGAAAGTATGCTTAAATTGTGATCCAATAGGTTATTTTTTTGGGTTATTTTCTGTGGCGATTAAAACGCAATTACTGTAGCTTTCTTTACTCCACGGGAAGACAACCAATACGTATTCACGCAACAGCAAATATTATATGGCAGCATTTTTTCCTATTAATCAGTAACACATACAAAATCGTTACATTTCCAAATGAAACTATATACGTTAATTGGTTACTTAAAAAAAGTGCGGGGGCAACTGCTCCCCTTTGTCCCCCCTAATCAGCCGCCCATGCCAAACACATTACGATTAACACATGCTGCCAACATTAGTTTCCGATCCGTCTTTCACAGTGTTCGGGCCGAGTCGGGCCGGCCCGGCTCGGCCCGATTTGTGCTCGGCCCGTTTCGGCCCGAAATGTGCCCGGCCCGGTTAGAGCCCGGCTCGAGATTCGGGCCGGGCCGGGCCGGGTCGAGCCGGGCACAGAATTCAGATCCATTCGGGTCGGGCCGGGCCGTCTTCGGGCCTGGGTTTGCAGGGCTCTGATGGAAAGCGAAGAATTGAATGAAGAACTATTCATTAACGAAATACAAAAATATCACGAGATATGGAATTTAAAGTGCGAAAGGTATAGAGATAGAAATAAAAAACGGAATGCATGGAATAAAGTGTATGAAACCTTATGTGATAAATTTAATGAAAAAACAGAAGAAAAAAACAGCATTGTTATGTATTTTTATTACTTTTCAATGTAAAAATCTAATATTTATGTAGTGTTTACATTTGATTTTCGTTTAGCGTCCCTTTCCAGCAGAGAGGCTACGAATACTTTTTTGTGGTAACAATAGACAACAAGTACGTTTGGAGAAAAAGCCTTTATTGTAAATGCAATTTCTTTGATGAGATTTCTTGTCACTCACTCCGGAATGAACCGGTTGTTTATAACGTACGTTGCATTATACTGTAGGTCGAGGCAAGGGCGCCCATCAGGGGGGACAAGGTGGGGCGTTCGCCCCCCCGCCAAGAGGAAATTGTACTTGGGAATATCGAAAACCCAATAGAATTTTTACATTAGTTGTAGCAAAAAATGAAACTATATTTGAAAAGTCGCTTATATTTCCCCCCCCCCTTGAAAACCACAACATGGGCGCTCTTGAGTTGAGGCCACGTATTATATAGCTTCTGTGCTCAGAAGGGACGCTGAAGTCCAAAACAACCATCAACATAATAGCAGAACAGAAAAGAAAGAAAAAGCATCGTTTTTCGGCTGACAATTGTTGTCTTTATTTGTTAATTTACTAAATTAAAAAAAAATAGAGTTAACACGAAAATAATTGAACATCAGGGTACTCATGTGGTTAAAAAATAAAAAAGCATACTCGAGATATAACAGAAATATTTTTGTTTCTCGTGCAATTGATAATATTGTGCACGTCGTTGCTATTCTAGAGATAACAACTGAATGTTTTCTTACATAAAGAACAACTTAAGATGACGATAATATGACTATTGCCAAAAGGTAATTTCAGTTCACTTGCACTTACGACGGCATGTTTGTGTTCTGACGAGGAATGTTACTAAAATGTTGGTTTATAATTTCGAAGAAACAGACTCAACCTTAAATAATTCTTCAGATATTGCTTACATGACACACTCACCAATCAATATGTTTTATGTATGATTAGTTACAGCAAAAAGCATTAGAATTACGTTTGAAATCAAGTAACATCGTTACAATTGATGTACGATGTTACAAAGATCATACTACTTAAATTCTGCTCATGTAAACTGTAGATTGTTCTAGAATTAAAATATAATGACCACATGATGTTAATATATATAATTAATTTTAATTACTGGACTTTCCAAAATCCTTGTGATCGTCGAGTAGTCCATTACACAGTAGGAAGTACATACTAAGGATCGCATAATATGTAAGGCTCTTTCTTTTCTGGAACACAAATGTAGTATACTACGAAATTTCATCAACCTGATCGACATGATGCAATTCTGGATCTGTCGAAATCGTGTGCATTCAATAGAATATGGTTATGACACAAACTGCCCCACAATTGGTTTTCGAGTATTGTTTGGAAAGCTCCTGAAGTAACACAACGACATTCCATGCTCTCTAAATTAAACATATCAGTCCTTGTTATCTTTTTCTTTCTTTTTTTTTTTTTTGAGGCCTGAGGAAATAATCTACCTTATTAGTGCTTTAGCAATTGCTTATCTGGAAACTGGGTAAAAACCAAATCACTGATATTACGTTCTATATGTTAAGTCTAGCAATAAAATATGTGCATACTGCTGTACGAATTTATTCGTACATTGGGCATTATTTGTGATAATAATAGTGCAAAACCACTTGTTAGATTTCTACGTGGTGCCACTTTCGTTTCGATATTACAAAATGAATGTGAGAGGAGTTTCAAGTATTGGAATACCATATAGGTTACATATGTATATAGAGTTTTAAAAGTTTACATATGAAAGAAATGCAAACGACACCTAGTGTCTGGTAAATAAATATGATCGAACAATGCAAAAATTGTTTAGCAAATTTAAGAATCGGGACGTATCATGGCAGGGTATCTCACGTATGATGCTATTAATGTGACACTCAATGTGAAGTTATCGGAAGCTGTAAGTCATTGTGACACTCTGATGGAGGTTATTAAGGCTGACATACTTAAGCACATCTAGATATGCTTACGTACCGAAATAAGTAATCAAAACTTGCATCAACTTAGGAGCGATATATAGTGAGACTATGGGTTGTGCAATATTTATATACATCTCAATATGATATGCCTAAACCACGTATTTATTTGTTTTTCACTCAGAGAATAATCCGTTTCTGAATAGAGCGTTGAATGTGTCATAAAGAAAGTGGTTCTCCCTGATAAAAGCACAGTCCAGTAGTTATTGGTTGGCAACACTTTACAACAGCCCTAAAAGAGGAAGACCACCATTGTATCAGCTAAGGATTATATTATCTGTTTTGTGGACTAATCTGGGTATCACGCATGCTGCTACCTGGATCAGCCAATCAGTTTAAGTCTAATTCAGTAGTTGAAATGTTTGCATGAAAGAATTAAAACAATCGATCTAGTGCTTGGAAATTACAGAGGCGATATTCTATTTAAAGACAAAAATGAGCTTATATGATGCTGAATTCAACCATAACACAATTATCGATAATTTGAGAAGAGATGTTTCATCCCTCCTATTTTCAGAATATTGCACTATCAGATGGATACTATTCCTTCATTTTCCGGAACAAGAATTTAAACCTTCATGAAGATAGTGATATGAAATAGTCTGAAAAGTAGTTAGCCTTTTGTGCGCAAGAAGTTGTTATTGTTATCAATGCTCATAGTATATGAGACGGAGCGGGTCATGATTAAGGTCATTCGACAGCTACCAGCTGAAACGAGTAGGTGTGCAAAAAGTGTTTTAATTCTTATAATAAGATGTAAAGTGAGTGAATTTTCCTCTAAACTGCGTTGTAGTTTCAATTTTATTTCGATAAAGTTGTAAGATCCTTGAAGAAATGTATAGTGTTTATTGGAAAGTAGCATTATCAAAAGCAATAACCAAAATGTAATTCAGTTGCTTTCGTTTTGGAAATTTTGAAGTATGTTTTTGCAGTTTTAGACCAATCACAGAAGAGTATATGATATTGTGGCAAAAAGGCTAGCAAGGCCAGCATGTAAGTACTCATAACATCGCCAATGACCTAAATGTGCATAAGAAGGTACTCCTAAACCATATGGAGAATGCTGGACTAAAGAGAAACGTGATTATTGGTTGCCACATAATCTGATTCAAAATATTTCTTCGATAAAATTACAATCTGCCAACTTCTACTTGAAGGCTAAAAATACAACCCATTTCCGAAATGGTTGATAAGAAATGCTGAAAAGCGAATATACTAAAACAATATGCAAACTTCTATTCCTCTACCACTTTCTAGTGTGAGAAAAGGTTCCACTGTGTCTACCTATACTCTACGTAAGACCTTTAGACTATTCAATTGATTCTGTTATTTTAATTGAAGAATTAGGTCCAATGCAATACATATAGAGTAATCTTTTCTTTCTCTCAGCCATCCTCGACTGAAGTAGTGCCAAATAATGGAACAGCTAAAATTATCGGAGTTTTCTGATATTTGGCTTGGATGGGTGCGGAATATTAGATGGTAATTTAGGAATCTATCGTTCATGTTCTCAATGTTTTCGATGTAATTGTTCTTGCCAGATCTGGTTTGCGGCATAAATTCCTTCCAGAATATCAAATTTAATTTCTTCCATTAAAAGACCATTAAAAATAATAGTATATAACACTTATCTAAAAAAAGTTTTAAGTCCTCTTTCTGGTTAACTAAAAGAACGTCCGCCAGAAGAAACTCCAAGTTTGTCTTGAGTCCGACGCTACTGACATGTGAAAATACTTTGCTGAGGCACATTTGGTAGATCAACAATACACACGTGATTATACTTCCATAATCTTTTTTTTTTTTAACTTCACTCAGTGGCAGTATAGTTCCAAGGTGGTCTGAATAAAACCAAAATAGAGTCCCTTAATTTGGTTGTTGGGGATTAGGGGTTTCTTTAACTCATAACACATAGAGAGAGGTCAGGATTTTCTTCTGCCTGTAGCACCTGGGGAAGGAGTAAAGTGTCCAGATCCGTAGCAGATTGGACAGTGACACTGAATTCGGTGACTGAGAAGTTAGAATTCTCTCCTGCGTAACACCTGGGGAGACGTAAGGATTTTCTCCTGCCTGTTCCACCTGCAGAAGGTAAAGTGACTAGTCCTAGAACAGACATACCTTTGAAGGTGTTGCGAATTGTTATATATCCCATCCTTCTAGATTATCTTAGAACCTCGGAGTGGTAATAACGTTCGTCATTTTCTGGACCAATGTTGATGAGGATGATATACGTTGTCTGTTTGCTTCATAGTAGAAGAACATGTACATTTATGACAAATATGAGGTATGTGTAGGATATAACAATAATTACTGTAAACGTTCCACAATATAATGAGTTAAATTACTGAATACGTACAACCATAGGTACAACCGTCACCTACTAAAGTTTAATATTCTTTTATTAGAATAGTATGTATAGATAAATATTTATTAGTCAAAGCGGACATTAAAGTCCTGTATTCTTTACTAGATTGTGTTGTTTGTGGGCTTGTATACTCATGTCAAAAATTATTGTCGCATGTCTACAAATGTGTTGTTGTAGGAATATAATTTGATAACGAATTCGCGAGGTATTTCTTATAATGTTAGATGTGTATAATCGGCAAAGATATGTATGTGGGAAATTTCATGTCAAAAGAGCAGTAAATAAGAACAATAAAACGAAACTAAAACTTCCTTGTTTATTTAGTAACATTTTGTTTTACTCATTCTAATTTTCGTATTTATAATTTCTTTTCGTCTGAAGTTTACCACAAGTATATAATTATCGATTATACACATAGTGTAGGTATTAAAAGTAGCCTGCAAAATCATTATAAAATTATATTCTTACAAGAAGACAGTTATAAATATGCGACAATCATTTTGGACAGGAGTGTACATTTCACATCCACGGCCAGAAGTATATATTGTTTAATTTGAATATATATAGGAGCAAATAAACATAAAAATATACGTGGTTGATATATTTTATTGAGAAAGTTGATTGCTGAATAACAATTGCTGTTGATTTTATTCAGTTACTGATGTTGCTTTTCTCTATTATTATATGGTAATTTACAACAACACAATAACTCACAATTTTATCCCATTCGCTATATTTTACATTGGTGCAAATTTTAAAATTTATCTAGGTACAAGTGCAATTGTTTAATACAAAGAAATTAGTAACACATTAAATGCTGTATACATATATAACTTATTCAGTGTTCTGCCCTAATTACATCTATGCAATTGTGATAAATAAACAATCGTGCGTCAGTGTAAACAGGAAATCTTCTGAATACTCATCCATTTATATTATGCAATACATTCTGGTAATTATACGAATTACTGTAAAAGATGGAATATAAATTAAAACGTAGACTTTAGTATTACAAAGTATGTGATAACTATTATTTTAACAACTAAAAATAAGCTAATATTATTTCTTATATGTACATATTCCAGCTTCACCTACTCCAACTCATTTAAAATCTAGTATCCAGTAAAAAAAAATAAAAGAGTTTCGTAGTTAAAATATAATATTTTTAATACTTCATTAAATTCATCTTATCCTAATTGCAGTGAAGCTAAATTTTTAGAATAGTTTTTAATATAGTGATAAGGAGTATAATTTTTTTAAACCTTTATGTCTCAACTTCTGAATTCCGTCCTACGGTGGCCTCGTTAACGACCGATTTGCAGAACGTCCTCTGACTGTGCGCTTATGACACGATCGAGCTTAATAAAGTATCACCACAGACGAATATACGGCCAAAGCTTCCATTTCGCTTACATATTTGTGCTATTTTATCAGTGCTTATCACTTTACCAGAATTAGTTCTTCCACACGAAAACCACGCGTGTATCCAGAAATTCCTTTAAGATCTGACAGTGCTAACAGGATACTCTATTTTTGTCTAATATACGCAATATTTGGAAACTGAAAATTATGATGCTTGTGCGTTCATTGCAGACGAGAGCAGATTCACTGCAAAATTTACAGCAATTAAGATTCTTCCCGATTATGTGTTTCAACTTTCTCTAAATCGTTTGTTTTATTTACAATGCGTCACAACGCATCTTAAATGGCTTCCGAGATACTATTAGGAAACATGTGGCATTGGAGGATATTCTCTTACAAGGTACTAGCAGGTATAGGGGCAATCCATCTGAAGTGATCTGAAGTAGTGAAAGTGGTAGCGCGGCCATCTCCGAAAATTATAAAAAAAATTGAGTTTCATATTGTCGCATGTGTAGGTGTTCTTGAATGGTGACCATCTTTGTTATCAGCGGAATGCGAATTTTTGCATTTGCATTTGCATTTTTTTAACGAAAACTATAGTTGCTCAGGACATACGAAACAAACACACACAAAAACGAATGTATAGGGTTGCAAACCAGTACATGAAATGACCAGAAAAAGTACAGAAAATTATACTTTTAAAGGGGCTGTATGATAGAGTGGCATAAAATGGGAGTTTCATAAGTTTTGTGCTGAATACTATTGCATGTAAAGAGTCTACAGAAATATCTACAGCTATGATACTAATGGTACTGTAGATTTATGGGGATCCGAAAGTTGAAGTTTGTGATTTTAATGCTATTTTTGGGGCGTAATATCTCAGAAGTTCAAAATGCTAAAAATTGCTGCTTAGGTCACAAAGTAATTGTGTATGTGAATAAACTATTGCAAAAAAAAAAAAAAAAAAAAAAAAAAAAATCAGGACTGATATTACACAGAGAAAAATGAGAACACGCTAAAAACGCGAAGAAAGCACGTGAGTGACGATGATTATAGCCCAAATTTAAATGTTTGGATATATTTAATGCTAGATCTCAAAATGTAAGCACTGATCAGCAATTAGGCCCTCTATCGTTTGCGTTCAGTTGTACAAAAGCTTGCGAGGGGCGTTTGTTTTGTCTTTCTAGCTCCATGATCATTGCCACGACTATATGCGAAAGGGGTTAGTTCCCCTTGCACACACGACACCCATCGTATAATTGGACCGCGGTATTAAGTCACTTAATATATCAGCAAAGTGTCATTGAAATTGAATCCCAATTACGGAAGTAAATGTGTTTACAAGGTTTCATTAGGGTCTATATAGGATAGATAGATGTAAAGGATGTATCATGGATAATTGAATATGATAATGCCAGGTTTAATATTTTTTTAGAACTATGACGAGAAAAGTTATTTATTTCATAGAAAATGGATACCTTGCTTATTATCTGTAAAATTTCAGGAATAGTATGTATGGCTTGTTCAAACTTGGGAATAGTCAAACGATAAAATTGGTAAATGTTTCGGTTCGTACTGAGTCATGTAGGATGTCATGACTCAATTCTCTGAAATTTTCGCAAATGCGTGTATATCGCCTTCTTAATTTTTGGAAATGTAAAAACTTGATTAATGGTTTAGAGTGTTGTTTGTCTTTAACATGGGATAATATTTTCATGTGCCCTTCTTAAATTTCAGAAAGATCACAAATGACTCTCACCTAAATATGGAGATTGTCAAAGAAATATACAGTGCCAAAAAAAAAAAAAAAAAAAAAGATCGGCACGGTGGAATATCTCGAGAAATACACGTCGTATCATGAAATACAAAAAAAGTGGCAAATATTATTTTAGATCCCATTTCAGGGTGGAACAATGAATTCACCCGGGTGCCCCTAAGGGCAACTTGAAAAGTTTAAATGAGACCTTCAGTTTTTAGTGCAGATTCAAATGCTACACACAAAAATACGTAACTTTTACTAGAAATATTTTGGTATATTCTTGACAAGTAACACTGTAATCGCGAAAAATCTGTTTTATTGAGTAAGGCCTACCGCTCACTGGCAACATTTTGTCGGGCAACTATCTTGTTGCTCTGGCTAAATGCATTGAGTCTTATGGGAGTCCGCTCACTGAGGCGACAGCGACAGAAAAGTTGCCGAGGTGTCGCCAAGCAGGGCGACAGCAGGGCAACAGCTCGGCGACGGAACAGTTGCGCAACATCTAAAAATGCATTGAGTCTTATGGGAGTCCGCTCACTGAGGCGACGGCGACAGAAAAGTTGCCGAGGTACCTCCAAATAGAAAGGTAAAAAATAAATGCTTTCTACAATTTTTTTCACGTAACAGTTCGTTCCGTGTGTAGCGCGTGAAAAGAAGTGTTCGCAATGGAAACTAATACATTCTTTGATTACTGACTAGCATGTCTTTAGTGATAAAGACTATGAAAAATTAATTGAGGATATAGAGAAACGCTCAGTGTTAAAGAAGAAATATATAAAGAAGAAATTATGGAAGGAAGAGTGTTTCGCTGTTATAAGAAACTAGAATGAGCTTTCCAGCCAAGAAAAAACAACACAGGTAGGTACATTTTTCGATAATGACATATCGCTGTCATACTACACACTACTACTTTCATTAATTTCCCACAGCTAGAAAAAAATACAGATAAAATTATCATTTTCAAGTTTCTTTCCATTTCAAATATAAAAAAGAAAAAAACTGTACTGTATAAAAATGGCCGATTTTAAAACGTGAAGAATACGCGGGAAGAGCGAAGAAAGCCAATTTTTATTTATGGCTATACGTAGAACATTGAGAGTACAGTTACTGTACAGTGTTGTCGGATTGCCGCTTTTGTTAGTTTCGTTCTGTTAGTTATTTCCTGTCGTTTTATATTTTCGTTATTCTTGTTATCCTTTGATTCGAATAATTGTTCCCGTTTATATTAGCATACACAATGCTGTTACTTTTGTCACTCATTGACGTTCAGGGACGTCATTTAGGGGGGGCAGGAGGTGCAATTGCTCCACAAGAGTTTGAGGAATACATATACTTTAATCAATTGTCTACTAATATACTAGTACAAAACGTGAAAGTCTTATGTCGGTGGTGCTCTTGCCCCCCTCAAGTGAAGTTTGAAATAACGCCCCTGTTGACGCTACCTTCGAAAGTTTATTTAAATTTATTTATTTAACCATTGGAATGGGCGGTAGTTTTTTTTTTTTTCTTTTAATGTCCGAAACCAGCGATTATGTGAACTGTTCCGGTTGCCGATTATCTAAATTGTGATATCAAATGCTCGGCAACTTTTCTGTTGCCGTCGCCAGTGAGCGAGGGTATGGCAACAAAACTGTTTTGTCTCCGTAAAGTTGCTGACTGCAGGCGACAGCGACGAGATAGTTGCGCAACTGATTTGTCGCCAGTGAGCGGTAGGCCTAATGCAGCAGGATGATCCGGACAAGGAAAATATCTCGAGAAACACACGTCCGAGCATAAAGAAACAAAATACCTGTCAAATATTTGTTCAATTTCTATTTAACTGTGTGCAAATCAATGCTCCTTGGAGCCCCCTAAGGGGGGAAACTTTAAAAGTTTAAATGGGAGCACCGGTTTTGCCGCAGATTCTACTGCTACATACAAAAATACGTAACTTTTGTCTGGAACATATTTGTTTTTTTGCTCAATAGATGGCACAGTAATCGCAAAATCTTTGTTTTAACGAGCAACGCAACAGAAATGTCCGGACAGTGGAATATCTCGAGAAATACGCATCTGGGCATGAAATTAAACACAAATATATGGGTCTAACATTTTGATCTCTAAAGTCTGTGTGTGCAATTTAAAACACCTGGATACACCTTAGTGAGACAGAGAGGGCAATTTGGTAATTTGATATAGAACCCCGCTGTTGTGATTGCAGATTAAGATGGAAAGCACATAAATATACAACTTTTATCTGAAAAGTTCTTTTGTGTTCTTGAGAGATGACACTGTAGTGGCAAAACTATGTTTTATCGCTGTAATGCACGAAATGCGCTTCCGATCAAAAGATAGAAAAAGACATGCCGAATTGTTATCGGAAATATTTTATTCTAGTCACCTTAGCAGGAAATAATCAGAGAAATAAGTAAAGTTTAAAATTAATCATTCATATTGAAGTGGAAAAGCCTAATGTCTACATCAGGTATAGTAACAGGCGATAAATTAACTACTTGTAGTGCTACCCAGGTACAGCTACGTGAACGTACCTAAGTAGTTGTATATTCCCTCCTGGGTCTATTCTGTCGGTGCATCACCTCGCCTCTAGCCGTCGGGGTGCTTGTTGGTGCATACGATATTCGCCAGTAACCAGTGTGTTACAGCAAGTGCTCGAATTGCGTACCTTCTTCAATATGACAAGTCCCTATTCGATGATAGAATCCATCTACATTTGCCCTAATGATATTGGGTTCAATGAGTGCAATTTCGTCAATAATACTTTGCCGAATCTCATCTAAGTTGGCAGGCTTCGTTTCATACACACGATTCTTGAAATGTCCCCGGAGAAAATAGTCCAATGGCGACATGTCAGGAGAACGCGGTGGCCACACAATTTCAATTCTTCTGCCAATCCACCTTTGAGGCAATTGCTCATTCAGAAATTGCCTAACATTTACACCATAGTGCGGGACAACACCATCTTGCTGGAACCACGTTTCGGCTACAATGTCTCTAATTGCTGGAAGTACGTCGTTCCGTAGCATATCTTCATACTTCCCAGCATTCTAATTCCCGTCAAGGAAAAATGGTTCAACTATGGATTTGTTCATCACTGCCGAGCAGACGTTGAAGTTTTGAGGACATTGGGTATTGCTTCAACCGACCAATGAGGATCGCTCTCAGCCCAAAATCTACAGTTATGGCTGTTAAAGTGACGGGTTAATTCGAAAGTGACTTCGTCTGAAAAAATCAATTCTAGTGGGAATATTAGGATCGTCATCAATGCACCTCATCATCTGTTCACTTAAATAATACGACGGTCGAAGTCATCTTCATTTGACTCATGTATCAGATGAATTTTGTATGGGTTTAACTTGATTGCCTTCAAAGTTCTGTGGTCAGCCAAGCGACTGGTATCATGTTGTAGAGCACCTTTACGGGTGCTCAGGTGATTATTTTTAACGAAGGACAACGGAACGTCAAGCAATTTTTCGGCCGTAGTAGATGACTTTGGTCGCCCAGAAATTCGACGATTCTTTACACTTCCAATTTTCTCGAAGCGCCGCACAGTGAGCTCGACAGTCAACTTTGAGATGAGATCGTTTGCACCGCGAAATGTTTGGTTAAATAGCGCTCTAACTTCAGTATACGATCTTTGGTGATCACCCCATCCGCTAATCACCAAATTAATTATTCTGTCGTGCTCAGAAAGAGTGGCCATGTCATCAAGTAGTTAATATCTGTCCAGCACTTCGAGATCACCACAATTTGACTTTACCTTCGCCACTAGAGTGCACTTAATTTACAAGATATTCACTCACAATGAACACCTCGAATTAGATTCACAACAAGACTTCGTGATAAGCAAGTCTCTGGCAGGATTTTGATTCTCACTCATTCCACTCTACTCGCTACTGTCTCTCAGCCGTAACAGGCCACTACGGAGTAAATCACTAATTTTGCACTGATGAAAACTGTTGCGCAGTGTCTTGCATGCAAAACTAACTCGAAGCAGGCATGCTGAGGCTACTCCGCAAGGAACTATACAGCAACTACAAACACAAATACCAGCTCTATTTCGATGACTTATTTGACATACACGTCGATGACCAACGTTGCTTCGATATAAAAACAACTCTTTTTTCAATTAGGGTAGTTTCATCCTTTTTTATTTGAGTTTAATGACTCAGTTTCCCGAAGAATTATTTTAGTGTATTGTTGTCCTCATTCGTGGGGGCACAAAGTTCAATTTGAATTATTGCGTGCGTTTTAAACTCTAACATTTCTGTGCAGTTTGAAAGAAATATTTAGTTGTTGCGACTACAGTCATGCGCGCCCGCAGGCTTTTTCTGAGGATAGGGAAACACGATGTTTCAGAAGACGGGGGCAGGCTCGCCAAACTAGCATTAAAAAGGTAATTGTGCACAATGAGTCATCACATGTACTGATAATTTAACAAATTCAATGTCAATTTAAATTCCAGAGGGAGCAAATGCCCCATAATTCCCTATTTGTCAACGCTCATGATTACATGATTACAGCTTGCAGTAACGGTAACTGCTTTAAAACAATTCAAATAAACGTTCGGCAGGTATACAGTATTTGTATTTCTTGCTCGAAAGCACATTTCATGCGTTACTCGATAAAACAGCTTTTTGATATTACATTGTCATCTGTCAAGAACACAAAACAACTTTTCTGATAAAAGTTACGTCGATTTTGTGTACAGCATCTAAATCTACAGTAATAATTCGAGGTTTCCATGTCACATATCCAAAGTTCACCCTCCATCCACCCTTCTAGGGGTTGACTAAGTTCATTCATTTGTACACACACATTTTAGGGATCAAAAATATTAGACCAATATATTTGTGTTTTATTTCATGTCCAGATGCGTATTTCTCGAGATATTCCACTGTACCGACATTTCTGCTCCGTTGCTAAATAAAACAGATTTTGCGATTACAGTGCCATCTATCGAGCAAACAAAGAAATATGTTGCAGATAAAAGTTACGTATTTTTGAGTGTAGCATTTGAATCTGCGGTAAAACCTGGGAGGTCCCATTTAAACTTTTAGAGTTGCCCCCCCTAGGAGGATCCAAGGAGAATTGATTTGCACACAATTAAATAGAAATCGAACAAATATTTGACACGTATTTTGTTTTTCATGCTCGGAAGTGTATTCCTCGAGATATTTTCCTGTCCAGATTATTCTGCTGCGTTACTCACGAGGAAGGTCCATAAACCGTGAGAGTTGAATTTTGATGAAAATTTGTAACAAGATTCAGTTTAAGTTGCTAAGTAACGTAGTAATAGTCACTCGATACGCAAGTGCTTTGTTGCGCTGCTACACCGACGCCATCTTGAAATCCAGTGGGCAATGTCCAAAAATACCCTTTTGGCACAAAAACGAAAAAGCTTTTGATAGACCTGACTTCAGTATTGTAATCCAAGATAGACAATCTATATGTGGGAGTACTTCCAGTGCATGATCGCCATCTTGAAAGGCGCCATATTGAATCGGCATCAAATATGATAAATAGCAAGGGGGTCATGAGGGGTATCAATTAGCACTGGAATTTACTCCTGAATCCATTTCCGTAACCAAAGTTTACATATATGTTTTCACTTCAGAGTTAAGAGGTCTCTTACCCACTGGAATATATAAAAACTGTGCGAGTTAACTTGTGTTATGAAACACGTTCGTGCGAGCACTTGCAGGATTTTAACTAATGCAGTATTTAATGCAGTATAATAGCTACTATAGCAATCAAATCTTGAGACTAGTAAGATAAATCGTTAATTAAATTTTAATGTCTGTAGTGAAGAATGGAATAGCGGCATGCTACAAGTTATACCTATTTCAAAGTGCGCTATATATATATGAGTATGTGTGTGTTGCGATTATGCATAGCATTTAAATGCTGTAATATAAGTTAGTTGCGACGGCACATATGACTTTACAAGAATATGTCTTGAAGTCATTAGAAAATTAATAGAAAAATAATAGAAAAATTATTAGAAAAATAATATAAACTGGTGCACATAAGCAAATATTAACCTACTAACCTTTTGCTCTTCAGTTGTGATGATGGATATCCAAAACGAAGTGATTAGCACACAGCATCATGGAGCAGTGCAAACACTCAACAAATGCACTTTCGTCACAATCTTCATGACCACAGACACTATTTTTTACTAGTCTCCAGAACATTTGTAAATGAATGAACTATTGCTCCTGTTACGTACCCACATTTCTGCCATGCATATGCAAGCATGTCCTTTAGGACTGGCGCACAAAATTGACTATACACTACAGAATGCATTTTCTTTATGGAGATACTTACATATACCTTGTACACCGAACAAGTGAACACCTGCTACAATTAGTTATTTATCACAGTTTTGATATGAAATCTAGTCCTACCCTTATGATAAGCAAGTATTTTATCGTTAAAGGTGGGAACATGCAGATATTTAATTATTTAATATTCTAGGAAAAGCAAGAAAGAGGCTTGTTTTATGGATTGCAACTTGGTATTGAATCTTGTAATATTTATTGCCATCTATTTTTAAGAGGTATCTATGTATTCTCTTATCACTAATAGCAGAACAGATACAAGAAAAGTGAATTCTGAGTTTCCAGATGAATCTTCTAAAAATTGGCTGTGAACTGATAATTTAAATCCACTTCATTGTTCAATGCGGCAGCAATAAATCGATTGTATTCAGACAAACTGGCAATTAATACATTAAAGTTTTTTACCTTCGTAATTACACGGTAAATTATAGGTTGTCAAGTATGAGTATTGGAAAAGAATGCAATATTCTGCAACAATTATGGTCTTTGCGTAAGATGTCAAGATTAGAGAAGAAAACTTAACACACTATAATGGACCAGGTAAAATTGCCTAAAATAGATTTTTGGTTTGATAAAGTTCAACGTCCCACACGTATGCCTGCTACGCTAAAGGAGACGTGAACCTACTGATTATAGTGGAATCCGAACCATTTTGGTCGTTCAAATAATATACACCAGTTCATATCATTTTTCTAATATATTTCCGAACAATCCCTTTGGTATTCTCTGCTCGTCAGCACTATTAGGCATGTGTTTCATCGACCAGCAGTCTATTTCATCGCACTTTGAAATAGGTATAACTTGTAGCATGCTATTCCATTCTTCACTACATACATTTCAATTTAATTAACGATTTATCTTACTTGTCTAAAGATTTGATTCCTATAGTAGCTATTGTACTGCATTAACTACTGCATTAGTTAAAATCCTGCAAGTGCTCGCACGAATGTGTTTCATAACACAAGTTAACTCGCACAGTTTTTATATATTTCTGTGGGTAAAAGACCTCTTAACTCTGAAGTGAAAACATATATGTAAACTTTGGTTACGGAAATGGATTCAGGAGTAAATTCCAGTGCTAATTGATACCCCTTATGACCCCTTGCTATTTATCATATTTGACGGCGATTCAATATGGCGCCTTTCAAGATGGCGATCATGCACTGGAAGTACTCCCACATATAGATAGTCTACCTTGGATTACAATACTGAAGTCAGATCTATCAAAAGCTTTTACATTTTTGCGCCAAAAGGGTATTTTTGGACATTGCCCACTGGATTTCAAGATGGCGTCGGTGTAGCAGCTCAACGAAGCATTTGCGCATCGAGTGACTATTACTACGTTACTTAGCAACTTGAACTGAATCTTGCCACAAATTTTCATCAAAATTCAACTCTCACGGTTTATGGACCTTCCTCGTCAGTAAAACAGATTTTTCGCGATTACAGTACCATCTGTCAAGAATACACAAAAATGTTTCTATTAAAAGTTGCGTATTTCTGTATGTAGCATTTGAATCTGCACTGACAACGGGGGTCCCATTTAAATTTTTCAAGTTGCCCCCTTTGCTCCCCTTAGAGGGCACAAAACAGCATTGATTGACACACAGTTAAATAGAAATCGAACAAATATTTGACAGGAATTTGGTTTTTCATGCTCGGACGTGTATTTCTCGAGATATCTTCCTCTCCCGATCTTTCTGTGTATCTGCCCTATATCTTATTAATTGGTTCAAACACATTTACTTTCACAGCACATGGTACATTGATGTACCTTTCTAAAATTTTGCTTGGGCGTGTGCATGGTCGTTTAAATTTGGGAATTGTAATAAGTAGTACATTTTTAAGGATTCATTGTTTCACAAGATTTCATTAACATGGTGCTTACTTTTTAATTAGACTGGGGTGCATACATGATCGACAACTAAATTTGGGAATTGTCAAAAATAGCGAAAGATAAATTCTGGGTCGCACTTTCTTTCACAGAACACCGGTACCGTGATGTTTCTATCTTAAATTTAACAGAGGTACTTACGTGAAACACCCCAAATTCAGGAATGCTCAAAATAAACTTTAGGTACATATTGCGGGCAAATTCTACTCCATATAACATGAGTAGTTTTATACTTATGCTTTTAATTTATTAGGGCCAGATAAATGGCTCATGCTAGATTGATACGCTCTTGTTAAAAATAAGATAATTCCAAGTTATAACTCTTTTTTGTTTTAAAAGTAAATACTTTTATGTACACTCATGTCCAAAAGTATTGTCGCATATCTATAACTGTCTTCTTGTAAGAATATAATTTGATGATGATTTTGCAGGATACTTTTAATACGTATACTATGTGTATAATCGGGAAATGTATGTTTGTGGTAAATTTCATAGGAATAAAATCATAAATAAGAAAATTAGAATGAGTAAAACAAGATGTTGCTAAATGGACAAGTAAGTTTTAGTTTCGTTTTATTGTTCTTATTTACTTCCCTTTTGACATGAAATTTTCCACGTACATGTCTTTGCCGATTATACACATCTAACATTATAAGAAATACCGGGCGAATTCGTTATCAAATTATATTCATACAAAAACCTATTTATAGGCATGCGACAATAATTTTGGACATGAATGAACCTCTTTAAAATTTTACATTTGTACGTTTATTGACCTACCTTAAACTTTGTAAATATCAGAAATAAATATTGACATGATATTGAGTACATTTAATAGTCTGTTTATAATAATTTTATTGGTGTAGGTTAAAATTTGAAAGTGAGAAAATTTTATTTTTTTCTTCAAGTTACTAATAATAAGTATTTATAACTGAAGTAAAATAATAATACATCTTAATAACTTGGGAATGTACCTTTTTGCCTTTGTCAAAAAATCAACAATACTAAATTTAGTTTCATCTTTCCTTTCACATTTTATTATTATTCCCTTTTGCCTTGCTACATTATAATGATACTAATATCTTTTACCATGGCCGTATCGGGTTTTACTATTTTAGGTAGAGTGGCTCGTTATTACACACTTTTTAATATAGAGGGAAATATATTGCAAATCCAATTCACTGATCGACATCAACAGGAACTGACATCGTCAATTAGGAGCACTACAATTTCGTGGTTATGTTAGATCGTTAATAGATTTACTATCCCGGCATTCCACTGGTGGGACTGAGGGCGGACATTGGTACATTTTCTGTTCAACTCATCTTTTCTGTTTTCATTCTACATCATTTAATTTCTGTATTGACCGTAACAGGGAGCAAAGGCTCCGTCTAAGTAATATCTGGTTGACATGCCACATTTCTCCAGAAGTGTGGAGCCCATTATTTCTGATTCCGAATTCCTGCGAAACGAATGCTTCCACACGCTATTTTCTATTCCCATTAGCTACTCCTACTCCAAATTGGGTGCAATTTGGTGCAAATACCACATTCTTCCATCGTCAGAGGGTTCACTGAGATCGAAAGTATGTCATTGCGTCAAATTCGAATCGTATTTTAAGAGCGTTAACCAAAAAATTATTTAATATAATTCATTAAGGACAATTCGAAATTTAGGTGAACTTACTTCCTTTTAAAAGTTTATTTCTGACCAATTTGAACCATAATTAAGGGAGGATTGGGATATGCTAAAAACTGTATAGTTACATTATTATTAATTGAAATCAGCTCTTCAGGCAAGTCTAATGACTAGCGCGTTCCTTTTGGTAAGAAAATAAAAAAAATCCACAATCTTTGTCTTTCATTGATTATCCACCTCGTTTTAGCCTAAATACCCTACCTCGGAACCTCAAACAATACAGGGTGTTTAATAAGTAATGGTCATAAATTCAATCGTAGATAGTACAAGCCAAAACTAACAAAAAAGTCTTAGTAAATATGTGTCCGCAAACGGTTCGTAACGGAGATAGGGGCTGTCGAAAGTGTGGGAAAATGAAGTTTAGAGACAAATATCTCAAAAAGTATGAATCGGACAGAGAGCGGTCCAATGAATGACTATCGAAGTCAGACCTGCGCTATACAGAAATGCATGGTTGATAACTCTGCAATGCACGCTCAAGGGATTCCCCAAAGAAACGGAGGGATTCCCGGAAAATTGTCCAAGGAAAGGGGGATCGAGATGAACATCGAGGGCGAGTCTATCCACCAGTAATTCATAAGTCGTGGTACCAGGTCGAAAGCTTGAAAAGATACAAAATGGCGGACAATGTTTACGTGTCGTGTGTGGTTGCATAGCCAGCAGGAAACGAGAGAGGCAGAAGGTGGTCGTACATGCTGTGAACTACTTCAGAGCACATTCCTAAGACGAATGCACATGTACAGAGTAGTCCTTTACTGTACCAATACCAAGGTAAAACAAACGATGCGCGAAAATGAATGGAATGGCCGAAAGGAACACTGGTAGAACATGGAAGCCAGCTGGAAATACTGAATCAGGGTTGCAACAGACATTGAGCTCACCTTGGGTGCATGGTGTTGCGGGTTCAAATCCGTTGAGGTGCCCATTGAATGCAGTGGTTCTGATCCCAGGTTTTCCAAATCGTAGGTCCCGTCCTTCAAAGCTCGTAACCTCGTTTAAAACAACAATAACTCAATCAATCGAGCGCCTGTAGGTTGCTCATTATTTGGTTCATCCCCTGTACGCATACGTAAAGAAAAAAAAACTGTGCACGCAGTTCTTGGTAAGCCAGAAAATATGGAATGGAAGAAGAACACTACATTGGTTCGATTACAGACGTGAATTGGAAACACGCTTGCCTTTCGACGTTTGTTTATTATGTTGCCTGAAGGGTTCTGCTACAGGTCTATATGCTTTCGTCGTACCGGAGTAGTCGCTTGGGAGAATGATTCAGAGGGTAGAGGTTCGTTGTCCTCACTTGTCTGTCTCGCCTACAGTCAATGTAGTAGTTCTGTATGTTTAAGAGGTGTCAAATGCGCGTGCCTTTACAGTGTTGTGGATGCGCGTGCCTTTACTTACTTCACCGTATTGCGGGGAACAGTTCAATAGTTTAAGTAGTGTTGCAAAGCCACGGGGATACTATTGTGCAGTGTTAATTAGTGCTATTGTGTGTTGCTAAATTATTGCTTACCTTGCCACTGATACAATGTACAGTAATAGTGAGTATGCTGGCATGCACTATATGTACGGGAAACCATGCGGGAATGCGGTAGAGGCCACTATGTTATATCGCGAGACTTTCCCTACAAGACACCAACCAGATCAGCAACCACACTTCGATTGCCTCTCTCATTTCCTGCTGGTTATGCAACCACACACGACACGTAAACATTGTCCGCCATTTTGTATCTTTTCAAGCTTTCGACCTGGTACCACGACTTATGAATTACTGGTGGATAGACTCGCCCTCGATGTTCATCTCGATCCCCCTTTCCTTGGACAATTTTCCGGGAATTCCTCCGTTTCTTTGGGGAATCCCTTGCGCGTGCATTGCAGAGTTATCAACCATGCATTTCTGTATAGAGCAGGTCTGACTTCGATAGTCACTCATTGGACCGCTCTCTGTCCGATTCATACTTTTTGAGATATTCGTCTCTAAACTTCATTTTCCCACACATTCGACAGCCCCTATCTCCGTTACGAAGCGTTTGCGGACACATGTTTACTATGACTTTTTTGTTAGTTTTGGCGTGTACTATCGACGGTTTAATTTATGACCATTACTTATTAAACACCCTATATATATTTTCTTGGAAGAAAAAAATAAATTTATATAGTTTCCGATGCAAACTTGTTTTGAATGTAAATGTGAGAACCTACAACATGGAGTGGATTTTATGTCCGATTGCTCAGTTTATTCTAGATGAATGTCATGCAACCTCAAACAGTAGAGTTACTTTGAAAGATTGGAAGAAGATATGAAAAAGATTGAAATAAATATAATATTTTCATTAAAATAGGCAGACAAACCATCAGAGATACACAAATGTCTGTTTGAGTCAAATAGAAGAAGCTCGTTGAACCGTATATACTTTCTGTTATAAGGACACTTCTTATATATTTTGAATAAGTTTTCTTTTGAATGTATTATACTTCTTTCCCTATCTTAATAGCTTACACTATAATATAAAGCAGTGATACAACTTTCTTATGGTTATTCCTTCTGAAAAATATTATATAACCTTAGTGAAGACTCGAACCCATAAGGATGGATTAGGAAGTGAGGACAATCACCATTAGTCCAAATTTCGTTGTAATGCACCCATGCCACAAAGTTTCAGTATAGCAGTAATTTTTACACATTTATTGTGGAATTGTTGCCATGGGAAATTCTGTTGTTTTCCCTCTCTTTAGTTACATATATTAAGTAACCTGGATCAATAAATACAATATATCTTGTTATTTACCAAGACTCACAGCTTTATAAAATTGTAATAATGCCAATTAAGTGACAAAGTGCACTCCTCCTCAAGCACATTACAAACACAAACACTTACACACACACACACACACATATATATATATATATATATATA
Source organism: Thermobia domestica (assembly GCF_964235325.1). Lineage (NCBI taxonomy): Eukaryota > Metazoa > Arthropoda > Insecta > Zygentoma > Lepismatidae > Thermobia > Thermobia domestica. Next base: position 148,689,565 of record NC_137462.1, on the reverse strand, counting down.
TATATATATATATATATATATATATATATATATATATATATATATATATATATATATATATATATACCGTGTTTACGTTATTCTAAGACGCACTTTTTGTCGATGTTTTGCTGCCAAACTCAAAATGCGTTTTAGATTTGAGTTATGAAAATTTAGGCCAGATTAGATGGAAATTTGAAAAAAAGTGCTAATCCCGTTAGTCACCATTCTATAAAATAATATTTATTTTGTGTTTGTTCGGCCTTCAAAAGTGGAAAAATTGGAAAAGATAGTGATACCGATTAGGAAACAGATGATGAGCACTAACCTGTCAGTGTTTGTTTTCGCGAGTGTGAGTGCAAAACAGAAGAGAAGAAACAAGTTTAAATAATTGCTGAATAATTATTTCTTTGTGTGTGTGTGTACATACTCGTATAATATACCACCATAATATACATACTACTGTGGTCGTTGGAAACTAACGTTTAAAATTTACTTGGGCCACCCTATTGGTTTGATCTCCTATTTTTTTTTATTTTTTAAAAGAAGTTTTATGGATCGCTATCAACTTTGTAATTTCAACAACATCGAAGTTTCAAAAGTTGAAATTTCTATTAAAATTAATCACACTGGTAAACACGAAAATGACTATCAATGAAATTACTGAAATAGGACAGTACATTGCCCTCTACTTTCATCTTGACCAATCAGGAGTCACCCATGAAACACACATGTCGCGTGCCTACAGGGGTGGGATTGAAATAAGTCCAGGGCGCAGAAACGTAAACGGGTGCAGAATATATGTGGATCAGTTAAGTTTTTTGTAATACTTTAGAGCCTGCAATAATTCGAACGTGACCTTTAATTCTGTTGTTTCAGTATACTTTTGCTCTGTAATTCTGCTTAAATTAAAGCCAAACAAGAACACTGAGACAGGGAGGCATAGACCAATGAAGACGTATCCGCAGTATTGTGCTTCTTGTGACTCATGTAAATTCTCCTTCAGAAGTTGAACAATGGCATTCTTGTTTTATACAATAGGAAATTTTCAATATTGTCAAAAAAGGTTAATAACAATAAACACACCGACTTACAAACAAGTAGTTATTAACGTCAAGAATGATTGGATAGTCACACCAACGTTCATGTTAAGACAGAAGTGTTTCATGTCCAGACTTGCCCCTCTTCGCAATGCTATATAGGCCAGACTTGAGAGCTCAGTTCTCTATTACCCACTGAACTTTGAACAGTGTTTGTGCAGTTGTGTGTGCTTTATTTCAGAAAAATGTTCTCTTCTACGTTATTTCTATAGACAATATGTTAAATTGTTTGCAAAAGTGTATTATTCCAGTTTACAGTAACGTGTTAAAGTTTACTTTATCTCATTACTTAAGCCTAGTTTAGTGCACTTAAATTTATCAAAAGATAAGTTATCAGCCCAAGAAAGTTGTATGGTTTAGAACAAAAGTTTATTGATTGTTTTGTTAAATAAGTGAGTTTGGAATTATTTTATGCTGTTTGGTGTTTGGACTTTGAGATATTTAAGAATGATAAGTAGTAAGAAGACCATTGTAACGACAACATCTACAAAGATTTGGCTTCTTGGTCAAATCTCCATCAGTGAATGATACTGAGTTACGATCTACAAAAGAAGTTCTTAGTGTTTTCTTTCATTACAAAAAGGAATTAAACTTAAATATAAGGGTCTCAGCTCACTGTGCTGCTAGTGATGTGATTCAAATTTGGCAAAAGGCTAATATTCCTACAAGATAAAAAAAAAAAAAAAACATGTTGTTGATAAAATTGAAAATCGTTTCAAGGAGTGGCAAAAGCTAAAGAAAAACAAAGAAATCAAAGCCAAGCGCTCAGAAAGTTCGAAGAAGAAACAAGATGATTGAAAGATGGATCTGGAAAATCTTTTTGATTTTGTCCACGCTAATGCTATTAATATGATGAAAATAGAAGAAGATAAAGATTTTCTGATCGCTCAGGTACAAAAAGAACGACAGATAAAATGGGAAATGTTGATATGAAATTTGTAAGGAAAGAAGCAAATTCAAGGGAGACAGAAAAGCACGTTTGGAAAAATTAAGAGTGCGTGAGCAAGAAAATAAAATATTTTTTGAACGAACATCAATTCCTCCAGATGCGTGTGAACAAAACAGTTCAACTGCAAGTAAACAATTGAAAGTAGTTCTATACATGAAGGAGTGGTTTTATCTTGTTATCCACCTCCAAAGGAAAGAGGTACAAAGAATATTTTGGACAGTAACGTAGCTGCAAAACTTGATGGAGCAAAGTTAAGTGACAGAAAGCAGCTGTTGTTTTGACTACATACTAAAAAGTGTGGGATGCGACCCTTTGGAGTACAATATGAACAAATCTTCTATTTACAGTCTTAGAATCAAAAGCAGAAAAAAGAGCTCAAAGCTTAAAGAGTGAATTTTCAGTCAGTGTGCGTTTCGCAGTTCACTTGGACGGAAAACTCTTAGAAGATATTTAAGGTAGTGAAACAGTTCATAGATTAGCAATTATTGTTTCTGAAAACAGAATTGAACAGTTACTACCTGTTCCAAAACTTCAATCAGGAACAGGGGAAGCAATAGCTTGTGTTGTTAACGAAACGATGGAATCCTGGAGAGTTACAGAAAAAGTGAAATGTATGAGTTTTGATGCATGTGTTCTTCTAGAGCTAAATATGAAAAAAAAGAAGAGCTATATTTGGTTTGCCGACATCACATCTTCGAAATTATGCTTGGCGAAGTTGTTAGTAAGTCAATTGGAGCTTCAACATGGCCTGACACCTTGCTGTTTAAGAAATTTAAGGGATTGTAGAACTCGACTGACCACAGTAATTTCAAACTCGCCACATCTGACAGTTTATTTCATAAAAATGTTACTAACAGTACATCAAATATCATTGAGTTTGAAAAAAAAAATCAGTAGTTTCAACCACGAAAAGATTTCCAATAGACTTTTAGACCTCACAATGATGTTGTTTGGAGAAGTTTCAGAAATAGGTAAACATATTAAAGGCCCATTGGGAATGCATAGAGCCCGATGGACAGCAAAGGCAATTTACTCGCTAAAGATATACTTATTTAGAGATCAGTTCCAAACAAGAAACTTTCCAATTCAAACTTTCCAAACAAGAAGAAACAGGAATTCGTATAATTTGCTCATTTCTTTTGAAAGTTTACGTTAATAGCTGGCTTTAAACACCATCTGCTTGTACTGTCCATACAAATAACTTACAACTTTTGACAAATTTAAAAGAATTTTAAGGTGCCAATGAGGAAACTTCAAAGAGTGTAATGAAAAAGTTTCTCTGACATTTTGGGTAGGCTACCCAAATGTGCCCATTGAAACGTGCCCAAATTGATCCTGATGTTATTGTTACAAAGGACTTGAAGGATTTTGTATCTAGTAACACCATGAGGGTTTTCAAAATCCTGGATCTACCATCAGAATTCTTCTAAACAGATGTAACTGCCTGGAAAGACAATGAATCCTACAAGAATAGAAAGGCAATAGCTAGTTCACTTAATGTTGTTAATGATGTTGATTGAAGAGTACAGCAAACTTTATACAGAAGATGACGAACAAAAACAGTATTTACTCTTGTTAGTTAAGCAATTTAGAAGGAAGTATCCTGATTCGAAGAAATCAATTTCGATGTCTTAAGATGAAGTAAAAATTGGTAGTGTATTATATTAAGAGTTTTCTTTATATTTACTTTGATGTAGGAGCAATGTATTTACATGGTTATTAATATGACTTCTCTTGTAACTAAATTTTATTATTAATTCATTCCTAGTTTTTAATGAAAACTTTACAAGATGGTATCGACACCTAAAAATTAGTTTCAAATTCCCCCAAAAATACAGTAACATTTTTTATATGGTACATCAAAACGGCAGTGTGCCAGAAAGAATATTGGGAAAACAACATTTTTTCATTTATTTAAGGACCACCCAAATACATACTGGTATAATATGATAATATGATACTGATAATGCATTGCTATGAGACTGACGCAAGCAAGTGTTGTAACGTAATTATATTATTAAAACGAAGTACCTGCAGATGCACATAAATATACCGTAAATTCCAGCAGTAAGTTCAATATTGCTTAATTTTTCCATTTTCGTGTTTATTAATCTTTTATTTTTCATTCTATAAAATCAACGCAGTGTAGGCTTTCTTTTCAGTTATCGCCAAGGGTGCGTTTTACATTTGAGACCCTCTTAGAGTCTCGTAAATACGGTATATATATATATATATATATATATATATATATATATATATATATATATATATATATATATATATATATATATATATATATATATATATATATATATGAAAACACTGAAATTAGATATTCATCTACATTAAAATACTTACTCTGACTCATGCCGACCCTAGAAACAAAAGATATGAACTGTTATTAAAAGATTCATTGATACCTTTTAGAACGTAACTACCATATGTACCTTACTTCTATGCAACCCCCACTTTTAATCTTTATATTTAAAACACACAAAAAACTTAACAAAATACTTTCCAAATCTTCTGTCATTAAATGTGATTGATTATGTAGTGAATGATTATAAGATTATTTCATAAAATATTTACTATTTGTAAAATTCTTTAAATGTATTCTGAAAGAAAACTATTAATTTAGTTATTTTGAGCATATAATTTACGTAATATACACAATAAAATTATTTATGATTATACTGCAAATCGCGTAGGTAATTATGCTTTTACAATGTGGTTAAAGACCAAGAATATGCTTATGTCTTTTCAATGTCGATTGAATCATGAAAATTAGTCAATCAATAAAAAAAATTAGGTTACTCCACCTGTAGATGTGGAAATGCTAGAAATATTCTGAATAAATGAGTAATCTGATGAGTAATTATTTCTTTCAATAAAATTAATATCAAAAATTGTTCTAGTTTTATAGACGTTTTCTGCTTCGCAATTCATTTCCGTTTATCTACATATTATCCTCCTAAATGGAAATCATTTACACACATTTAAAATAATCATTATAAGAAATGTCTAAATTTTTATTTTCTTCGAGAAACACTGCAGTTTTCAAATATACATTCTTAATTTACAATAACCATATTTACTAGCATCTTTATTTTGATTGCTGAAGAACGTTTTTATCTTGATTACAATAACATGTTTTTTAACAGAAACGTTTTTCAGTAATTTAACAAACGAATGGAACCAGTTCCTATCAAAGAAATTTATTGTACGCGAAATGTTACAAAAATTTATTGGAACACTTTGAATATATAGTCACATTTTGTATTTCTCTTTAAATACTGTGAAAGTTAATAGAATTTATATTATATTAGTTTTCTGATAATGTATTAAGATAATTTGTTTGATGAAAGCAATAATATATTGCCGAAACTGTAACAAAATTAATAATTATAAATTATTACTATGATCAGATTTTATTTTTTGCTTTAGTCATACAACATTTATTTATTTAATACTATTTTTTTTTACTTACAAATGTCTTCTTCCAAAAGCAATCATAAGCACGGGAAGGGTATAGGGTCACTGAAATTAAAGAAAAAAAGTAATTTGTTTGAGATTATTCTCAAATGCAGGTCTCTAGGGATTTACCAAAATATGTTTTTGGTATCAATATTATATATTTTACATATTTGCAACTTCCCTATATTGTGTTCATTCTGGAATTGGAATATATGCTAATATTTGAAGGATGTAATTGAAGCCAAAGCTGAACTTTACTTTTAATGTTCTACGTAACTCTTGTAATGTGTATTTACTACGTACCTTTTATAATCCCTTAACATTGTCATAAGGTGTGGTTTCGGTAATCACAGCTTATGCGCTAGCTATGCCTTAGCTTATTATAGAGTAATACTTGAAATATTAATATATTCGGTTTGTAGCTATATTTCTGTATAAGTTTATGGTTTTCCTGAGCGAAGCGCACAGCACAATTGTACCAGCTTGAGCAGGAAGGCGAGCTACTTTAAGGCTCGATGAAATAACAACGAAACATTGGTGATTAATGATTAACATAAATAAATGATTGGTTACAAAAAAAATATAAATGAGAAAGCCTCAGGATTTGCTCTTCTCTAGTGTTTAAGTAAGCCGTCCTTCGTAGAAGTAGATAAATTTGAAATCCCCTCAAATTTTTGGATAATGTCACATACAATCACATAGCTTCCATTTCTGAATACAGATTTGCATATCTCATTACTTTGTTGGTATCCTGAAAGTTTAGGCTTCCGTTATATCGCTATAACATATTGTGGACCATTCATTATAAAGTAAAGAGAGTTATTTTCATTCCAAAGAAATGTCGTTATATCAACCGAATTTTCAAACTTTACCCACTTAAGAATATCAAAGTTACTAGAATATTAAGAATAAGGAAAAACATGCCCTTTGAAAAGACAAGTGCAAAGCATGTGATATTGCATACGTCCTTTTCTGTTGCTTATATCAATATATTAATGAATCTGGTTTCAGCAAAATACCCATTTTTAAGTTAATTTATATATAACATTTGGATAAATATCTTAAGAGAAATACAAAATACCATAATGGATATTATAACATATAATGATATTTTAAAAGTATTTATACAACTACACATAGCACATGTAATTATGTAAAAACTATCTACATATCGGTACAGATATAAAAGTTCCACTACTGTTATTCTTAGTCCAACATCTTGTAAATTTCTGAGATTTATCTAAGAGGCTAGTGCTGGTGTTTGTTCTTATTTTACTTTCTAGATAGATCCCAGGGTTTTTAATGCTCCTTTAAAGCCGACTGAGATAAGTAGCAAAATCAATTAATATGGTGAAAACCGGTTATTATATACGCAAAAGTATTTCTGCCATTAATTTCATCTATCTGGAAAATCATCAACTAAATGATGGATAGTGCCATCTCTGGAGAAAACGTGTGACTTTTTTTTTAAATACGAAGGTTTGCGTCAAGAAGCCTCATCCAGTTGATTTCATTATGCTTCATTGTACACAGAATCTAAAAGTGACGTAGTATCTTTTCGGGTAGAAATTATCATAGCTTACATGACATTATATAACATCCAATTGCTTTCAACTAGCCCAACTATACGTTGCTATCGTTATTTTATGGACCAATTTCAAGAAAGCGAACTAATTTGGAAACCTATTAAATTTGTGATTTTCTGAGCGTTAATAGATGCTCAAGACAATGGGAAAATCCAAAAAAAAAAGTATTTTCGATATATGTAAGGAAACTTTGAAAACAACAAAAAGGACTCCCTAATGCTAAAAAAAAAAAGAAAAATAGTGATACTTTTAAAAGTGTAACATTTTTTGAAAGCTTAAAAATAATCAGGTATAAAATCTAAAAATCTGAAAATTCAAATATCAAATTAGGAAAAAAACGTTTATTTCTGCGTCATTTAAAAAAATACGAAATAAGCGACAATTAATAGGTCATAAAATAATACATTTGCTACTTTATTGATAATTTCCTCTTTCCAACAAATAAGGATAACATCTCATATTAGAAATATCTTTATATCACTGTTACTTATAAATATTTTAAAGAAATTCAAATTAGAACCAAGAGAAAATTAAAATGGAAACTTTTTGATTCTGTTGATAGGTGCATAAATCTAAGGATAAATGCAAGATACATTTTTCAGTTTTTAAATTTTTTATAACTATAAAATAACTAAAGTTTACATAACAAATTACATGAAAATCAGATATGAGTATATTGATAGTTTAATCTTCTATTAAATTTGTTCTCAATTGGAAATAACGATTTTTAATACTCAATTCATTGATTGTAGTTTACCGCGAATAAATATTGTTTTAATTTCAAGTACCAATTGTGTGAATCTTCAACATCATTAAAAATAACGATGAAACTATCTCTACGAATACATTTCTTTTGATGTTCCATAGTAACAATCCTAGTATTTTCACCGAAAATTTTCAAGATTGTTTAAGGTTTTACCTTTAAAATATAACTGTTACATCCCCATCCGTTCCGAGAGGAAAATCGGGTAAAAAATGTTTTCAAAAAAGAAAAGTAGGCACAATAGACATGATGAATTCTAAACACTCACAATTTATTCCGAATGATTCTTAAGGTACAGATTATCTGATAGAGATATTGAACTAATTGTTGCCAAGATTTAGAAACAACAAAAAATACGAAAAACTTAGTAAATATTTCATTAACGAACTTCCGTTTGAATTAGATATTCCAGGTTTTTTAAACTAAAAACTAACTACTAAACTACAAGAATGATAAGAAACAGGAGATAAAAATGTTACTGCATTAGATGAGGCTAATAAAGCATATGACATATAATACAGATACTATCTCAAGAAATATTCCTGACAAAGAATTAGAAAATAAAACAGGGGAGAAAAGTTTTGCTGAGGTCATTAATTACTGAGCAATTACCTGATTTAAAAGCTATTTTAGAGGTGAGAACCAAAATTAGATTAGAATTGTATTAAAATCGGAACAGGGTTAATGTCTGATGCGTTAGTGTCTGCTGAAGATAAAGTTAAGTAGTTGAAACCATTACACGGTATTATACTTTTATTATAAGTGTATATACTCTGGTCAGGAGTATTAATTATTCCTTTCGTGAGTTCAAGAGTGGAAAAGGGTAAAATAACATATTTTAATCAGAAACCTGTTTTGAAATGATAGTCTCTTACAAGGCTTAAGTTCAATCATATGTGGATATCTTTGTGTTAAAATTTCAAATTATTGAGTAGTGGTTATTCTTTTTGCGATGTTATGAAAGAATAAAAATTGAAAGTAATTCAGGTTTAACTTCATGATAATTTTTATATATGATAGTTCCTTTTTAAAGAATGCAAGAAATAGAAAGATGAATTGATTTAAATTACAAGAGCAATATTTTCTTGTAATTGCTGATAGTCATTCAAATATTCAGTTTAAAGGAGAAGATACGCAGAGATATTTGAGTATAAATAAGAAAATATATATTATTAGTTCAGCTATATAGAAAAAACAAATTTAATCTAGAGATACATGAATAACCATTTGTTTCTCTCTACAAACATGCATATTCATATGTAATTTATAAATGAACCTGATATACCTTAATTCCTTCTAAAATCTAAAAAACCCAATTCAGAAATTGAGTTTATGAAGTTCTTTGCTCAATTAGAAAATCAGGGAAATATACTTTTCTGAAAGTAATGAATGATTGAACTTTCATAACAAGCACAACAGAACAACGAGAAAATTAATTATATGTTTGATGTATAAATTTAGATAATAAAATATACTTGTAGGAATAAGAACTTGTATGATAATTATTTATAAACATTTCTGCTTTCAAACATGTAAGAAATACACAATAAAATCGTTAAATATTTCGAGGAACATGAAAATGATTCAGAAAAGTTTGCGTAGCTATGATACGTATCGTATTAATGTTCACATATAGATTTAAAGGATAAAACATTCAATATAAAGTGGTTGATTTAAGAGACAAATGGCTTTAAGATACCCGATTGAATATCAGAAACGAAATCTTTTTAATTCAAGAAGTTGAGAAAGTTGTTGTCGGAATTGTTATCCAGTAAGAACTCATGGGACAAGAAAACCATCGTGTGTTAGTAGAAAAAGTGTAAAATTACAATTCTATCATCCAGAAGATTTACAAAAAAGTTATTCCGAAAGAGATATATAACGACCTAGATGAAGCTCTTCATAACAAATGGAAAGATCAAAAATCGGTGCTAAACATGTTAAAAGTTTTAAAAGAACATAAATATTAAAAGTAATATTTTGGTGTTTATTTATTTTATTATCACATTTTAGATCAGAAATTATTAACCTTGCTAAGTATGGAAGAACTTGTATATGAAACTTGTATATGAGTTTCAAATGTTTCCCACAACTTGCAAACTTCATGAAGGTAGAATGACTTATATTAGTGCGCTTTAAATTAGATATTACGAAAACATTGTATACATGTTGATATTGATTTTTAAAAGAAGAAGAAGAAAAACATTGAATTTAAAACATCATTTTAGAAGTTGGAAGCTACTGTTTTAGACATAATAAATATTGCAAGGCTATACACATACTCCAAAACCATATTAGCTGCAAACACTTCAAGCAACAACCACGAAGAAAGCGTTATCAACCATCGTTAACGAGCATGAAGTATGGATGATTAATCAAGTCAACATTTCTCGATAATAGGGCCCGGAACACTGCAGGAGACATGAATCGTCATCGATTGATCATTCCCTTCATTCTCTGAGACACCTAATCTTAGAGAGATCCTTTATTGTTACCACTTTCTACGACGGCAGGTCTCTGAGTGTTTCATTTTATAAATTTATTTACTAGGATGCCTGTTTTCTGCACCTCACCACTTCGTGGGACAGTCCTCGAATGTCGAAGAACACAGAGGCCATGAACTCCTCCGCTGAGGTTCGAATCGATTTGGACCCCTTTGGAGGGAGACAGGTGGATTGACGCCACTGCGAACTTTCGCGTTTTCGCTCCGGTCCGTAGTGATGACACGATGCTTCGTCTCCTGTGATCATTTTCTCCAGGAATGTCTAACCCTCAGCTTTGAATCTGTACAGATGTAACTGGCACGCCTTCCTTCATTCTTTCCTTTCTAGACCGTCAGTAAGGCTGTGGGGCACTCATTGGGCACAAACCTTGCAAAAATGAAGCGTCCTGATTATTATGGAGTAGGTCAATCCGACGTGATGCCCACTTCCGTCGTCACCTCCTTCACCGTAGTTCTCCGGTTCTCCCGGATGATCTCGTCCACTTGCGCAGTAATCTGTGGCGTCGTCTCTACGAGCTGCGCCAGACGATCGATGTCTTTGGACGATCTTGCTCGCGCCATTTGATGACTGTTTGCAGTGACAATGCGTACTGTCCGTAAACACAAACCATTCGTTTGTGCATTGCCCGCGCGCCGACACCTTCCGCGGTAAGAAACCGTGTAACGGCACGCTGCTCCAATTTATCAGCCTCCATTTTCCGCGAACCAGCTTGTTTGTTTTTCGACTGAGAACACACTACCATGTATTTGGACGACGCTGACTCACAACTGTCCCTTTTTGCAGCTCCACCTTCCTTTTCCCCTTCACGCGATAACCAGCGTGCCGCCATCTATCAAACCTTTAAAGAACCCGCTACTAGCCGGTATAAGCGTCATTACATGTTTCGCACAGCTTCCATATATTTTCCGTGTTGACTACGTATTAAATGAATGCTCATTATAGAACGTACATTTACTTTCAATAAGATGTTAATGTTTCAAGTGTGAACCTCTAACATGAGAGTTCCTGAGATATTATAATTTGATATTCATCTTTAACCTCTCCTTCCCCCTTAATTTAAACAGTCTAATTAAAATAGCATAATAAAAATTTCAGTTCGTCCTATATGTAGAGTAGCAGAAGGTTTCCAGGATACTCCTAATATGATGCAAGTAACCATTCTACAACTTTACATACTGTATAACCGTTAATACTGTTTCACGAAACTTATAAGATGATTTAAAGTTCCGTCCTTTTCCAATTAAAATAGAGCAACTAGAACTTTTTTGTGATTTGAACCTGCGGAGTAAATTTTACGGGAAATTGTTGCCAATGATTAAAATATTCACAAAACACACACATAGGGTGAGGTCGGCGTAGATCTCAGTATTTAAGAGGCACATCGGAAAAAATCGCAGGGTAAAAAATTATGTGATGTTGCTATTCAATACCTCCGACGGGAGACAACGTACGATATGAAATCATTTTCCGGCTGACTGAAATTAAATTTCGTGCTGCGTGAGCTGAAATTTAGAAATATTAATCTTTTTTTTGTCAGAAAATTAAGAGTTATCATAAAATTGAGAGTTATCATATAATTATTACTGAAATAATTATACTATTGTGCCTTAAAGACGGAGTAGATTTACTACAAAGAATTGAAAATCTTTCGAGTCCCTGAGTTTGAAAGTTAAAATTCGATATAAAAAGTCTTTTCATTAAAATCATGGATTGATTACCGCTTTCGAAACTTTGTTTATTTGTATATTCGAAAATATCGAATATACAGATTCACTTACGTTGAAGGTGTGGGATTTGGATATGTAGCGTATACACTCCTAATTAAAATTAAGGAAGTATATTCAACAGTTTCAAAAAAAAGTCCTTTTCTAAAGGTATGAGGTTACACTTTCTGTTCTTTATTTTCAATGTAAGAAGTGTAAGGATTTGTTTAAGATGGAGATTTGGAATTGTCAAATAAACTCTTAACTACAAAAAGAAAATATGCGTTTCAATGTTTATAAGAAATCCTTCCTTGATGGTAGAAAGTAGATCATGCGCATAGCATCCAAATGTCCTTACTTTATTCAGAAAATGCTACAAAAAACGATACAATTTTTACAATATTCTAATTTCTGGTTATATATCTATTACGTCTCATTCTTCTTGTAAGCAGTAAGGAAACTCGTATTAGTAAAAGTTTCTCAGAAAGCAGCGTGGCAACACCACAAAAGCACTTGACCTTAGGAAATGACTGCATGGTTGAGAAGAGGTGGAATGAAAATTGTGTGCGGTCAAGAGAAAACGCGAACGATAACAGATTTCATACTCAGGGTAGTGCATCTGTTTGGTCAAGATTCGGTCAGTGAACGGGTGCATTGTTTTCCGGAAGGTGGACACCTTCTGTCAGCATGCCACTTTCTAGGATTTCGTAGAAACCCTCGATGCACACAGCAGTGACACATAGTATTTCCTGGTAATTGTAATACCCTTTTCCTAGAAGCCAAGTAGTACAGGGTGCGGCACGTAAAACCGGTCCGTAAAGTGAACACATAAAATGAAATGTAATGTATTGAATATGATTAACTACAACACATAAATGAAATGTAATGTATTGAATATGACTAGTCACCTTCACAGCAGGTGCTGAAAGTGTCCTCCGCCCACTTCAACACACATGTGAGCACGATTGAGGAGATTCATATATACCCTTGTCAGTTCTTGTGTTGTAATGCTATTGGTGACATCCTGGATCCTGGTCTTGAGTTCTTCAATTGTGTGTGGATTTGTTTCGTATACTCTTCCCTTTAACAGTCCCCATAAGTAAAAGTCACACGTGGACAAGTCTGGTGATCGAGGAGGCCACAAGCCTTTGCTGATTGTCCTCTCTGGTGTAAGCATCTCATGCACAAGGGACAATGATGCAGCTGATGTGTGGCATGTTGCACCGTCCTGCTGAAAGTAACATAACTGACGCTCCTCTTCGGTCAAGTGTGTATAAAACTCCTCCAGGATTCCCATATACACGTCACTGTTCACTGTCGTCTCAAAGAATATGGGCCCAATAACGCGTGTGGCGGAAATGGCACACCAAACACCAATCTTCTCATCATGCAAGGGTACCTGGTGGATTGCGTGTGGATTTTCTGTCGACCAATACCGGTTGTTTTGGGAATTTACGTACCCAGACAGGTGGAACCACGCCTCGTCACTCATGATGAGCATTAGTGGATCCAAGAAACCACTGGCAACATTGCTTAACAGCCATAAACAGAAATGCACCCTCTTCTGCAGGTCAGGCTCCTTCAGTTCTTGCACAACACTTATCCGGTACGGTTTTAACTTCAGTCCCCTTAAAACACGTCTGCAACTTCTCTCACTCGCATGAACCTGTTGACTCAATCTCCTGGTTGACTTTCGAGGACTTCTTGTCATTATCTCCTCTACCTGCATCTTTAATTCAGGTGTGCAGACAGATGGTCGTCTGTTCCTGGGAGCATTTTGAACCGATCCTGTACGCCGCCATTTTTCAATCAATTCCTGAATGGTGCTTTTTGCTGGCACAGAACGTCCTGGAAATTTCTCCCGAAACAAATTCTTTGTTTTCACAAAAGATCAGTGAGAATGAACCCTTCAACACTGGCAACACGCTCGGGTATCAAATACGGCATTATCACACACTGGCACTCACCCGGCTTAACACAACGAGACCTTTTTCTCAACTGGTTTCGACAAGTTTCACTGGCTGCGGCTGCACGTGACTGCTGCAGGTCACGTAAGTCGACCCGACCTCGACACGCCATCTCTTGGTAGGAAAGTAGATTATTTAAGTGTTGCCAAAAACACAATATACCAGAATATTACGACGGGCCGGTTTTACGTGCCGCACCCTGTAGTACCACATTCTGATCCCAAAGAAAATGAACATCTCTTTCGTCCCTCAGAATTGAACAAGGTCTTCCTTTTGTGGTGGTATGTCGGGACGCTGTCATTGGTTTGACTAGCTTTCACATGGCTGTCTTCACTCCGAATAGACCAAGACCAAAATGGTACCTTCTAAGAGACCAGGGCCATTTCCTTTCCGACGCTCAGACCCACCTAAAAGACCGGGATGATTTCGAAGTTGGAGGACCGAAGTCTTCCATGAGTCATTCTCTTGGATAAATACATGCAAACAAACAAACAAATAAATAAAAACTAGTCAAACCAATAGAGCGTGCCGACTTACCACCACCAAAGGAAGTAAGTGTTCAGCTGAGCGATAAAAAGGATGATTACGTTTATTTGGGATCAACATGGGGTATTACGACTTGCCTTTGAGGCAAAGGGTACCATAATTACCATTATATACTGTGCTTCACTGTTAGGTGCGTTGCGGGATTCTGCGAAATCCCAGAGAATGGCATCCTGACAAAAGGTGCCCGCCTCCTGGAAAACAACACACTTGTCCACTATTGAAATTTTGGCCAGAAAAGTACACTGCCCTGGATATGAAATCCGTTATAGTTCGCGTTCTTTTCTTTACCGCACACCATCTTTATTCTACTTCTTTCTTACCACGGTAACGATTTCTCGTTAATTGAGTATATGGCAATTTAATAAATATTATAAAAAAAGACCATTAATGTAGAGTGGGATATATCTGACCTCTTCATATAAATATATGTATTTACGTATTTCTTTTTATCGGAAGAGCAGCCCGTTATACGTGATAATATTACTTACAAGCAACGTACAGAACAAGGCAGAATCAGATCCGACTCAAACTTCGCCTAGAGGACACATAATAGGAAAGAAGAAAATGCCAAATTTTAGCTGCCCCCGTGCAGAAACAACGGAGATATGCTCCGCAACATAACGCACCACGTGACAATATGATATAAGGTAAACATCGGTAGATATCCGTTTATGTCGAAAACGGAAAGGATGGGCAGCACCAAAATGATATCAAGATATTTGATATGCAAAAAATTGACTTGGCCGTCATCTTGAAAACCGAGATCTTGGATATAGCGTGAGGTATTGAAATGAGAAGCGCGATGGGTGATATATCAATATAAGGTAAAATGCAAAAGGAAAACCAATGATGTAACCGCGAAAAACATATGTGTAATGGTGTGGACGGGACGAAGTGTGGAAGACTCGGGCAAAACAAACGTGTATTCGAAGGACAGAATAATAGGGCCAGACCCCACGATAATGATACGCGACAAGTAACTGCAACAGTTGAGTACATTTTGAGTTTAACAGCAACGAGGCTATATGAGACGTGGACCTACTGATTAACGTGGAATCCGAATCACATGAGCTCCCGCCGGGAATCGAACCCAAGCCTCCTACGCCAAGTAACTGCAACAGTTTCTGTGCATGAAAGTACACCCGCCTTGACAGATTATGTCTTTCGAGGATATTGGGATTCTGTTTGGAACAGTGAAAACCACAGTTACAATCCGTGGTACGAGCACTCGTTTGGAGACTACATAAATTACAAAGGATTATATCTTATGGAGGAGTAATTCGGCAGCTATCTCCAGAGTGTAGAAGATATCATCTTGGTGATCAAACACGGCCTACCTGAGGTTGAAGCGCACTCCTGGACAACGTTTTTTACGTTACTTGTTCAATTTTGTTGCTGTTTCGTGTAAACAAAGGACATTTCGGCCCACGTTTGTGTAAACAACATTATCTGAAACAAAGTGTAAACGACTGAGAAAGCCCAGCCATGTTCTAGCTTACATTTCTTTACGGATAATTCTCTTCCTTTGCGCGATTTGTTACACTGTTTCTCGACGGTCCCAAACAGTTACAATATTAGGGAAATCAGCGTTCTGCATTGACTCGATGAATTCCATGTGTTATTGCAGTTTCTCAATAGAAGGCTAGTTTACCACACAATGAGACAACTCGAATTGTGTCTACTGGTTCCACTTGCACATATGGAACCAAGTGAACGTGATATTAGGGGCCGGCCAGTGAGAAGTGATAGTGTGTTTGTTGGATACGCAAGCCAAAACGCGCAATATTCTATGTAGTTAGTGTGTCCACAGTATCACACACCAGTGTAGAGCTGCAATGGCAAACCCCCTCAATCTGGTGTTACTGATGCAAAGTGTACTTCCAAAACAAGTGTACGTCCAATCTATAGAACCGACAGTGGATGAACTACAAGGAACTGAACACATGCTGGAGATTTTGAACAACCACGATTTAACAAAAGTGAATGTCTATGAGACTCTCGAAATCAGTGGACACAATTCAAGTCGTTTCATTTTGTGGTAAACTAGGCTTCTAGTGGGATACTGCAACAACTCATGGAACTAAACGAGTCAATGCAGAACGCTGCCTTTCCCTGATATTGTGACTGTTTTGGACCGTCGCGAAATAGTGCAAAAAGCCCGCAAAGGAAAAAATATTCGTAAAGAAAGGTAAGCTAAAACATGGCTAGGCTTTCTCATCCATACACACTTTGTTGAAGATAGTGCTGTTTAAACAAACGTGGGACGAAATGTCTTTTGTTTACAAGAAACAGCAAGAAAACTGAACAAGAGACATACAAAACTTTGTCCAGGAGTGGGCTTCAATCCTAGGTAGGTCGTGTTTTGATAACCAATCCAAGATGATACCTCCTACACTCCGGAGCGAGCTGGCGAATTACTGTTCCATAAGAGATAATCCTTTGTAGTTAATGTAGTCTTCAAAGGAGCGTTCGTATTGCGGGTTGCAACTGTGGTGTCCATTGTTCCAAACGGAATCCCAATATCCTCGAAAGGCATAATCTGTCAAGGTGGATGCACTTCCATGCACAGACACTGTTGCAGTTACTTGTCGCGTACCAAAGTCGTGGGGTCTGGCCCTATTATTCTGTCCTTCGAATACATGTTTGTTTTGCCCGAGTCTTCCACACTTCGTCCCGTCCACACCATTACACATATGTTTTTCGCGGTTACATCATTGGTTTTCCTTTTGCATTTACCTTATATTGATATATCACACATCCCGCTTCTCATTTCAATACCTTACGCTATATCCAAGATCGCGGTTTTCAAGAGGGCTGCCAAGTCAGTGTTATAGCATATCAAATATCTTGATATCATTTTGGTGCTGTCCATCCTTTTCGTTTTCGACATAAACAGGTACCTTGCGAAGTTTATTTCATATCATATTGTCGCGTGGTGCGTTATGTTGCGGAGCACATCTCCGGTGTTTCTGCACGGGGGCAGCTAAAATTTGACATTTTTCTTCTTATCTATTATGTGTCCTCTGGGCGAAATTTCAGTCGGATCTTATCCTGCCTTGTTCTGTACGTTGCTTGTTAGAGTGACACTTGTTCTGGTTGGTGGAATACTGAAGTATGGCTGTAAAGAGAAAGCGCGCTGGAGTAGGCGCTGGCATAATAGGTAAGTGGTAAGTGGGAACACCTTTCAGAAGAGGCCTGATACGATTTATATATATACATCAGCGTACCAAAAAGTTTTGTTAAATATCAAAGGAGTATAGTAGTGGCAGTGATTCTAGGCTTAACAGTGCAATCCAATGCATAAGAGTGTGTATAAAATTACATTATGGTAGCCATTCTGTGGAAATTATTTCTTTAATTAAGCGATCATACATATTACCATTTTGATTTTTGTTGGTAGTATGGAATTTTCCATGAATGGACTGTTCGAGTGAAAACTCACAAATTAAGTAAATTATTCTCAATTGTTTCTTCAACATGATTATATTCAACAATCTACAAGCTAAGTAGAGATAGTTATCTCTCACTTTATGTACCTGCTATACTATTTTAATAAGCACCTAGGATAAATTGTGAAGTCATATATAAACGAGAAGTTGCTGTTCATATATTAATCTATATCCTATATTAGGTAAGTTCTTGATTTCCGTTGTAATATTGTATATCATTTTCTCAATAAGATAAATTCTAAATTATTATTTTGTCAAAATATATCGTATGTCACATAGGAAGCAAATCCTTGTATGCTCTGAGTTGACTTTGAAATCAATAGACCTAACGCAAGAAGAATAGATGAAATACAGTTTGGTTTTCCATAAACCCCCTATTTATATTGTTTTCTCGATATTTTTATTGGGAATTATTGTATATTGTTTGTATTCATTTGAGAAGACTCTTCATTATAAAGAGGATTCCTTTCAAATTCATAAATTTTCATTTATGCCTGTCATATATAACCCACGGTTACTTATATAGTTTGAGAAATATTAGGTATAGGAAATAATTCGTATTCCTTATTTATATGGAAGTCTTTATTTAACACAAAATTTAAACAACGTATGTGAAGTAAAATATTGTGCTAAGATTCCTCCCACCTTCTTATTTAACTTATATTGGAATTAGTTAAACTACGTCTGAGAGTATTAGTTAACAATTGTGCAATGTTCATTTGGGTGTTTGTTATCCTTTGCTTATTTGGAGCGGATCAGAATTCGTCTGGTGATGAATTTTGTTACACAGAATTTCACATTTATTATCCTCTCTGCTAAGTCAAAGCCTTTATTCACTAATTATATTGTTTATGGAAAAAGGAATAGATTCATATGAATATGTACCTTTTGTTTGCAGAAATAAGATAGTCTTTGGGCATATTATGTATAGGAAACTGTAGATTACACACTTTAGAAAATACAGTTTTCTTTCTGATGTGCATGTAGTTTCGAATGGAGTTAATTCATACGTATAAACAGAAGGCAGACAGGAGTGGTGTTGTTGTGTTCATGAAATGTTGAAGGCCTGTTTATTAGCTATATGAGTTTTAAGTTATTCGGAATATGTATTAGCTGCCTTGCGATATCTCATTCTATTTGCTTTGATGTTTTTGGACGTATTCTGATATATATATATATATATATATATATATAATTTAGATATGGTCGCTTATATCGAATTATCTTGCAAGGTGGATGGTACGAAAGATATTAAGAGCAGTAATTTTCTCAATAATCAATGTTTATTACGTCCTTTCATATAGTTGCTTATCATTGATCAAGTGGTTGAACGAACATAATGAGGAACAGTTTTCTCTTTTGTTTATATGTTAACATAAGGGAAAAATGAAAACTAACGATATTAGTTGTGTTTTTAGGGTATTTCCTTGATAGTTTAGTAATAATCACCATAAACAGCAACTCTTCCACATCACTTGTACATCCTGGTCAGCTTTGCTTAGGGGATTTTTGAAACGGAGACCATGGTATATTTATAAGGTCTCCTAGTGAAACACAGATTAGTGATTTTTCGAGGCTTTCCTTGTCTGAATTGTCCTTGTCGAACCTGGGTGTAGGTAGCCAATTGTGCATTTCCGGTCGAGATGAGGTCCCAGGTTCAAATCCCCGTCGGGTTCGACAAGCTTGGGTTTCAATAATGAACTGGACGTGAATTTTAAATTAGCTCATCCATTACATTCGTAAGTAGACCATGGTAATGAGGTGCTGGGTTCAGGCCCGCCTGTCGACTTCAGTGAGAACAAGTTGAATAATAATCAAGATTTCACTTTGAACAAGCCCAGTCTGTACACCAGGCAGAAATAATACAAATCCTTTTCTTAATGATATATTTGTACAAATGGGAGTAAGAGACAATGTTACACCAACTCGCGAATCGGCACAACCAAAACCCCATGTCATGCGTGCGAAAAATCCATTTTGTCATGATATGGGTATTCAAGCAGAACTAAGTGATAATTTGATAAATGTTAAAAATAAATGTTAAATCTTCTATGCCCTGTTTAGATGCGGAGACTCTTATCAAGCAGCCAAACATCTCTTTGAATAACCCGATTTTACAATATATTTTACGAGAGAACAGGTTATTAATCGTTGCTATGCCCTTTAATGTAGGCTTAAGTAAACTCACAGTAGGGATTGCTACGAATAACTTGACTGTTTTAAATATAATCATTCCATTTGCGGATGGAAGTGATGATCTGGTGACGTTTACATTTTTGTTATGTGTGTATAGGATCTTTAAATCTAATGTTTATCCCCGTGAATCCTTCTTAATGGTCTCAATTGGGAAAAGTTCCCAGCCTTGCATGATTGGGTACATATATCATATTGGGTGTTTAAAAATGTCATCCCCTCTGCGGAAAAAAAATATTTGATCATTACGTATATTGTATTCAAGAACCTAATGAATCTTTGATAGTCTTAGTAAATAAAGTGAACAGTTATTGTTTAACACATGGGAGATTAGAGGATCATAGAGTGAAGGACATTATCCTGAGAGGATTGAATCCACAAGTACGTTTTGAAATTTTTAGACACTCAGTGCCGGATAATTAGTCAACATTAGTGAGTGAACTCAAAGTATATGCATCACACCGCATAAATGTTGATATGTACACTGCGAAAAATACTCGTCAAAAGACTCAATTTGTGTCAAGTGTTTCTCGACCATCTTCAGGGGAAGATCCATGGTTTGATTTCGGTCGTGTGTCTGCATCTAAACATTTTGCAAATACTTCCTGCAACAAGGCACACGGAGTCAAAGTGGTCCAAGTCTACAAAAAAGAAACTTGAAATATATGGAAATAATACATTTATCGTCGGTGGACGGGGATCGGGTCCCAGTTTAGTGGGTCTCGGGTTTAATCTCCGATTATGCGAAATAACGTTAGTCAGTTGCCTTCTAAATGTGACAAGACTCAATCTTCAGGATCTGAAGAACTTAAATGTTTACTTGCAGTTTTCGTTAAAGTGTATATTTTGGGACAATATATTATTAGTGCTATTGACTCCTGTGCGAGTTGTTCATTAATTAATTTGAAGTGTTTTAATTTGTGGAACAATTCATTCAAGAAACCAGTAGCAGTTAAAACTAATAATTTTTCTGTAGTTGGAGCTGCAAATATTAAAATACAGTGTTCTCAGTCAGTCAATCCGTTACGGTTCAAACAGCAAGTTTACCATTTATTTTTTTAGTACCTGATTTAAAACCAATTTTCATTATTGGTGTAAATAATTTTAAATTATTTGCATTTTCAGATCGATATTACGAACAATTTACTGTGTCTTGGTCTGGAAAAGGTAAGGGTGCCGTGGTATTATAATAATCCCACGTCCACAGATTCCTGTCGGGATTCAAAGTCGCAGAAGGGGAGAGGGTCATCAATCAGACCGGGTTATTCTCAGGATTCTGTTGCCATATCAAATCTCTTTTTGAGTGATGGAGTTATTTCCGATGAAGAGATAATTCTTCAACCAGTTGCTGATGTTGAATTGGTCTGTTCTCACGGGGAGAATATTCACGGTATTACACCCTCCTCCCTGATCATTGGTTTTCATGAATCCACGTCCAAGGAAACAGCTGATCCTGAGTATCTCATAGGAGATGGATGCTCTGGAATGTCAACATGAATATTGTCAATGGCTCGATGAAATTTCCCAAAAGGTTGGATCGACGGAGGGAATGGAAGATGTAAAATTCATCTGATCACAGAACATCAGTTTTTACGATTCATTGAGATGACCATACTGAAGAAATGGTACAGCCAGCATCCCGTCTCAGAAAGATGATTCATGGACCTCAGTCAGACATTCTTATTTCATCTTCCAATAAACTGACAGAATTGGAATTTTCTTTTAAAATATGGATTGGCGAGAGTAAGCAGTTAGGTATGACATCATATGGTATCCAACATGGCGGGTTTTCCAGTGTTGCCAGGTCTTTCGATAAAGTTAGTGGAAGAAAACAACATAGATATAGAAGGCAAAGAAGATACCATAATAGTCGAGATGAGGTGGTGCTTACATCAGAGGCTGTTGCTCAGACATGTGATCAGGCTTCCAGTGCTGCCACCTCTCCAAGAATTTTGAATACTGGTCAACCTGAGGAGGAACAAAAATTTTGGTATTTCAGAGAATTTTACCGAACAGACTAACTCTGCCTACATTTCAGATGATAGGGGTAAGACACTCCATGAATAGAACAGTGTCGGCACTATATCTGCTTCTATAAAACATACTAGTGATGATAATGAACTTAGCGATTATAGAAATCAAATGGAATCTGCAAACTTAGGTAATCCTGTGAATCATCCTTTACGGATGAGTGCTAGTGTACTACCCCCTAATGACAGTGTTGCCACTTTTGATGAAGTTTCAAGTAATGGAAAAAACGACTTTATCGCAAATATATATGTTACTTCGCGGATTTTTCGAACATTCCGATGCTTTATGAAAGTTCGTGTGGACTTGGTGTATATTCAAACTCCGAGAAGAAGAGTGTTGCCACTTCACCTAAGAAATTAAAAGCATCTCATAAATGGAAAGTAAAAGAATATAGCCAGGGTTTCAATTCATTATCAAACAACACCAGACCTAAGTCTCTAGAAAATAAGTATTGCACAACGGGTAGGAGCAGTGTTGCCAATCCTCGTGTTTTTTTTCAAAAAATAATTTTAAGTAAAATAATGGTGTTTCCCTTCAATCTTTGAACTTGAACCCGAACTTCATTTTTCCAGACAAACATGTCCAACTAAGTTCAAGCTCACGATTATCCAGTGTTGCCAACTTTGTCAAAAACATTGATGATACATCATCTGGTGCTAAACATTCAGGTTTAAAACCTTTAACGGCAATTGTAATGGACCAGGATCCTAATAAACTCCAACCAAGAAATAGCTGTTCTCAGCAATCCTGTGTTGCCAATTCAATCCTCACATTAGTAAATAGTGCATCAAACAAACTCGGTTGTTGCTATAAAATCTCATATGAATATAAAGATTTCCCTTTGACCATTTTGACTTTCTGTTGGTAGCGTGAAATTTTCCACGAGTTGACTGTTCGTATGGGTGATCGAGTGGAAATTTATAAATTAAGTAAATTTTTCGGAATTGTTTCTTCAACATGACTATATTCAACAATCTACAAGCTAAGTTATCTCCCACTGCTATACTATTTTAACCCTGGGAGTCCCAAGCGGGTCCATTGGACCCATACGACTTTTCGTTTATTAATTACAGAGAAAATTTTCGTGAGTGGTCGCTAATATTCCGTGACTTTTTCTTTATGATCCTCCTCTCCCATGTTATGTGAGAAATACTTTGTTCCTTTAAGTCAGGTGGTACATATAAAAATTATAGCATTGTGTACCAGGTGGGTCCAGTGGACCCATTGTATATTTTAAATAGGAATCCTGGTTCAACTTTCGTTTTGATTTACATTGTGCATCACAGATGGCAGAATTAACGTCAGCGTGTTCTTTATTCTTTGTTATCAGTATTACGTTTTAAAATGTTTTACTTATAAAGGAGTTTAATGCAGTTTTAGTAAGTTTTCCTAACTAATTATTCCTTTTTTATGTAATGTCTATTGGTTTATGGTGTTCTCCCTGAAACCTCTTCTCAGGGGCATATTATAAATTTCTACTTATAATATATTCTAAACTAGCCAGGGAATGTTTCACTTTAGTCAAATGATTTAGTGTGTGAGGATAATGGCAAGTGGTGGACTTTCCGAAAACGACATACGCCAATGTCTGTTGGGAGAAGAGGAGGATTTTTCTGGTGATGGAGAAGTGGAATGTGAATTATTAGAGTTATCTGCAAGTGAGAGTGATTTTTCTGATGTTAGTGACAGCGACGTGCAAGATGAAGCAAACATTGGAATTTAGTACCATTCACTACCAGTTGCGGGTGTGCTGGTGCTGCCAATGTAACTAGAAAGGGCCGTGGTCTTACACAGTATACTAAAGGGGAACTTGATGATGAGAAATCTGCTTTTTGTCCATTTTTTCGTAGGAACATTCTGGAAACAATTTGCAAGTGGACTAACAACAAAGGTAGGATAAAATTTCCAAAGGGATCATAATTTTCAGTTTTCTGGAAGCAAATATTTGCTACTTGTAATCTAATGTTGTTATTACGTGCATTTAAAAGGTCGACTATTTCATTATGCCTAAAAATTAGAACTTCTATTTGAACTCATATAAAGAAATAGTAATACTGCCAAGTTACCATATTTCTAGTATACGGTATAACTACGATACCTACGAAGTGTATTTTATTATTTCTTCATAAATACAGTGCAAAAATGACATTGTTTAGTATTTCGTTGTTCATTTTCTCCCAAAAATTTAATTATATGGCTAGAAGGTCTCAATATATTACTGTGGGTCCATTGGACCCGACTGGTACACAAAGGTATAAAAATATGTCTGGAGTTCCAGGGTTAATAAGCACCTAGCCTGAATTGTGAAGTCATATATAAACGAGGAGTTGCTGTTCATAAATTAATCTATACCCTATATTAGGTAAGTTCTTGATTTCCTTTGTAATACTGTACATCAATTTCTCAATAAGATAAATTCTAAATTATTATTTTGTCAAAATATAGCATATGCTACATAGGAAGCAAATCATTGTACGCTGTGAGTTCACTTTGAAATCAATAGACTTAACGCAAAAAGAATAGCCGAAATTCAGTTTGGTTTTCCATAAATTCCCTATTTATGTTGTTTTCAATGTTATTATTGGGAATTATTGTATATCATTTGTATTCATTTCTGATATTCTTCATTATAAAGAGGATTCCTTTTAAATTCATAAATTTTTATTTATGCCTGCCGTATATAACCCCAGGTTACTTATATAGTTTAAGAAATATTAACTGTAGGAAATAATTCATATTCCTTACTTATATGGAACTCTTTGATTTAATATAAAATTTAAACAACGTATGTGAAGTAAAATATTGTACTAGGATTCCTCCCACCTTCTCATTTTACTTTTCTTGGAATTAGTTAAACTACGTCTGAGAGTATGAATTAACAATTGTGTAATGTTCATTTGGATGTTTGTTATCCTTTGCTCATTTGGCCCAGATCAGAATTCCTCTGGTGATGAATTTTGTTACACCATGGAGTCATGTCCTAAAGACAAGTAATTTTACGATGTTGCGATGCTGCTTTCTGAGATGCAGTAATGTCTTTTGAAGAAGTACACCTTACCTCACCCTCAGATCTATAACGCATCAACGATGCAGATTTACAAGGTGTACATTACCATGTGACCGAAATAGGCATGAAGGATTACACATGTAAAACGTCCTCACTTTATATGATGTGGAAGTGGGTAAGGGTAAAACTCTCTCGTGCATCTCTCGTTAGCCGGACAATTTGAAAGTAATCACATATGAGCAAATTACTGAGAAACTATTGATTTGCATTGGTGAAAATGTTCCAAAGTACTTGTAGAATACTCCCCTTGCAAAGAAAGCTTCGAGTTACATGTCACACACACACACATAAAATAAAACTTCACACACATTAAAGACTGCCCAATAGAATAACTTCATAATATATATATATATTCTAAATTTAAGATACGATGACGTTTTCAGTGCGTTAGAGGATATATCATTTAAACTTATTTTTTGTTACATTTTAAATAACATTTTGTAAGTATTTTTTCATTTAATATAATAATTTACTTCCTTGTTTAGAACCAAGCTAATTAGGAATATACATCAACTAAAGTTTTTACCCTAATTGCGTTCGTATAACTAAACGATGAAAAATTCTGTATTTATTTTTCTGTAGCTACCCCAGTGTTCCAACCACATGTATAACAGGTGCTTTTTCTGTACCATAGGCGAAATTCAAGCGATATAGAGTGTAGCTTCTCTTCATGAAGACACGAAGGTATAACCAAATGTCTATCGTATCAAGATAATCTATTCACAACATATATGTAATGTATAAACTCTGATACTAGATTTTGTAGAATCAAAGATGGCATGAAAATACAGTATAAACATTTAAATTTGAATATTGTCTTGAATAAACGTTATAACAATCAAAATAACTCTTATTTTAAAATGAACATAAACGTGGAAGGTCGTTTTTTTTAAGGAATGCATTGCTTCGAATAGCTTAAGGTCTCTCTTTAATATTTTTAACACTACTTTACATTTCTTAAATTCAAATTCAAGGAATTTCTACATAAGACCATCAAAACCTCCTTAGCATAAAAGCATATTATGAATTTGAGATACTTTTCAAAAGACGTTTCGCTAACAGAAACAACAATACGATTAGGAATGTAGAGTTTCTGTATTCTCTTCAATCTACTTCAGTTTTTTTCAGAGCGGTTTCAAAACCATAAATTTTAATATTTTCACTTACCTGAAATATTTGTGCATGGCCTTGTCACAAGAAAGATTTGCGTCCTACTTTGACCAGTTCTCAATAGTAGATCCTCAGTAGCATTACATTCAAGTATTTTTTCCCTTTGAATATATCCGAGCGGTGCCTTAAAATATAATTTAAAACGTAAAGATATTTATATTTTAGAGTACTTAATGTAAAGTATAAATTACTTTTGTAATTATGGAAGACAAATTTCGATCAACATACGAGTGTAAGATTATGCTTCTGTAAACTGCAATTTTAATTTAGATGAGTTTGCCAAGAATATTAAGTATGAACATATAATATTATGAGTAAATTATCATACTGGATTACGAATTTTAGAATATTAAAATGCAAAGAAACAATGCTTTGTCATTTAATTCTATTTTGAATGATTCAAATTTAATGCAGTAGATGTAGTGTTTGTCCTTAATATCTACATGTAAATAACACGACTATAAAGAGATGGTGTCTTTCTGTATGATATGACTACAGTGGAGTACGTTTTTGAAAACATTATTTTCTAAAGGTTAATTCTTAAGTTTAAAACTACTGGAAAATGTTATTCTAAACAGTGAAATTTTATTTCTCGTTCGCTGTAATACAGATTAATTTTGGTTAAGAAAATTCTCAAGGAAATGGTTAGTATTACTTCATTAGTTATGAGGCACAGTTAATTTTGTATTATGCTTGTATATATACCGAATTCGAAGGTGGTGTTTATCATTTTTTTGTTTTCCTTATTATTCAATGATTCTATTAGAAGCAATGAGAGTAATTGAGAGTTATTAGTATATGATGTGTGACAAATTGTATCATAAAAGAATAATTTATTTTTAAAAAATACCTGAAGTGTTTTATTACCTTAATAATCGTTTTCTGTTCTTAAATTGACCCTGTTAACTCTCGAGCAATACCAAGTGAGAGCATAATTAAGAAGCATTGCTTGTTGAAAAACGAAGAAGCGAGTGAAAGTGACTAACAGCAATGCCCCTCGAATTGATTTTGTTAATTTCTTGAAGATCTTAGTCGCGACCTTCCCTATCGGAAATAAGTTAAATAAATGACATTAGTGAAATAAATGACAACTAGAAATGTAATTGGCATTGCATCCTGGCAATTTCCGAGCCATTTGACATGTTCTTTATTTCCTAAAATAGTGCTTAAATGTCATCGACACACGAAATCCACACACATTATTTTACATACGCGGTTGTCCAGAAAGAATTGCCCTTTTGGATGTCAACATTCAGAATACATTAAATGTGATTTGAAAATTACTATTTGAAACCATATACATACTATTTCATCCTATGATGTGATGCCATTTTTCTCCCAACATCATAACTCAGTCGCCATAGAACTCCTTTGGTTTCGTCCAAAAATTATGGCACGTTGTTTTCATATGTCTATTTTTAAAATCACTTAAAATCATTTTGGACAATCTCCAGACACTGACTCAGAAGTGGTTGGTATGCAGATCACAATAAAGAAGAGTTAGAGTTCAGTTCTGGCCGGTCATTGAAGATGTATGTGTTTGGCGTTATCAGCGTCATGTACGACTACCTTCCTCTTGACCAGTTCTGTCCGTTTCTCTTAGATTGCTTGGTGTGCACTCGAGCAGTATGGATGTGAGTCTTTCATTCTGCCAATAGGTTCTAACACTCCAAGTCCTAATCCCAGCATACGCATGTCATAATCTTCCTGGAGCTTTGAAACAGATTGTTAAGTGCCGCTTTGCTTCGATTACGTTCTGTTCTGATATTGTTGTTGTGGTTTATCCATTTTTCATCAATAGTAAATAAATGGCTCGAGACAGTCAGACCATGTGGCACGAAAGCGCCAAGCTTCTTCTTTCGGTTTATCCGAATTAAGAAAACCTTTTTCCACTATCTTATAAAGTTTCTTCTTTTTCATTCCGATCCATTCATACCTTCTCAGCCTGTTTCGTGCTTTGTTTCTCTTTAGTATTTATATATTGCCTTGTTATTTCTCTCAAATATAATGTCGTCCTTGTGCTCTTTAATTCTTTCTTCTATCTTATTTTTTGTTCCTCCTATGTAATTCATTTTGTATTATTTACAACTAATTCTATACAACACCTCCCTCAATTTCGTCGGATCTCTGTTTCTCTTCTTTTCTTCCTTTTTACTAAATATAATACTCCCCTACTCCATTTCATGTAACGGGCCGCGGTGGCTCAGTGGTAGATCGTTCACCTCTGGTGCTTAGAGTCCCTGGTTTGATCCCAGTCCCCGCCAAGTGAACTTTGTAGTGGACAAACACCGTGTGCGTGGGTTTTCTCGGGGTTCCCGTTTCCTACCACTTACTTCATTCCACCATTTCATTCATTACTCATCATCACCGTCTCCTTTAGCCTAACCGGCATAACCGTGAGACGTAAAAGTCAAGGATTTCATTTTCTTTCCATTTAAGAAAGCTCTTACTATTCTATAAATACATAGCGTCTTTAAGGATAATGTTTTCTTCCAAACTTATTCCGTTCCAAACTGTTTATCCTTGTTCTCTCACTTTCTATCCAATTATTCTCTCTTCCTTCTTCAATTTACTTTAATGTATCCATTGCGCAATAACGAAGTAGTGAACGTCTCTATGTTTTCTTTCTATCATCTTCACATTTTTTCATTTCTATCAATCTTTCGATATCACTTTCTATCATTTCAATTTCTTATAAAAATCTTTTAAATCCCTTGACTTGCATTCCTCCAGCTCTGATGCTATGCACGTGTGGGGCATAAGTTTATCTACTAATAAAGTTTTACATTTCTCTTTTTCCTTTCTTATTGCCATGTCTAATACGTTTATTTCTTATTTTTTTTTAGAATTATATCTCTTGTCTTATTCTCTTTTTATCTTCTTAATTAGCTTTTCATTCCTTTCCAAATTCTTAAAGAATGTTTCACATATCTGTAATCATTTTCCCTTTCTGTTCTCATATGTTCACTGAAACTTCTAATAGTACTAACCTTAAACTCCTATATTTAGTCATACCTTTAATGTCATTAACTTTCTAGGATTTTATACCTGCTTTCTCTATAATAGTTCTTATTTCTTCTGTATTTTATCTTCCTCTTCTTTTATTTATGATTTATTTATTCTTCCGCAGCTTCAAATGGTTTTGTAAATCCCATTATCTGACTCACCTTCACTTCCATTTAATGTATATTTTGGTATTCTTTCATATTCGTGTCTGTCTTTATCGATCAATAATGTCTTTAATATTTTTCATTCTCATTTTCTGTTATATTATCTTTCACTTTCTTTCATCTTTCTCAACCTTACCATCTCATATGAGTTTTTATCTTTTATCATATGTTTTTATCTTATTTTATAAAATTTTTCACTTTATTGTATATATTTTCCCATTGATTCTCTTCTTATCTTATGTCTTTTTTCTTCTTCTTTTATGTCCATAATAGCTTGTTCTACCGAATACACTAATTTTCTTGCTTCTGTGTTTCTTGAACTTATGTTCTAAACTTATGTATTTTTCTTTTTTTTATCTTTATTATTACGTTTCCTACAGACACTACTTTATTCACTTTTCCTTTCTTCACTCATTCAAATCTTAAGATAATTTTTAATCGTTGCCCGTCTTTCTCCTCAAGTGAACCACTTACTGCAATAAACAAACATATCCACATTTCGTAATTATGCAGGAGAATCAAAACACTCTATAAAGCTATCTTTACGATATTTTCACCATAACATGTATTTTCCCTTTAATGATAGAAATATACTTAATTAAAATTCGTATGCAAAATTTGTGCATGACGAAAACGGATAAAGCGGACATGGTTTTCTGTTTTCGACATGTTTCCTTTCTGCGGTAACTGCATTGCTTGAACGAATTGTGCATTGAATTGATTGAACAAAACGACCATGAAATTGATAAACAATCTTCTTTGGAAGAAAACTTGACTGTTAAAACTTCTGAATAATAAGTCAGTTGTGGAACTACAAAAAAATCAGTCATCTTTGTCATCAGAATGTGCTTCCGTTGTGATGGGCTACGATGCTGTTGAACGCCAAAATAGCATCTTTTATTGAGGTATGTAGACTAATGCTTTTTATGTCAATTTTCTTCTTCTTTATGGGCAGGACAGAGTCGTACACTTGTCTGGAAGGCAGGCCAAAGTATTTAGAAGAGTTCCACAGCATAAAATGTATACACTATCAAGCCAGTAACGTTTCTGTTACAATGAACACTATGAGAAGTTAGAGATGAAGAGTTCATATCATAATATTGTGAAATGCTGAGATTCGTTTTGAAGTGTTTAGGAACATTTTTGCCATAAGAGTCACTGCTCAGACACGCTTTTTGTTTGTAAAATCCAGGCCATCGTGAACTGCAGTGAAAGAAATCATTAACTTTTCTTTGAACAATCGAAAACTTGTTGAAGATGGTCGAGGACATCCACTGTCTACTATCTTTCCTAGTTACTCAGCTTCTTCCGTATTATCCCGAAATCCCTATCATTGGGCATGAAGGATTGACCTCTAACACGAAAACTACAAAGTCTCATTTACTGCCGATATGGAAGTCGTCCGGGATGAGTTTCTTTTCTGCAGTAAACGGAAAATTGAAGGCGTCGCGACGGCCATTGTTATTAAGCGTAGATGTGTCATTTCGGTGCTAAACGACAGATTGAACTATTAGAAACCAATATCGTCACAAAAAATGGAAATGTGTAAATGTTGAACATGTTTTCTTTCTGCAGTAAACGGTTCAAATCTTCTTTACTATTCACTCAGATTCTTCACACATCTCTCAAAAATAGTAATTGCTTATAGTATTATGGATTAAATTCTGCTTATAGTATTATGGATTAAATTCTGATGAAATGAAAATAATAGGAGAAAGGCAAGCATTGTATTTCTGATCATAATAGACTTTAAAGTATAATGTAGGAAGAATTTCACGCTTTAGAAAAAAAAATAATTCACTCTTAAGACAATTCCAAGATAAAGATACAATCAATTATGTAACCCTTAAACATATATCAACTCAAGTTAAGTTGTAATATTTTATACTCACTAGGGAGTTTTCTCTAATTACGCAGTCAAGATAGTCCTGAAAATGAAAGAATGAAAAGAGCATTAATTGTGTCTATTCATCGTTGATCAAAATTAATTTAGTATGATCACTTTGAAAATGCCTTATCTGTAATAGTGGATGTTTTTTTCAAACTTATTGTATATTAAATATTTTCAAATAAGAAATTCGACATTCGACTAGTGCAACTTATCCTAAACGCGGTGAATCGATTCAATTGAGAAAGCTGCATGATATATAACTCGTTATATCTTCATTTCATCTGCACGTTCCTTATATTACATATATGTCCTTTCATATGAGAATTCTGTAAACCATGGGAGCGGTTGGTGGGAGTCTGGCAAAATATGGCCAATGGACACCTTACCCCTAATGTAGTGCAGAGGATGCTAATGTTGTATGATTCCAGTGAATATTTTTCTTGTGAAGGAACAAAAAACACTTAAAACTATACATTAAGAAATTAAACAATATTTTTTATGAAATGTTTATTTTTTTTAATTTTCATCGTTGAGAACTGTCTCCTCCTCACTTACACTGAATTATTTTTGCTTTCTTCAGATGTTTTGTGCCTGTGAATTTCCCTTAACTACAATAATCCTAGAGTTATATTGTAGCTAAGAAAAATACAAGAGTAGTAACGAGAACTCTTCGCATTATTTACCTTTCTCAACATTTCGTATATGAAAGTGTAATTTGAAGAAGGAAAATATTCCAATTCTTGAGAAAATTGTTTTGGTTTGGATGGATATCAGCTGATGGAAAAGAAATAATGGAAAATCTTCGTTTATTCAATTACAGTCCAAGTCTGGCGTGAATAATACTAAAAAATCAATTTATGGCAGAAAATGTTTGGAAGACTAGTGTCGCGATTATTGTGGTGGGACCCTTCTTTGGGCAAACGAGACATTTCTGGCTCCTTAACTACATTTCTTATGAATTTTATCAATAACCCTACATATTTATATTATGTAAAGTTGTTAGTTCCTATTTCATTAGTATAAGGTAAAATCATGAATATATGGATATTATAATAATTAGAAAATTACAAAAGTTTACTTCTAAAAGAGAAACCGTGCCGAGGAGCCCACAAGTACAATTTCAAGAAGTACCAGTGTTTACGTCATCAAATAATTTATTATTATTAATGCACATCTTTGCAGAGAAATTATATTAATTAAATTAAATGTGATTATATTATTATTATTATTATTATTATTATTATTAGTAGTAGTAGTAGTAGTAGTAGTAGTGGTAGTAATATTTGCTACTTAACATACATTTTTGGAAAAAGTTTAGGAAGCTAAACAAACCTCTGGTTTGTTACATTTTATCTCTCAGCAGTAGTTCTACAAATAACATTGAATGAATAGAACAACAGTTAAGTTTTAATCATGTAGGAGAAAAATAAACTGTACGATATAGCTAGACTAATTTACTAATTTTATTCAAACTAATATCGAGTAATTATTACTTGTCAGTTTGCTTTAGAGTTGTATCAGAAGCTGAACAAATAATATAATTCGATTTTGTTTTGACAGCTAGCATAACTGAAATAAATGTTCACATATCTGTTCTGTTCCCGAAACTAAAAACCGGAAATTTTTGGGATCTTGTATCAGTGCCTATATAATGGTTATAATTTAGTGATATTTTGGGAGCAGAACAAAAACACATTTCGATAATGCTTTCGTTCAGTTAACATCAAAACATTATAAGTTGTATTTCGAGAAAACGAACCAAAAAAATGAAATTATTTGTTACAAAACCACAATGATTTCCATTATAATTATTTTATAGAATTCATAATGGCAATTTGGACAGTTTGTAGAATTAAATAATTCTCAGGAAACGTTCAGCGAATGAAGAAAATTAATAGCCACGGAGCATTCGTGTAATGTTCGCCGTCTGAAGTCGAACAAATATCACATAGTTTTGAATATTAACCAGGAAGTGTGTCCTGGTGTCAGATTTATGTCCCCTATTTTTTATTCCGTTATAAATTTTTAGTTATTTTCAGATGATAGTGGTATACCACATTGCAAATTAATATTATTTTGTGGTATCTCTTTTCCATTTGAGAAATGGCCAAACTAAAGAGCGAAAACACAAGCGTGGGAGTCGAAAGGTTTCATATCAAAAGGATACCATGTCAACACGAATACTCCTCAAAAGGGTGCTGTCGAAGTTGCTGTGTGTGACAACAAAACACAAATGAAAACGTCCATGCATCATATGGTCATCCGCCGAAAAATGTTTATATCTCAGAGTAAACCAGGCAATAAAAGCTCTAGGTCAACAAAATCTGAGACCAATATATATATAAAATGTATACACATTGATCACCAGTTGAATTAGAGACACCTTCCTAATACCGTGTAACACCAACTTTGGCTCTGATAACGGCGGTTACCCGCCATGGCATGGACTCTACGAAGCGCCTGACGTGATGTTGTGTCACCTGAATCCAAATCTGCTGCAAAGTCTTGTAAATACTTTTCGGATCTGCCCCTTGCTCACCAAAGAATACTTTCAGTAGATCTGAACTTACTTGGTTAATCGTTAAAGAACATTTCTAAAAGGAATTACAGAACTTTTCTCGGATTGCTCTCAGGTCTCAAGATTGAGATGAGCATCAAGCACTGAGAGGTTCGGATGATTCGTCTCGAAATCCTCACGGACATCCAGATGATCGCTTAAACCTCGCAACACAAAAATACCATTCACACATGCAAGGAAAACAAATTAAATAAAATAATACTCTGCTTATTTATTAATTACACTATGAAAAATTATATAGAAGATAAACAATCATAACGCTAAACACTAATATGAATTAAACACCAAACTATTTTCACAAACATAAAATTACACTTCAAAATTCACGATGTTATTCCCCTATGAAATCGGATCACACACATATATGAATGCAATATTATACTTGGGATTCACCACAAATACTTTTCTCACACTACTAACTAATGCACATGGGGATAAGCACTGTGGGGTAACACAAAAAGTAATCCCATGACGTAAGTTCCTTGCTACTGCTAGAAGACTCCGTAAAAAGTTGGCAGTAGTATGGCTAGGTCGCAGCCGTCTATGTTAGTATGTCCATAAGTAATTGAAGAAAACCTTAATTTAGTTCCAAATAACTATATAATGTAGTATTTGCATATTAATGAGTAAGGGAGAAACATTGAGTATTCAAGTAATAGAAATACGAGTTCCATACACACAGCTTACCAAATGAACGTGGTCTATGTTACTAAAATCCTCTCAACGCAAAACAATGTTTCACATATATGTGTTGGTGAATGATGAAAGATTTTTTTGTTGTAATTCGTGGGAAAGAAATTGAATTATTAGCAGTTCTGAACCTAAGAAAGAAATTATTTGCGTCTCAATCGACGAATGGTTTCTGTCTTTCCAAAATGTACAGAACTTCCACAAAAATTACTTGCATATCCTAGTGACGGTTATAGTCTCACGCAAAGCTCGCAGATTGGTCGGAAGAGGGTCCACAGTCCGAAGGCGTCGTTCCATGCCATCCCAGATATGTTCGATGATATTGAGATCCAGTGACAGTGAGGCCAGAGAAGTGTTGCCAGATCAGAGAAGTGTTCATTAAACCAGTCTGCTGCAATCCTAGAGTGATTGGCTGTCTCATTATTCTGCTGAAGGATGATGTTACTATCCGGATGTTGCAGCCGACCAAATGGCAGGACATGCCTTCTAGAAGATT
The DNA here is from genome assembly GCF_964235325.1 of Thermobia domestica. Lineage (NCBI taxonomy): Eukaryota > Metazoa > Arthropoda > Insecta > Zygentoma > Lepismatidae > Thermobia > Thermobia domestica. Next base: position 148,654,259 of record NC_137462.1, on the reverse strand, counting down.
GTAGAGTTCACCTGTGAGGGACCGTGTCACACGTGTTAGGGAACCCATTTCAGTGCATTTAATTATGCTATAGATGAGAATGTAAACCGGTCTGCACAGTTCCCTGCTTGTACGGTGGGTTTACTCCCGCTTCCGGTTGCCGACGTACCCGTACCAGTCGATCGGTGTGTACCAATGTGAAACGTAACTCATCTATCAAGGAACCTTTTTTTCATTTTTCCACGGTTCAATAGCGGTGTTCCTTTGCCGATGTTAGATGTTATTTTTCCTGTGATGTGCGGTTAGAGCGGGTATTTGATTGGACCGATGGCTTATGTATCCCATGACAGATACGTGATTGTGGATTGTGTGGCTACTAACGTTGTTGCCCTGCATTGAAACTCTCCCCGTTTTGACTCACTGTCGTCAGTCTATCGATTGTTACTATGCGGGCCATCGGCGCCTACCCTTGTCGTCGACACGCCCCTGGCCGCGGTAGTTTGTCCGTGTGGGTGCGGTTTAACCGGAAGCTAGATACTCATGACACACCCTAACACAGTTGTTTTTGAAAATCCGAGTCCCACAGCCACTTCTGAAATCGAGCCACCCACTCGTCTGGCCACTACGATTAGATCATGGTCAAATGCACTCAGGTCCTTCGTCTTGCCCAGCAAGAGCACAGAGGAAGCACAGAGAGAAGCACAAGCGCAATGCGTTTCACTCATATGCACTGGTACAGTTTCTGGTGCAGGGTTTCTACAACTGTCCTGCTGACTTTAATTCAACTGGTAATTAGTGTATAAGTAACTAAAAATACAGAAAGAAAAGTAATGTTATATAATCGCTATTTTACTTGTGTTGAATATAGTTATTACTCGAGGTTCTGTATGAATACATGTTCCACTTTTGTTTGTTTTCTGAAAGCTTGTTCCCGGTTTAGTGTTTTCTGTGCAACTGAACTAATGTTTGAAGTATAGTACATTTATTTTTATTTCACTCTTCAGAAATATTCATCTTGCTCTGAATGACCGAAGTTGAACAGATTCCACTAAAATAAATTTTGAACGCAGTAGATTAGAAACAATTTGAATTCACTGTAAATCATAAGTTGTTGGTCGTTAAGTAGTATACTGAAGAAAAGTTGCTTAAAATTGATTAGGTGATAATTGGACTAATACGCTAAGAAAAATCAAAGCCTGATTTAAAATACTTTGTTACTGCATAGAGGTATCAGAATAAATTCGAAATTGACCACTAAGTATCGAAATCCATCAGAAAACATGGAATGGAACAAGTTTTAACTTTCTACGTCAATTTTAAACTTTTCTCTTCAAAATTTCCTATTCAATAACACTAATACTCTTTCGTAGTTTCAACACCCTAGGTTAACTCTAATACCCAAATTTGGCACTGAAGACAAAATACATCTCATACTTTTTTTAAAAAAAGGAAAAGAAGATAGACATAGAAACAAATAGTCTCCTACTTGACCCCGTACCGAAAGCCAGTTATAAAATATATGTTCCAAATCTCAACTCTTCACGGCAAGTTTGATTCAGAAAAAAAGACGGAAACATACCCAAATCTCCGAAACAATTCGACATGTCGCAAAAATTATTTTTAAAAAAATCTCTAGAAACTTATTCTCTGTCATATTTCATTAGGATACACACATGTGCCAAGTTTCAACCCATACAACCACTCGAACACCAGAAATTTGATGATGAATAAAAACATTCTATACTTGGAAACGTAAAAGATGCAACAAAAATAATCTTAAAATTATCCTGTTGCCCGGGCAAAAACATATCACGAAACATACAGGCTACAAGTCTCAACTAACAGAAAATTTTAGTCTCAAAACCTAAGTAGTCTGAATAGTGGAAAATAGTTCAGGATATCGCTAAAATAATGGAAAAATACCCCCTGTATAATAATCCTGTAAAATTTTATCAAGCTATATACATATTCCAGGTTTCAACATTGTACGATAAAATTTATTCTGTAAACGAAAAAATAGATCCATACTTTGTAAACGTCTTAGGATATCGCTAAAATAAAGGAAAAATAAACATTTTAGAAAACCCCCTTTCGAATTTTGTCTAATCTTATATACGTCTATGAAGTTTTAACCGCGTACGACCATTTTAACTCTCTATGATTTGGTTTAATCTTAAACATGTAACCTTGTGTGAAGCAACTAAAAGGAGGTAACTAAGTCACATAGGTCATAGCGTTTACTCGCAAACGAACTCAAATTCTTCAACAATGGTCTCCGAGCAAAAATAAATAGGTAATGCATACAAAATACAAATACAATGTTTTTTCTTTTTATTTATATACACTTTTAATACTTTGATGTTAGGTTATCGATTTCATGGTTTTCAATATAAGCGTATTCAGAAAAAATATTATGACATATGGCCTTTTCACCCCATCCCATCTAACTCCTGCTCTTTTTGGCTCAGAGACTTCAATTCGACCATTTTTTTAGAATCTGCTAGGACTATTTGCCGGACCCTACTAACCTCGGGCACATTTGACATGAAGTCATATTGACTCGGGCTCATCTGTTTTCGCCTTTTGTTCAGACGCTTGTGACGTGAGTCCAATTGTTACGACTATACTTTGAGATATATCCGTTCTGGTTGTGGAACCAGAAAAAGAAATCTCGAAAAGAAACTTTCGTTTCCGCAACCCAAAATTGATTTTTCTAGAAGTATACGTTGTTTCTGATTAACCGGAATCTATTTCCTCAGAAAAAAAAAATGTTTCGCTTTGCAAACGGAACAATTGTTTTGGACAAAAAAGATTAAATATCTTGAACCGAAATACAGAAGAGCCAGTTTATACTTATGGGAATAAATTTTGTTGATATAATTCCGTGAAATTGAGTTTTCTGAAGGCTATAAAATAAAGGTATTTCTCGGAGAGATAACATACTTTTTCCGAGAAAGTCCATTTATCTAAAATATGAATTCACCAAAGAGTGATGCATATTTATGTTGAAGATATAATTAAACTTTGCTTGCTATATTTTTAATGCTTCTTTTATTTGAAAGTTAATAACGAAAATATGTTTTTGCATTTAAAAGTACGTGAATGGAAAGCTTTTATGTATCATAGTGATCCAACAGATAAAAATAAAATGATATACTAATTGAGAGCAAAGAAGGGAAATCTCTACCTAAACTTGAGAAGATTGTTTTTTGGTTAATTGGTCATTTATAATATAGGCGTAAAAATAAAATATGTTCATTAGAAAACATAATGCTACCATGACAGTTGATTATTAGGAAAAAACTGTACATGCAATATGAATTCTGAGTTCTTTAGCTTCTCGCCTCATCCCTATATTTTCATGAAGAACTGGGTTACTGCTGCATTATTCAGGACATATTACCAAATTTAATTTTTGTTAGCGTCTACTTTACGTGTCAATTTTTGAGGCAAGAGAATTTTACAACCCTAAGGATAGTATACTTTCTATACTTAGTTGGGGATACAAAAACTGGGAATCAAGTGGGGCTACCTCACTTCTTAGTTTGTATCTCTAATAAGTTGTCTGATGGTCCTGACCATCTTTCCTTCAAGTGTCCCGTTATCAAACTTTTACGTTAGTGCTCATGTTGAGATCTTATAAAGTATTTTATGTTCACGCAAACTATTTAATTATTTTTAAGTTTTTGCATTGGGTGTGACTGTATCCTCAGTCGAGCTTTTCCGTTTTGTGTTAGGATTTATTTTATAGTGCCCATACATTTTTCTTTATGGTTGAAGTCTTTGAATATTGTGGATATTAGAAAGAATGCTTTCAATTCAAATTAGTTCTAACTTTCTAGCCATCTATTAACTAGGTCTAATTACATAAGTAATATGAACAAATATAAAGATTTCTAAGATTGTTCTAAGATTTATTTACGTATTTATATTTGTTGCTAAAATGTTAATATAAATTATGAAATATTTATCCATCTAAACCGGAAAGGTGTGAAACAAACACACACGATCGTGTAGTATTTGTATGTAAAGACAATGTGGTATCTCTTCCGATTTGCAGGAACAGACGCCATTTTCTTGAACAAAAATAAGCTTCACATTAAGATGGCTTCATGTTTTTCCAACATAAAGTTTAATATGTCTATTCAACGCTATTATCGTCATCCCTATTTAATTCTACCATGTTGCTCATAAGAACAATTATTGTGGAGATCTTTACATAAATTTCGTTAATAGATAATCTCCATAGTCGTGCAAAGAATCCTTACTTAAGTGGCACATACGACACCTTCTTACGACATTTTTCAATACTAATAGTGCAAGAGCTAGTTTTGTGCAGACTAGATTTTCACAGCTGAAACGGCATTATATGAAAACGTTACAGTAGACCTACTTGTTGAAAGTGGATATTAGTTTCAAAAGATTATGAAGTTGTCTTCTTAAGGATAGTTATATGTGAAACTGAGAAACCAATATTCAGAGAATTTAGAATATTAAATTATTCTATTGAGAACTTTACTTTCTTGCAATCATTATTTCACTCTATGTCCGTAGTCAATCTGAATGACATAATTTAAATACAAAATAATAGTATCTTGTCAATTTCCAAAGGTAAATAACTGATAGTAATGTTTAGAACTCAAGAATGATCGTAAACTTCGTAAATACTATATTTTATAATAGGCGTTACTGTTATCCCTTTTTATAGTACCAAATATATTTCCTTCTTTATTTATCGTATCCTTGATTATCGTAACTGTAATCTGAAGAAAATGTGATTTATACAATAAGAAACCGGTTCATTTCACTCCATAAATTACAGCCAAACATTTATCGGAAAGTTTTCAATATTTTCATTTAATTCAAGTGTACACAAATAGCAAATTAGGTTGTTCTGATGTTAAGGATCGTAGTTGTTTCGTTGTAAATTTAGTGCAATAAGGTACAGATTTACTAGAGTACAAAATGAAATGTATGGTACGATAATGATAATACTCCATTAAAGAGTACAATATATGAAAGCATTACTCCACTGCAGAATGTAAAGACATAGGCTCTTAGTGGCATCTGAGAACACATGACCAATATTTTCTGGGAGCAGGGGATTAACATTTAGAAGTCTATTGCTCGCGTAAGGCAAACATTATTTATGGAGCAGAAATATATAATCATTAACACTACTGTCCTATATTTGTTCTCGCATGGCATTTCAGTATCTTATGGCATCAGCGTGTATTTGCTGGACAATATGGAATTGCAAAATACATTCTGAGAGAGAAACATAGATATTTAAATTTGCCTCAATCCAACGTTGTACAATATATTGCATGTCCACTGACGTGCGGAATTGGATAGTTTGAATTTTACTAGCGGTATCTTTCCTCTGTGTTATACCAACCAAAACGATTATCATATCCAACTGTCCCTCGGTATATTGCAGTGATGTATGTCTGTTTAGGAAACATCCAGTCTTCCAATAGTATTTACTACAGGTGTCCTACAGTAAGTCACAATCTGCCAGTTGCACTCTGTGAAATATTGTATCATTCTGTTGTGATCTTATTATCGGGCAATGCGCTAAAGAATTAGGATGTGCTGCCATTGCGTTGTAGATACTCTTTATGCTGACATGAACGAAACAAATTATTGAACGAAAGAACACTCATCAAGTTTCTGGCAATCTTAAAACCTACTAGGAGTACTATATAAATTAAGATCAGTCTACTTTGCACGATTGCATGTTTAGTAGGATTATAAATCTAAGATCTATATGCAATCTACAGAACATGATGTGTGGCATAAGCTGAGCTTATTCGAAATTCCGAGAGTTTAGTGTGTCTCACAGTGTACACCATTAATAAAAAATACCTTTACCAGCGAAAGTGACATATAATACCTGTGAACCTCAGTTTCTAATTCCCTTCAAACTAGTCTCCTTTAGACTGTACACACACGTTCCAATGGTTCTTCCATTGTTATTAAGCAATTTGCAACTGCACTTGTGGTATCAAATGAAGATATCTTGTCGCGTTGATACAATCTCTTCTCTAGTGTTCTAGTGTTTTGAGCTGTAGTGTTTTGGGATAAACTTTATTCTGATATTCAAGGAAGTAGTGTTGAGTGATTATCTGACCCTCTAGAGCATCCTCGTGATATACTCCATCGTTGTGGTAAAAAAAAGAAATACGGCCACCATAACTTTGATTTTACACTTGACATGCCGTTTCTAGTTCTGATGTGGGAAGTCCTGAGATATTCACTTAAGAACAGGTTATACCTGAATTTAATTTGCGTTTTCCCCACACATAAGTAACTAACTATGAAATAGAATTGTCTATGAGAAGTTCAATGCTGCGTTCATAAATGCTTAGCATTGACTTTTGTCCTTAGCCAAGTGGATCCAGTTTCTGCTTAGTATCACTATTCCTGCGAGATTTATCTTAATGTTTTCCTCCCATCTATGCTTAAGTCTTCTAATGATTGTTTTCCAATTGGATAGAGTTAAAATTTTCAAAGCGTTTCTACTTCCTTTGATTATGGAACGATACAGAACTTGCCGATCTGGGCCTCCTACACTTGTTGATCCTAACGATGTTTAGTAAAGTATATAAATTATGTAGTTCCTCATTACGAAGTTTCCGCCATTTCCTATTCCTGTATTTCTTGCGTCCGAATATTCGTCTCAGAATTTTATTTTCAAATGCTTTAAATCTGTATTCTTCTCCCAGAGTAAGCTACTATCTTTGGCAACTATACAATATACAGCATATCAGGCATGATTATCGTATGATATCTTAAGCTTCATATTCTTGAACATAATTCGCGAAGAGAAAACATTTTTCAATGATTAACTGTCCGTAGACACTTGATTTGATTTCTTTGTGGACTTGGGTTTGGTCTCTTAACATCGACCCTAAATATTTGAAAGTATACACTAAGTGTAAAGTAAATTTTATGTCTTGGATCTCAATAATTTAGGTATTGCGATCCCGAATAATTCCCATGCATTTAGTATTTTATCTCCGTTAGTTCTAAGCGCATGTTCTATTTAAGCGTTTAGTAAAACCTCTCCATCTACTTTATTATTCTTCTAATTGTTCCCTTAATTGTTTTCTTTGGTTAACTTTCACTAACTTTCAGACTTCGTATAAAAAATTTCAGGAAATAATAGAGTTGAGGAAAAGGTAGTATGTACTCGAGGGGCTTTCATTTTTATTTAATATCAATTTCATACTTTAATGTTCAGTGTGGGTTCAAAAAGACTTATCTCATTTAAATCCCTAATATAGCAATGTATATCAAATGCTAAGATTTGATAACATTATGACAACATACATTGCACATCAGAATTACTGCTTTATAGGAACAATTCTCTAAACAGATATTACTTACTTCATAATATTTTCATATGTTGTTTGGCTTACTTCGTAAATTGTTGCTATTCAACATTACATTCAAGCTGTTCACTAAAGCTTATTTTAGAAATGAGGCAAAGAGCCTTGATTTGGGTTACTAGCAAATTATTTAGTTCAAATACACTTAGGAGTCCTTACTAACCAATAATACTAACATGCATAAGTATAACAGGAAGCTGCATTCCTACCTCCACTGTTTCACTTGCTTCTCTAGATTGAGAGAACTCCCACAATGCATCTATATAATAGAGAAAAGACGTAGTAAGTTAGTTGTGACTCTTATATAAATTTGTCTATCATATACAAAAGTTTTTCATGTTGTTTATATATTGCTATGTCGTTTCATCTTTGAAATCTTTTAAAAGTAAAATAGCATATGCTAAGAGTGTATACAGGCAGCACACATCTTTTGACTTTAAATCTTAAAGAGAAATATTAAATTTGAAATAATTAGGAAAGGGTGGAAATGAAGAGCCTCATTATAAATACACATAAAATTTTATGAAACATCGGATCTATTATACAATAAGTTTGATTTCTTAACCCATTAAAAAGTTTAGTTTAAGAATGGTGCTTAAATCATATCCCTTCACACATATCACTACAGAAAAAGTAGTTATTTTTATAAGTAAAACCAGATATCGTTTATTTAACATTTTTTCCCTACTTATTAAAGATCGGATTATGTGAGATGATCAGGGGAGGATACTGACATTTCCTAACTTCCTAGTAAACAGCAAAATAAAGTTCAACTTTTCCATGTAATGAAATGCAGTTGCTTATACTAAAGTCTCCTTTGTCATTTGCTTGTACATTTCCGAACTTTAACTACCTATATATTATTCGGTGGTTCAATCTCAATCCAGTCCACCTAATGACTCAATTTCATTGAAATCGGCGAGTGTCACTATCTTACCCGAGCCTCTTATATATAGACCTATGGAGGCAGCCAGTACTTTGATAGTTGCAATAAACGAAGTACTTTTATCACCATATGGGTACCGGAATTTCGAGTCACTTTATGATTTAGTATTAGGGTGGAGCGTTTTGCACTTTTGTTGGAAATTTGATGGCGGCTAGTGCGGAAAAAGTGCCATTAGTGCCACCGACCTTACTGTTTTTTTATTCTTTTGGACAACCCCTTACCTTGCCCCAGCAAACTTAAAGTTTTTTAAGTGTTTGATTAGGCAACACGCACAATACCAATGACAGAAAATCTACTTGTGATCGTTTTTAGAGTTACCTGATGGCTATAATACAATTATTTTATTAAAAGAAACCTTTGGCAATGCTAGTAAATAATTTTAAAATGTTTATGAGTCAAAGTACAGCCATATTAGGTCAGTTGTTGGAATTAATGTTCAGATTTTGTTTTGAATGCCACGTTAACGATAATTATAGGCATAGCCCTTGATATAACACGATTTTCTTTGTGCAACTCTTCGCTTATTTTGCTCTGTACGTAAAATAACCCAGAACTGACCACAAAGATGTGGTTGACCATCGAGTTCCGCCCACCCAATAGGGGTATGTTGACATTTGACCTTAGGTCACGTAGTTCTTCTTGGTCTCGAAGCTGTGCATTCTTGTTCTAGACTTCAGTTTGACTCTAACGTAGATATCTCTTGCGTTCTGGACGCACTTTTTCGACGCCGCCTCGGACATCAGCTCAACTGTGCGTTCCACAGCTTGACTATGGCAAGGGAATGTTGTTGTTAGAGTAGCTGAAGTTCGGATGTTTTCTTTATGCTTCTGATCTGTTATGTTTCGTGTGATTGGCAGCTCTGTTAGACATTTAGGCCAATTTATCATGTCATAGTAATTTTCAGCTGTAAAGTTTAATTTCGGAACAATGAAATCACATGGGCGGTTTGATCTCGGAGTCTTCTGGCTGCAGCATTTTTTTATCCTTCTCCAGCCTAACGTTCGAATATGCAGATTTTCATCTGCTGTCATCGCTATCAGCAGGTTTTCATGATGAGCGTAGTATGAGTTTGTCTATAGAACAGAATGAACTATGTGTTGTAGATTTTCTGGCAGAAAACGTGATAGCCTAACTATACTAAACAAATGCATGGCGCCCATTTCGCAGGAAGGACTTTGCCATATTGAAAAGCAGACGGAAGCGTATACTTTAACAATGTACTGGCAAAGTAGACACAAAATTGAACTAGGTTTATGAGTACTGATGTAGTGGCGAAGCATCCTATAGGCCAATGGAAGCCATCGTGAATGTGAAAATGGTCCTGGTTTTCTGTTTGCTAGATCGGAGTACACATTCCTGTAGAACAGCCTTACAAATTTTAAAGAGATAATTCTGGTCGCTGCTTAAACCATCTGGTTTTTCCATTTCAGACACCCATTCAACTGGAATGGGTATAAAGGACACAATCGGTTAATGTTCACAATCATTTGATTTCTTTCCGATGGGGCTGGAAAAGGCGTTGAGTCCGGTGGTTTCACCATCCAATTCGGTAACCAGGGGTCGAAATGGCAACTCATTGGTATTAAGAAGGCAAATGAGATGCTGCAGTTCCTTTCCTAGAGATCTTTTTATCTGACTTATCACGCTGTTATCCTATCCTAGAACTGTGATATGTTTTTATGTAACATCTCGTCCTCGTAGCTTGCCTTTTTTTGCACAAGAGTTGCATCATTTCTTCCGTCGAAGTAGAAACTTGTAATCGCCTGGCCTAGGTGAGCATTTTCTTTATGGATCTTCTCACCCAGTTTATGTTTTCCTCTTCGTACCTTAGATCTGTCTACAACAAGATTTTTTCCTCTGGCGTAATGAGTCTCGCTTCCTGAGGTACGGCACTAGCGATCAAAGCAATCTGTCTGTCTGAAACTCCAGTTCTAAACGCTGCCTCCGCTGTATTTTGAAGACTGATGCGCTTCATGCTGTTTCCCTCTTTGTAGCGCCTGGAAGTCAGATCCCGACGCTTCGCGATTGAACAGCTGAGCTGCATTCCCCTGACGTCACCAGTATCTTTGACCTGTGTCTATGAGTAATCGCACAAGTTGATGGACTTGCTTCAACATTTCCAGCGTCTTTATTGGTTGTGTGGCCCTTAAATCTGCTCACTTGACGGGAAAACATCTTTGACAGAGATTTGGTTGATCAGACATCAATGTCACCAATCCTCATTTTCCGTGATGTTCTCTGGTCCAAAAGGAACTTGAATTATCGTTTTACAATCTTGCATGTTCTTTCACAGTTGCAATCTTCGACGGTTTTACATTTGGAAGACGCAATATCAAACAGAAATTTTTCCACGTGTGCAACAAAACCTGCACGAAGTGTTACTCTCGTCCTTGTCGACTGAAATGATTTTCCTTGGTGCGACACTTATTATAAAATGTTTTCAGCATGTCAAAAACTCTCTTTTCTGAAACCACAGGAATGTTTGCTTTACGCCAAATATGTACAACTCTTTGTCCAACTAGTTTACAAATGTCAGTCACTGGTAATTTAGTTACACTTTCGTCACCACTTAAACTACTTCGAAATCAATGACAATGTCGCAAAACTTCAGCGTACGTAAATAACTGCACTTCACTCATTTCACTTGAAGTGCCGAAGAAGCCTCGTTTCACACTTTCCTGCGTTGGACTGCTAAGAGGCTTTCTTTTCATCTTCCTTTCTATCGCTTCCGAATTTGGAAACCAAAGTATACAAAATGTCTGAATCGTATCGCACCATGAAGACTGTAATTTAGGTACAATGCACAAACTCTCTGCCTTAACAGAAACAGTAGCTAAATAAAACCGTAAAAACTTAAGCTGCAATAAACTGGCCTATTGAATTGGTTGGCCGAAGTACGCAATATTTATACTACCGCCGAACTTCGAGAGAGAATATTCTACAAGTGTCGGCGTAGTTTCTGGAGCCAACATGGCGAGTGGAAGGTGCGCGAATCTTCTGGACGGAGCCGGACGTTGCGACGACGCTCGAAGAGGATAGCCAAAGTAAGCAACCACGAAGTTGTGTAGCCTGCCGCTAGATGGCATTTGGTGTTGGTGTACATAACAAGCGAAGATTTGCCAAAAAATCGTGTTATATCAAGAGCTATGCCTATAATCATATTAACGTGGCATTCCGAAGAAAATCTGGACATTAAGTCCAATAACTGAACTAATATGGCCGTACTCTGACACATAAACGTTTTAAAATTATTTACCGGTATTGCTACAAGTTTCGTTTAATGAAATAATTGTATTATAGCCATCAGGTAACTCTAAAAGCGATCACAAGTAGCTTTTATGTCATTGGTATTGTGCGTGATGCCTAACCAAACATTTAAAGGCTTTCAGTCCGTTGGGGCAGGGTAAGGGGTATTCCAAATCAATCAAAAAATCAGTAAGGTCGGTGTCACTAATGGTGCCTTTTCCGGACTAGCCGTTATCGAATTTTCAACAAAAGTGCAAAACGCTCCACCCTATTCAGTATTATGATTTACGCTTCTGTAAGCAGGTAGCAGGTTTCAAATTTCTAAACCATTTTCTTAAAAATTAATTCCAGAACTGATGTGAACATGATTAGAAATCCCTTCTTATTTAAGAATCAGTAAAACGTGGGTCTCGCTCCTATGGTTCACAGAAAAAAGTGAATATGTATTTTTATTAAAAATAACAATAAATTACTAGACGCTTTGCAGTTAATAAAGTTTATATTATTAAATCGTTGGGCGTTACAGCTTGATCGATTTTTGTCGTAATTGCACTGGACTCTGGCTATTTATTCAGAAGAGCGGAAAACCCGCAACTTGATATTTTTTGCGAACATCAGTAAAACATATTTCAATAGATTTCATCTTCTTTTTAAAATGTTTATCTCAAACATTGATTTCAATGGACACATAGGACTACATACAGAAAGATAGTGCGAAAATCTACTTTCAGACTTCTTGTGCACCCCCTGCCGACGCCACTGTTTAAGAACTATTTATTAAACTAGCTAGACTTTCAAACCTGTTGATACTTACAGGAAATTGCAATGAAAAGCCGTCTCAAATCACTAAATACCTTTTTCTTCATGTTAAATGATTCATTCATATGTTTCTACAGAAACTTTGCGCAGTCCGACGAAGCTTTGTTACGCATCTCTGATATTGTATATACTGACAATATATACATCGTTTTAAAGTTCATGAAATTTCCAACAACTTTTATATGCTCACTTTCTCATATTTCCACTCTGTTAAGTTGTATGAGTCAATGAAAAGAATACAGATCCCAATTTTTCATTTTATCCCAAACTTGTTACTTGGGGAAAGGTGATAATAACATGTTACATTGCCTATAACATTAGAAGTATAATAAAGAAAGAATAACCCTTCTACGTTAATAGGTTTAGAAGTTATGTGGCATAAACTAAGTTCATGTCAGAAATCCAAGATGGCGGATTATTTATTCAAAATGGCGGAAAACCCAAAACTCCATTTTTTTTTATTTTTGGAGGTTAATGAGAAGGAGATCACGAACATATTCCAAAAGGTCCCATCTTTTTATTCTAAATGTCTACCCCAAACCTTATTTTGATTGCACTATCTTGTACACTTTCAATTGACAGTACGGCTTAAAAGATTTTCTGCGTTTCGTTTCTCTCAAACTATTTTATTAATTTGTTATACAGTCTTCTCTGTTTTCCTGTGTGTAAATATTATTGTGGATATTATATAGGGCAAAAGGAGAAGCAGTGGTAGAACTAGAAAAGTTGTTTGTCACTTTATTTGATGAAATGCTAATAAATGGATCTATTTTCTTTGACAAAAATATGAATAAATAATTTGTGCACATTAATTAGAGCATATAATAATGGCTGGATTATTTTGTCAGGAAAAATATAAATCAATTTATTTTAATTTTTGACAAACTAATGACTAAATCCTGCTTGTGTCACTGATAAGAGCATTTGAAAACACTGGTTGCTATAAACTAGTTACTCAACTGTGTGATTTAAGATGCACGAATCATTCCTTATAAGAAGACTGGAAATAACTATCGAGAACATAATGTACAAAAAACACGCATGATGAATGATGAGAGATGTTTGTGCAGTGCTCCTCACCTGCTAAAGATAGTAATAAGCCATATTATATACAAAGTTTTGTCTCTCCTAGGTAAGGAAATTACTAAAGTGAGAATTTAATTAACTTATCATGAGAATCAAAGATCGCTTATAAGATTACCGATGAGCAACTATATGTAGCAGATTTTTTTTTTAAGAAAAAAGTAAAATGTTAAGATTGTTGCAAAATTGTTACCAAATACTGTAGCTAAAGTACTCATGTTTTGCAAAGATAGTACAACGTTATCATATGATGTCCCCAATGCATTCTTTAAGAAAAAGCTACTGGATACCCAGACACAAAAGGGCCCTTGACACGCATAGCAAAATTCAAATGTACAGAAATTTTTTAAAGATACATTTTGTGTAATGTATATACTTTTGAAATAGTGGCATACAGAATGACGTATTTGTCAGACTTCAGCTAACCGTTTCATTTCCGATTCAACACACTGTCGTCAATACAGGAACAGACATATTCTTTTCTACATTTTGGTTCAAATACACTTTCAGGTCGGTACTTGAAGATAAAATCGTACTGTGCTATCATACTTGGATAGTTTCCTTGATTTATTTATTTATTTATCTATATTTTAAAGTGGGACATAGACAGGACAAATACAAAGAAAAGCGACTGGTACAGATAAAGAGGATACAAAACACACAACGCAAGACACAAACTACTCAACAAGATAATAACTAGATACAAAACTTCTTCGCAACAATTTTGATATTTTGTAGCATTAATTACCACAATGTTCGCATTTATATCGCATTAATTTTCACAATTTCGCATTTATTTGTTTAAACGTAGCATAAGATTTTTTTTTAAATATGGTACTTGTAAACAGTATATTTTTAGTAATAATGTGTAGCTAATTAAAAAAATGAGGATATACCTTGATTCGGTGCATATTCTGGATAATGTATTCACTGAAATATATAAATTAATGCGAAAATTTAAACACTTCCTCGAAAAAATCTTTGAGTTTTACGTCCCACGATTATGCCGGTTAGGCTAAAGGAGACGGTGATAATGAGTAATGGATGAAATGGTGGAATGAAGATACTGGGAGGAAACGGGAGAACCCCGAGAAAACCCACGCACACGGTGTTTGTCCACCACAAAGTTCACTTGGCGGGGGCTGGGATCGAAACCGGGACCCCAAGCACCAGAGGTGAACGCTCTACCACTGAGCCTAAACACTTCCTCGAAACTCATCCGTAGTTAAAAGATAACATGCAGCAATACATTACCAATTTTTAGTTTAAGTTTGTTCTGCCGTCAGTAACAATCATTTTATACTTGGAAAAGAATATCTCGGCACCAACACTCAAGACTGGTAACCATAATGAACTTAACGAGCTGACAGCGAAAGATCTATGGTTAACTTTTAAACTGTTTAACAATGTCAACATCCTTATCTTGACTGTTGAGAACTTCAATAACCTTACTTTTAATTCACGGTAAGCAACCAACAGATCATGAATATTTTCATCACAAAACACAGACAACACAGGGTAATTGGACACTTCTACTTCCTTAATCAGTTGAGCATCAGCACTTCCATGTTCACTGACAAATGATGCTTGCACTTGAACCTCAAAGTTGCCTTTTTTCTTCCTGCTAAAATTTTCTAGCCACTGACTTGCATGAGATGTACTTGATGGTATGTTAAATTATACTGGAAATGCGCTGTTTAGTTATTATTAGCAATAATTAGCAAGAATTCCATTTTCTCGCTTTTATTCGCATTTATCGCAAATAATGTTGAATTTCGCAAAAATTCGTTATAATATAAACGTGATTTCTGGGTATGAAAGGAAACGTTTGAGGTTTCCTGAAACATATACGCATTTTTTTTTTAAGATTTGCACATATTGCATTAGCGAAAAAGTTTCGCTCTAGAAATAACGTGAACATTTCCCTAACGAAATCATTTTATGTGTATACTCATGTAATCAATACTAAATATTACTACCAATACTTTATTTTCTAAGAAACAATGTATTCAAAATGTATCTTTCTGGTTAAAATCTTATCAATGATTTAAATCATAACATGTAAACATTTTGTTAGTGGTTTCACTTCTACTATAATTTTTACACTTTAAATCTCAATCTGATTCACATTGTTTGGTTTCTCTCATGTTTTAAAGCATACTATTCCATTTGCAACTGGTTAATTTTTAGTATTATTTTCACAATTCAAATTTTAACCTTTCCCATACGAGGGGGGACCCAAAAGAAACCAGATTGAAAGAGCGCTGACGTTCCTAGGCGAATTAGAGAGTTCTCCTGCTAGGTGGGTCTAGTAGAGACCTTCCCAGATCAGTTGGCCAAGCGGCGTTTGCGTAGGATGTTAACGTTTGAAAGTATTATTGTTTTTCTCAACTGTTCCCGTTTGCCGCCTGCGAAATCGTTATGGCAGATTCACAGGAACAAGGAGTGTGTTTCCTTCCTACTTGGTAAATCGGAAATGAAAACTTACCAAATGCTTCAACAAGCTTTCAATAATGATACTATGAACCGCACCCAATTTTTTGAGTGGTTTGGACGCTTTAAGTGTGGTGAGATGTGTATTGAAGATCATGCTCGTTCTGGGTGTTCTTCATCATTTCGAAACGACGGAAACATCGAACAAATCTGCCCCAAAATCAGCGAGGATCGTCGTTTCGTGATTGGTGATATTTCAAAAGAGGCAGAAGTGAGTTGGAGCTCGTGCCAGTGTGAGGTTTTGCAAATGAGACACGTTGCCGCTAAGTTTGTTTCTCGCCTGTTCACACAGGATCAAATCATTCGTCTGAATTTGAGCCAGGACTTGAAAATCAGATTGAAAGTGATCCAAACTTTTTGACCAACATAATGACATTTTCCGAGAATTAAACAAAATCTAAAGGAAAAATGTTTTGACGGTGTAGAGGCTGTAAAAAACTTCGCAGAGTGCATTGGACGATATAAATTTCCAGAGTTCATAGGTGTTTCAAACAGTGGGAAAGAAGATGAGAGAAATAAATCGCATGTAATGGAGAGTACTTTGAACAAGACTGAAAGAATTTTGTAAAAAAATTTAAAAAAAAAAATTTTTTTAGAACGAAAGTCCGGTTTCTTTTGGATCCTCCCTCGTATTTGGTTTCTTACCTGTGTTAAAACATTTTAGGCTATTTGTTAATGGTTATAGACTTGCTATTATATTTCCTCTTTAAAGCTCACCTGTTTCGCACTGTTTGGTTTCTCACGTATTTTAAAGCGTGTTTCCCAGTTGTTATTAGTTATACTCCTTCTATTATTGCACACTCTACATCTGAATGTGATCTGGATTGTTTGGTTCTTACATGTTTAAAATATAATTGAGTAAGTTTCTCATCTAGTGACCATAGGCTTGACTAAGCTGTTAATATTACTACCAGCACTTGTATTACTGTCACGGCAATTGATACATGATCTACGATCACTGAATAAAGAGTACTGACTGATAACACATCGCCACAGTGGCCTATGTGATATAAATATGTTTATTTTGAATATAATAGATTTTTAACTCTGAAAAACTTCTTCACAAACTCCCTTCTTTTATAGGTATCACTATCAGGCCTGTTCTTTCGTCTGTCCTTTTGCTTTAAGAACTCCGCTCAGCCGGTCTTGGGCCATAGTTTGCAATACCCTTCCATCTAGCGATATCATAAGTCGATCATTAGTCGTGTTTTCACTCATCGACAAATGGTGAATACTTCGAAGCTGTCATAGCCTGAAACAGCTCGTTCAACTGACAAACTGTGAGACAAGTAAGTAAGACAGCAAGAAGTTTCTGCAGTATTACAGAGAAGACTGGTAATAGTCTCCTCATTTTCACAGAATATTTCATTCCCGCATCAGCATTATCCACTAGTAATGGTACTTCTGCAATTCCTGGCCCGCTGTCGCATACATTTGAGGCAAACATTTGTACTTCTTTTCCAAATATTGCTTCTACTAACGGATGAAACAGCATTTATCATCGAATGTGCTGAAGATGCGGACAAAGTACCTAGGTAGTTTGAATAGAGCTGAGAATGCCTAATCTTCTATGTTCCCTTGAACACGAATGCATATTAAGCAAGACTGCACTATTTCTCCTCGAACAGCTTCCAGTTTCTGTTCCGACGAGTCACATGTATATTTTGAGTTGTACGGCATTATTGCCTCCGCTTATCGTCATCCACGTTGTTGCTAGCTACACACCCCTCCTTTTTACTGGGAAAGGGATTCTCCAACATTAAATTCATTACCCTTAATGTTGGATCCCTTGCTGTAATATCAGGTAGTAGATCAGACCGTTGAAGACTTTTCTACATCTGCTAGAATATACTGGTGATGTCATACATGGGTACTGTTAGCTTAAACTGCATGGAATTTTCGGCCCATGCGTCTAACAATCCTTTGGCGGCAGTTTGATTCTTTTTCTCTCTTTCCCTGGCAATTGCCTCCCAAACCATCTTGCTCCAAGGTAAGTTGTGGTGTACTGTGGAAAATAGTCTGTGATCTCTTCTTCTTAACAAAAGGGAATTTTTAGGACACTCGATTTTCAATTGTCTCCAGAAAACTTA
Organism: Thermobia domestica; assembly: GCF_964235325.1. Classification (NCBI taxonomy): domain Eukaryota; kingdom Metazoa; phylum Arthropoda; class Insecta; order Zygentoma; family Lepismatidae; genus Thermobia; species Thermobia domestica. Next base: position 148,636,209 of record NC_137462.1, on the reverse strand, counting down.
CAAGCAGCGAAACAAAACAAACATTGCAACTAATTCATGCAACATTAATTAACTAATTCTGCCGCTCTTGTTCCTTCCTATTTACCATAACCTCCTCTTCAATACACGGGTTAGCTTAGCCTCAAATTTGTGTTAACACGTAGGTCTATGACGGACGACATTCCTGACTTTGACTTACGTACCTACATTAATCATTCGGCGTGAGAGATTTTCACTAAAAAGCAATCGGCGTCGGCACTCGGAAAGAGCAGCTCCTGCTTGCTGTACATCTCACCATTTTCGATCTAAGGTTGCCAGGTCGTCAGTAACACAACTGGCTATCGTCGCAACGCAAAGTGTTCCACAAAAATGTAAGTTATATTCACAATATTTTGTCAGAAATAATGAGTCTTAATTGTAACGAACCAAAACAGTGTTGTAAGCTAAAGATACCTAAAAATTCCATTTCATAAAAATTAAATATCCAAATAGCAAGTTGTGGTCTTCTGTTAATTTCTCCCAGAGACTATTCAAAACGTATATAAGTCAAATGTCATTTGGACCATGAGAGTTCACCTTCAACCTTTCTATCGTCTTGTCTGTCTATTAACTTTCTCTGTATTAGAGTACAATGAAAGTGATAGCATCTCGAGGTAGATAAGTGAGTACACGAAATGAAGGAAAGAGGAATATCTGAAATTTCAAGAATGAAGCTCTCCAATTTTATACCTATCCACAGAATAAAAGCTAATACATATAGTTACAAAACCAGAGTACATTGAAGTAATTTTAAATTGATAATAATTCAAGTAATTTATTGTTCAAGTACACTTGCAGTAATTTAAAGATTTATGAAGTGCACTGCGTATCCAAATGCTGGGCTTGGGTATCCATTTGGATTCAAAAAGTACCTTAAAAGTGCCCTGGATGTCACTCCAACTGTCGACTGGATGTAGCTTGTGAACGACTAATTCGATATTTTTAATTCATCCACGATGTAAGACAGAAAGGGAGTACAAAATGAATTAACGATAAAAGAATAGCAATACCGAGAATTTACCTTTAAAGTTATAGCTTCACAACTAGTTTTCAAAATTATTATTCAAATATTTGAGTTTTACCTCCCACGATTTTACCGGCTAGCGTAAAGGAGACGGTGATGATGAGAAATGAATGAAGTAGTGGAATTAAGAAAGTGTGAGGAACTAGGGAAGCCCGAGAAGAGTTAAACACACGGTGTTTGTCCACCACAAAGTTCACTTGGAGCGAGGTGGGATCGAACCAGGGACTCCATGCACTAGAGGTGAACGCTCCGACCACTAAGTGACCGCAGCCCCTAAATTTATAATCAAATATGAAATATCTGTTAAAGAGCCTTTTCAGGAACTGCTTGCTAATGTGCAATTACATACGAGAAGATATTTAGTGCGAAGTTACAGTTGTTGCATCCAAATTTCTTCTAGAGAGCTTCCAGGCTTAATTGCAGGCAGTCGATAGAACTAGAGGTGTATTCAACTGGGAAGAAATTAGAATAGGTCATTGAACCAGGGGGATAGAGCATTGAATGCAACTGTGTGTTTTTGTTTTTCTGCAACCAACCATTCGCAGAGACTTTCGATTTACGGTGATAATGATTGTACTGAAATACTTGAAGTAGATATGTACTCATAAAATGAACATTTTTATCAACTTTAAGATTTATATTTGTAATAATGTTGCTATCTGTATGCTATTCCTTGCTAAAATATGAAGCAATTTACTCATGAAAAATGATTTTGGATGTTTGCCTTATATTCCATTTATGGAGCAGATATACACCAAATACCAAGAATTTCTAAATAAGAAGAAGAAAAAGAAGCACACTAACCACCAATCTGAGGACCTCGGGGGTTGGGATCTATTAGATGAATACAGTTCTGTTTTTCTGAGACATCAAACAACCAAGCAGCTTCTACGATCATCAGATTTTGTAAATATACATGAATTTTTCAGCTATTTAGGCAATGCACACGTATCCATAAGCCGCGACGTTTCTCGGAAACTTTCTCTTCTAAAACAGAAACATTTTCCACGAGAAAGCAGTTCCTTATATTATAAATCTTCGGTTTTAACTGTTGAAACAAATAATCTTTGCCGATGACTTCTAGATGACACTTCCAGAATGACTTTGGAATTTGTTTAAGATGTGGTGTCTTTTAAAAGTCAATTCATGTGTATGTTCAATTAACTCAAAACAGAAAAAAATATAGACATTTTGGTGTACATGAATGTGACCATCTTACCAGTATATATATGTGTGTGTGTGTTTGTGTGTATATAAGATACCTGATAAATTCAATTCAAACCATAGTACTATTTACGCTACAAGAACATATATGAAAGACATATATAACTAAAAATTATTTCACTTTTATACATTTTTAACTTTGGGATCAATTTTGCTTCAGCGAAATTAAAAATGAGTTTAGAAAAACGAACAAAATTAAAGGTCTAGGAAAAAATCTTACTTCACTTCTACTGTCGCTTCTACAGATAATCTGTTTGCTATCGGCAATGCATTATTTGTGCCTCTAAAGGAAGCTCTGTAAACTAAAGGACATTAAAAGCTGGGATTGGTCCCCATGAGTAGGTTAGAGATAACAGCAATCAAAGTGGGAATATAGAGATAAATGTTATGCAGTTTCCCAGCTCGTCAACATCTGCACTGATTCAAATAAGCAAAAGGAAAATAAACATATATCTGAACTGATTCGAGCTAATAGTACTTATTTTAGGACAAGTTGTTCGCAGCACAAAAGTCGCTAGATTTGTAGGTAAGTCGCCAAATCGTCATTCCAAAGTCACCAAAAAAGTCGCTAATCGGAAAAATTATTTTTTGTCGCTATCCTGGAAGGCGAAACCCCTAGATTTAGCGACTTTCCCCCCAAATTGACAACACTGCATCTTACTTACTGACAGAAGAGATAGACAGGTCACAAAACTGTGAGTACATATCGCTTCTGATTTTATGTGTACGCATAGGAATATAGCAAATAGTCAATTTAAGAAAAAAGTTTTTTTTTTATTCTCTTTCTAATAACTCTTTCTTTCTTTCTTTTAACTCTTTCTAACGTAATAAAACACTTATATTAAATTCTAACCTTGAGCATCATATTCCTCCAAGCACCTCAAATGTGTTTTGTCACCTAACGGCTTCTGAAACGAAAATAAATAACAATCAAAGTAAAATTATATATTTAAATATTCGCTTTGAAATCGGATTCATGTTCGCATTGCGCCGAAGTAGTAAAAATTGAACAGAAAATAATTTGTTTGCAACTTTCCCTGGAGCCAATTATGTTTCTGCAAGGAAGTGAAAAGCATTTTTAATATCTAAGGAGAAAGCTAAAGATAATTAAGGAAACGAAGAGAAAGTAGATAACTAAGGAAGTATGTAATAGCAACAAGATCAGTAGGAAAATTCAACCAATAAGAATATTTTAAGGTTATCATACAATTAAAGTTTATTATTCTCTCCATAACTTACAAGTTGAAGAAATCTCACATACGTTACAACTTAATACAGGCTGTCCCAAAAGTCACCCAACCCGATACTTAAGACCGTATAATTAAAACTAAATGGAATGAGGAGGAACGGTCTTTGCAATAGAAAGTCCTATATATTGAGAAAGTTTCACACAAACACGTTTCTTGCATGCATGATTTAACAATAATTATTAAAAATGTTACCAGAGTCGGATTTTTTTTTTTTGCAAATCGATTATACTGAATCACAGAAGCCATACCCGTAAAATATTTCAATACCGAATAATCTGGTTGCCATAAATTGAATTTGACAGAAAAAGTACGTTGATGAAGTCTTACAAACACTGCACACACAATTCACAAAATCAATGTTTTTACAATAATATGAACTACGCTGGCAACACTGCTGCTGACAAGTGTCACTGAACGATGGGTTTGACCTCTAGCTAGCACACTAAGATACTTTTAATGACAAAGAAGAAAGTTGATATTTAAAGGAAACATCTGATAACGTACTTACACCTTGCAACCCTAAAATTGACAAATGAGTACAAATCACATGAAGTGTTCAAAATGTAGAGCATTTTCTTCGAGACATACGTTTGTACCTTTTATTCTATTTTCGGACACCTTTCTGAGGGATACCGCACCGATATTCCCAATTTCTTGGGAAATGTTTCTTTCCAGATCCTTCGAAATTTTGGATTTATTTTGGAAACTTTCTCCTTCAAATAACCCCACAGGAAATAGTCAGCAGACGACAAACCTGGAGAGCGGCTGGGCCATAAATCTTTGGAATTCTGGCAATAGACAAATAATTCGCGCAGTATACAAGGTGAATCGTTGGATGTGTGGCAAGTTGCTCCACCTTGTTGCACCAAGCATAACGTTCATCTTCTTCCAGGAGAATAACGAATTGCATTATTAGATCCCCGTACACGGCAGTACTCACTGTTGTGTCAAAGAATATCTAACTGTCCGAAGAAGCTTCCCGATATTTTGGCGTAAAATGGTGTAACGGTCTCCAAGACGCGGAACTGCAGAGACGTACGGAAGTTCAGAAAGTGGGCGAGCGTCGCATCAAACAGATCGTAACAGCCAAACAAACTGTCAGTGTCCTTGAATTACGTGACCAATACAATGGCCGATGTACAAAAACCATTTCACACTCTACAAAAACTATACGGCGTACACTGACACGCATAAAATTCCACAGCAGACGACTCATTCGTTACCCACTCCCGACAGCTCGTCACCGCCGATTTCGTCAATCTTGGACTCAGGAACATGGTAATTGCAACGTGAATGAATGAAAAACTCTGTGTTGGTCTAATAAATTACTTTTTGTGCTACTCCTCTCTGACAGAAGTGTGCATGTGAGGCGACAACAGCCGAAGCTGTGGACCTCACGTGGATGGCCGTATTGTACAGACAGTTATATGGTTTGGCTATGCTTCTGTTGGCATGGATTGAAACCGTTGATTTGCATGATCACAGCGAGACATTCATTATGTATCTGCAGGTGTCAGAGGGTCTTGTTAACTCCACGAGAGCAACACTTTTACTTACACGAATATGGCATTTTCCAGGAGAACAATTTCTGATGCACGAAATCATTACTCTATTTGCTTGACTAAAGAAACATTTAACGGAACTGCAGCGTATGAATTGACCCCTAACCCATCGGATCTTAATCCTACAGATCATTTATAGCATGTTGTGGAACGAACTCTTTGCACCATGACTCCCACACAGAAATCTACGGGCACATTGTAGGATGCCATTACTAATATATGGTGTCAGATCCCCGTGAGACATATCAAGAACTACCAGAATCCATGCCACGTGTTCGGATCCTCCTCTTTGCTAAAGCTGAGCCAACAAAATATTAGTTAGGAGGTCGCTATTCAAGGAGCACTTAATGTAGATAGCTAGATAGCTAGATAGATATTGTACGTTTGATTAAAATTATACGCAGAAGAGACTGTTTCTAACATCCTTGGTAACTTGAATTAATTTATTTATTGCATGACACTTAATTCATATTATCGGTAGGTATACCAATTTCTCTTCGTGTAAGAATTATTCATCTTTTGTAATATCATAATCAAAGCAATGACGTAATATCCTAAGTATTAACTTACATATATCTAATGTAAAGATTTTTGGAAATGCATTGATAAAAAGTATTTAACCTAAAGAATATTGTAATTGACCACAGGTAATTAAGAAACGATCGGCTCGTACATGAACAGTAAACATGAGAACACATGAGAAAGATAATTTTACTTACGTTTAGTGTCTTTTCATTAAATGTAGCTATACAAATACTGAAGTATCATTTTGCGTGATCACTTGCATAAACAAGTATTTCGATTCACTCACCTAACAAATCTAACAAACTGTTCTTTACTCAGTTACAATCTTGAATTATTTCCGATTCTAGTTATTATAATGCTTTTATCTCCCTCTCCATTTGCCATATTTCTCTATTGCCTGTAATTAGTACATTTTTCAAATGTAATGATTGTTTGAATTTGTCGTTTTCTTCGTTATTTTACCTTTTCCTTCTTCGTAATCATCATGCTCCCTACTCTCATTTCCACAGTTTGTTTTTTCGACATTTGTTTATGTATTCTTAGTCATCTTCGTTGATCTAGTAGCTAGTTCGACGTTCACATGATGTCTCAACTTTGTTTCCCGGTCGGAGGTTTAAACAAATTACGATGGTTCGGATTTCAACTTAAATCACAACCTCGCTGATGATAAAGGAGATAAAATATCAACGAACAACAGCAATAATTTTCATCTTTATAGTTTCTATTTTTGTAATTTATACGACTTAGTACTTTTATTTAGTGCATTTACTAATAGTTAAACTGTCACATCCACTCATTTTGTTTCGAATTTCTTCTGAGGGTATAAACTTCTAATTTATTTTTCATATAGCTTACCTTATAAGTGTAAACAAATAAAAATAAGTAAATAGATTCAATTGCATTCATTTTAAACTAATGATACACACTGGGTGAACCACAGGAAATTGAACACATTAAAAGTATGTTCAAATATTGCCGTTAATGGTATAATTTGTAAAATATGGGAATGTTATTAATCTCGAAATATAACATTCTTCAAATGTCCTCAACTTCGCATCAATGCACATCGTCAGGCGTACACAGAAATTCCTAATCACATCAAGAAATATATGGGCCTAAAATTTCACTGACAACACTGATGCCAGACCAAACGACAATATAAGGCTGTACTGAGGAGTCCCATGGAGAATTTGAAGATCTGCATCAAACCAGTAACGAAAAATCTATTTATTGACACACCCATTGAAGTGGAAATTCTCCTCATCAGCTATTTAGTTTGTCTAAAAACAGTTCACAAAAGTCTTTTCTCAGTTTTCTTCAACTGGTCGTAGCTGTTGCACACTCTGTATCCTGTATGGATGATAATGTAGGTCTTCTTTCAAAATGTTGTGATATGTGCAATATTCTTTCATCGCGACGAGCTGATCTTCGCGGATTTTGCTGCAAATCCTAGTGTACGTGATCGATGTTCCTTTTTTCTGTACAAACTGCCTTTGAAAATCCTTCTTGTTTCTTGCTGATGACAGAACCAGTTTCACTCCAATATCAATCTCACCCACCTGGTAATTGCTTTTCTGTTTGGCACACTAAAATGCATATCCTCGCAGCTTCCGCTAACCAGCAACAATACTGTTATCGTGAGCAAAGGCTTCCACCATTTGAATATGCACTACACTGTCCAACAACTTATGGAAAACTAAATGGCAGACCAAACTAAATGTAGACGGCATGGCAACTGGGGCCACCACGCGCTTCAATTTGACGGTGTTACCACTTTCAAGTGTCCCATTTTCCCTGACTCACCCTGCATTTTCTTAATGAGTGACTAGTCTCTAATATTTATCAAGTTTCAGGATTTGTTTCTTTTTTCAGCAATACTTATTTTCTAATTAAAATGTTTATTACTTTTGAAGGATTTGTTCAATTATAATATTTTTGATTATTTGATTACATAGTTTATTAACAATTCTTACCATACATAAGAGAGTTTCCTGGAAGTAAGGGCCATAGTCCTGTGTATATGCTACACTCAAGATCAAAGCTACGAAAATATAATTACTATGGGAGTTCATATTAAAATGAGCAATGTTTCCTAAACTGAATCTTGAATTGTCTACCACTTAATATGTTGTGCTCAGTATCTGGTAGAAAATGGACGTCTTATATTAATAACTGTTTATTACCACCTGTTTTAACTTACAACAATGCATGTGTGTCATAAAATTTATTTACTGTATTTTCAAATATCACGGAAAACGTGATCTTCAACAATTTCTAAACCTTTATGAGCAATTGACAGTGAACATATGACAATATTTATTACTTTAAAAACAAATAAACATTATGTTTAGTTCTTTGTTATTTTCGTGTAATAAAGTACAAAAGATATTTTTCTTCAAACTACTGTATGTTCAAGGTCTAAAGAAAAGGGATTTCAAACTAGAAAAAAATAGATTGAGAAACTTAATTATTAAAATAATTTAAGTTTACCATGTCCAGTAAAATATGCGAAATAAATCAATTCAGAAATTCAGTATTATAATTCATTATCAGCTTTTGGAATTTTTATACAATAATTTACTTAATTCAAAACTCAGAGTGAATTCTGGCATTGCTGGAGTTAAGGATAATAAGAAAAACATGCTTATATGAGCCCTTGCACGAGCATGTGGTAATCCAACTGACCTTTTTGCTGACAGTACAGAGCGTCTTATTAATGAATCAAGATATTGAATTTCGTCCTTCTAAAGCTGTCTCAGTACTGAATATTATGTTTGGTATTGCATTCAACTTAAGTGACAATTTAAGTAACATCTGAAGAAGTGCTTTTTTTTGTTTTTGTAAAAATGCTGATCATATAACCAGAGACAATGATGACGGTTTTACAGCTTACACTATACCTCGGAAACCGAAATTTGAGGTCATCTCAAAATGGTATGGAGCTTGCTTACTAGTTCTTGCGTTGGGGAGGAGCAAAACTTGCCGTTGTAGCTACTGCATGTAAGGATCCTAATTCAACGTATTTGCAAGGATACTGATTCTTTATTTATAAACTTTCACACGATGAATTCAATTCTTGACGCTATATGCGCGAGGGAATCCTGCAGGTATATATAGGTTTTATAAAGTACTCCATATCTTCCAGTAGCTTCTTTGTAAACTTTTATTTACATGTATAAAAAATATTTATAGAAAGTATTCATTAATACTCTTTGAAATTAGAATTTTATTAATGTTTCTCTACAGCTAAAATAATTGCTCCCAAGTAGTACGAAAATCTACGTTATGGCAAAGTGTCTGGCGTACTTCCGTTTCCGTTATAAAAGACAATGGACACATTTTCCAACCGCCTATTTTACATTGCAGAAATTTCATATGACTATGTAACATAGCAGAGCTAATAAAAGAGTATGGCTTATTTTTCAATCGCTATTTAACATACCAGAGATTTGACCAGGTATAGGAAATTTTTCAACCCCTGTATAGCATAGCAGGGACTATTATTCTTTTATGAGGGTATAAGAAATGTTACGACCACCTTTTTAACCCTTATATAGCATAGCCTAGAGGTGTATTCCTTCTCTTTTATAATCACATTTTTCAATCCCTATTTTAACATACGATAAATTACATGAGACAATGAACACATAATCCAATCAGAAATTACACAGAGACTACGAACAACCATTTTCGCAACTTCCACGAATAAAAGAGTATGGTCTATTTTCACCACTATTTAACATAGCATAGATTACAACCGATACTTAATACAGAAGATAATATGAACCATTAGCAGGAGTGTACTCGTTCCCTTTTATCAGCCCTTATGTAACATAGAAGAAAAAACACAAGCATTAGTCAAGTACTTTGTGTAAGAAAAGTACTACCATCGAGGTCAAAGGTCAAATATTTAAAACCGAATAACTCGTTAACGGAGCCACATATTGAGGTGCTGTTTCCACATTTAGTAACAGGTCATCAACTACTACATGTTCCTAAAGTATTGACCATCGAAGTCAAAGATCAAAGGTCAAATATTTGAACCATAATAACTCGTAAATGGAGCCATGTATTGAGGTTCTGCTTCCACTATTACTAATAGGTCATCAACAACCACATGTTCCAAACGTAGTGACCATCAAGGCCAAAGGTCAAATATTTAAACCCAAATAACTTGTAAACGGCCCACATATTGAAGTACTGTTTCCACATTTAGTAACAGGTCATCAACTACAACACATCTCAGAAGTACTGACTATTGATGTCAAAGGTCAAATATTTAAACCCGAATAACTCGTAAACGTAGCCACATATTGAGGTGGCGTATCCACATTTAGTGACAAATCATCAACTAAATGTCCCAAAGTAGTGATCATCGAGGTCAAATATTTAAACATGAATAACTCGTTAACTAAGCAACGGAGCAACAAGAATTTGGATGACCTATTCAATTTTGTACCAAGCAGAAAAAGTGAAGAAGGAATAAATTTGAGTTTCTTATTTACTTTTGTATTAACGAGAAAAAATCAAAGAAACGCCATTTTAACTAGCACAGATTTTTTGTACCTTTTAGAACTATACAAATAAACGAAAAACGAATTTGGGTGGAATATTTATTTTTGTGCTAAGGAGGAAGAAAGCAAAGATAAGCCATTTTAACTAGCTGAGAATTTTACATCACTTTGTACTATTTATACAAACGAAGGAATAACTTTGAGAGACCTATTCAATTTTGTGCCAACGAGAGACCCCATTTTAACTACCTCAGAATTTATGTACCTTTTAGTACTAACCTAAAAAAGTCAAGAAAGGTTGTTTTTAACATGCTGAGAATTTTATATCTTCTTGTAATATTTAAATAAACGAAGTAATATATTTGAGTGGTCTATTCAAGTTTTTACCAACGAGAAATGAAAATTTTAACCAGCTCAGAATCTCTAGACCAGTTTGTAGTACTTAAACAAATGGGGGATAAATTTGAGGGATTTATTCAATTTTGTAAAAACGAGAAATGCTATTTTAACTAGTTGAGTATTTTAAACCATTTAAATAAACAAATCTACAAATTTGTACTCACCAGAAAAAAGCGAAAAAGACTCAGATTTATGTATAAATTTTGTACTGCTCAAATAAACGAAATAATAAATTTGGGTGTCCTACTTAGATACCAACCAGAAATGCCAGTTTAACTAACTCAGCATTTTATACCAACATCTATTTTAACTAACTGATTATTTTATAACACTTTGTACTATTTAAATAAACAAAGAATAAATTTGCGCTCACTAAAAATGGGGTCTTTTTAACTGGCTCAGAAGGTCTGTACCATTTTGTAATATTTAAACAAAAGAAGGGATAACTTTTGAGTGATACATTCAATTTTGTATCAAGAATAAAAAGCAAAGAAGGAATATTTTAACTATCTCAGGGTTTTTACCTTTTGGGGCTATTCAAACAAACAAAGCGACCTATTTTTTGGGTGGAGACCAGTAGAAGACACATTTTAACTAACTCAACATTTTATATCTTTTTGGCCTATTGAAAGAAACGAAGGAATAAATTTAAGTAGCATAAGCGAAGAAGATCCATTGTAACTAGAAGAGTATTTTATACCATTTCGTACTATTTAAATAGACAAAGGAAGAAATTTGTACTAACCAGAAAAGACGAAAAACAACAATTATAACTAGATCACGATTTATGTACGTTTTGCACTGCTCAAATAAACGAAAGAATAAATTTATTTGTTCTAATCTTTATACCAACCAGAAATGCCATTTTATCTAGCTCATTATTTCTGTACATTTATGTGCTAATCAAATAAACGATGGAATAAATGTGAGTGATCTATTTTCTGTGTCAACCAGAAAAAGATTCATTTTAACTAGCTCAGAATTTCTATACTGTTTTGTACCATTGAAATAAACGAAGAAATAAATGTGGATAGAGTATTTAGTTTTGTACCAACCAGACAAAAGTGAAGAATGAATAAAATTTGAATGGACTATTTTCTTTTGAACCAGCTGGAAAATTGAAGAGCCACTGTAACTTTTGTACATTTAAACAAACGTAGAGAAAAATTTAAGTGGTTATTTTTTTGTGTCAACCAGATAAAGGACCATTTTAACTAACTCAGCATTTTATATCTTTTCGGGGATTCAAATAAATGAAGGAATAAATGTGAGTGGCCTATTTAGTGTGGTGCTAGATTTAGTACTATTTTGTATATTTTTGTGTCGCCCAGAGAAATGGCTATGTTTTGTACAAAGTGAGCCATATTACAATGTTTGTGGACTTTTTATATACTATTCAAAATAAGCAAAGAAGGGTCATTAAGTTATGGTACTACGGTTTTTTAAATTCGTATCTTTTGTTCCAACAGAAAGAAGCATATTCCATTTCAACAAGCAACACATTATCGTGATACTTTGTGTGTGGTAAACTAGGGTCATATACCAAAATGATAAACAAGTTGCATTGCTAAATAAATTTGTATTGAATTTCTCGTCATGTACAAGAAATGCACTATATATAAGCAGCGTTTGCCTAGTGAAATTACACTAAATAAAAAATGATAGTAACCGTTTGCTCTCCACACTAGCAAGGTGCCCTATGTTATATAAGAAACGAATTTGCACTCAATAGACTGTGACTTAAGACTATACTAACAATACATTGTTAGGTAATGTTCCTTTTTCATTGTATATAAAGTGCATTAAAATTGAGAAGCTTATCTCCAGCAAATGAATTTTAGCTTACAAAACATACCAGAAAGAATAATAGTTTTTAGAGTTGAATAATACTGTTTACAGCTAATAATTTAGCACTTTTTATAGATGGTTTGCAACATTGGGCTTTGAAAATTTTTATCTTTTGTGATGAGCTGATTTTACTTTGATATGATCTCTTCTTCGTCTGGTTTTTCTTCTGCCCTTTCCTATATTAGCAAATTCAACCAAAATGTCCAAGCTTGATGTTTCTGCTTTTTTAGTACGTCTTCACCCCTTAGGAACGTTAATTGCTATGGAGTCTGTTCTACAGAATTAAGTTAAAATTGAATGTATGACATTACTCCTCTCTTCTACTTGAATATTTTTTCGTCTGGCACCAATGGCAGCTCATTTGAGTTAAATCTTACGTTCAAATGGCCGAGAAACTTTGGATTTTTACCGTCCTGTTACTATTTTGTCAAACTATAACTAAACGTAAGATTTAATTCGCTACACGCAAGTCCATTAACCATATAACTATGAGCCTTACTTAGTGATGGGAGAGACAACAAAAATTTATTTAACAAAGCAACTTGTTTATCATTTTGGTCTATGACGCTACTCAAACAGCAATTTAAACTTGCTGCAAGTTGACACAAACTTGCTGTTGCAAGGTCAATTAGCTTGCCGCAAGCTATACTATGCAAGCCAATTAGCTTGCTGCAAGCTTGGGACAAGCTAGTTAGTTACATCTGGGCAAGGCTTGCGGCAAGCTTGTCTTTACAAGTTAAACACAAGTAAAATTATTTCAAACACAAGCCAAGTATAAGCGTATTCTTATCAATGGCAAGCTTTATTAAGCTTATTGCAAGCGACACACACGCCCAACAAGTTATATGGAAGCTTGCAGTAAGCGAATTTAGATAAAACAGCATGAAATAAGTATAATTTAACCGTCTGACTAAATCTATGCTTCATTATATATTTTCCCCTCAACTTCCAAATTATTGAAGCAAATGCACAACCGTGAAAACACCCAAGTCTCCGATCCGCTTCTGGAAAACATAGAAATGAGCATAATTATTACAGTTTAGTTGAGAGAAGCAATATCTTTTTTATTTTTATTATTATTATTATTATTATTATTATTGTTGTTGTTGATATTTTGTAATTCCTAACAAGCAACGCTTTTTTCCCCTCTGTCTTTCATTCCCATCATGTGATGGGCGGTTGTTGTCGTTAGTATGGTAAGAGTAGTATGGTGGTTGGATACAGGACGCTAATATATTGTAGGTGCAGTCAGAAAGCTTCTCAGTAGTAGTGTGTTGTATCCAAGAAGCAGAAGTGCAACGAGGCAGCGGATAGGTTAGTTTGAGGTGAGGTAGAGAGGTTCGGCAGTTGTGTCATGGGAAAGCATGCATGGCCACTAATCTATTATCAATATATATGAGGATGTTGTTGGTATATTTGACGCTCAGGGTTGTAGTCATCGGAATTGGTTTCTCGTTCGTAAATTGCCAGTAGATGGTCGATTGGAGGATATCTAGTACGGGGGAGAGCAGGGGTCTCACTTAAGAGGGCCGTGAGAGTTTCATGTGATGTTGCTATATGGTGAGTAATGTATCGTGTGCGTAGTCGTTAGAGGTGGTTCAATATATGAGGCGTTCTAGTGCGTTGATAGAGCTCAGCATTGGGGGTTCGATTAGTTAGAGAGTACGCAATGCGTAAGGCCTGGCGCTCGAGGAGTTGTAGGCGACTATAAAAGTGAGGAGTCGCGGAAAGCCAAGCTAGATGACCGTACGTCATAGCTGATCGAACGAAAACTTTGTATGTATACAATAAGACGTTAGCATTTAAGCCCCAGGTTGTGCCTCTTAAGTTTCTCAAGAGGTTGAGTCGACGGCGGACGTCTTGTTCGAGAACAGTCAGGTGGGTGCGCCATGTAAGGTGTTTATCGAAATGAACCCCAAGATATTTAACACTATTGCTGAGCGAGAACTCTGATTCCAGTACCATAATATGTAGCCGCTCAGGATTGCGTGTGGGACAGTACTTGTGTGTGTTGCGAGCAAAAAGTGTCATTTGTGTTTTGGTTGGGTTTAATTTTAATTTCCAGCGCAAGCACCAGGAGATTAGGTTATCTATGGCTGCCTGTAATTGTAGATTAATGAGCTCGACAGAGGAACGGAGAGCGAGATAGGCGGTATCATCTGCGAACTGCAAAGCATGAATTGGCGGTCAGGGAATAGGCATGTCAGCTATATATAGGATGTAGAGAAGTGGAGAGATTACGGATCCTTGAGGGACTCTTGCTCTTAAAAGAAATTCGTGCGAATGTTCTTGGTGAAGTTGGATAAATGCACGTCGCTGGTAGAGAAAATTGGCGATCACTAGTACGTAATGAAGTGGGAGTAGGCGCTTTAGTTTGTATAGTAGCCCCTCGTGCCAGACAGTATCGAATGCACGTTCGATATCGAAAGAAATGAGCACAGATGGTAAGTGTTTATTAAAGTGATTCAGTACGAACGAAGAGAGTTTCAGGAGTTGGTCGCCAGTGGCAAAGAAAGGTCGAAAGCCTGCCTGTGTAGAAGGAAGAATATTTCGTTCGGCAAGGAAAGGATGGAGTCGTTTCACAAGGATCCGTTCCAGTGTTTTACTGAAGACAGATGTTAGGCTGATAGGTCTGTATGATGTGATTAATGCCGGATCTTTGCGTGGTTTTAAGAAGACGAGGACTTTTGCGATCTTCCACTGGTTAGGGATATAACCTGTTTTAAGAATAAGAGTATAGAGGACTGCGAGCAGTGTATGGAAAAGAGGGGAAGCTTGAGAAAGTTGCCTGTAGGTTATTTTGTGTGCTCCTGGTGCTGTATTAAGTCTGTCCTGAACTACATGGTGGATATGCTAGGAAGTTATTGGGGCTAGAAGAGCATCGGTATCATTTAGTGGGTCGCCAAACTGAGCTTGGAGTAAGGATTGAGTTGGATCACCCTCTATGGCAATATGATGATGTGATGGATGTACAAAAATGGGATCTGAGTGGAAAATGTCATAGGCTGCTTTCGTAGCGTGGGTTAGGATAGCTTCCCGTTGATAGGGGAAGGTGTTCTGGAGCACTAGACTAATGAATTGAAGTATATTTTGAACGGTGGGTGGCGGCAGAAGAGAGGTTTGTGTGCCGGTGGATACTTGCGTTGCTGGATGGATGCGTAAAGGCTGTACTGTTTCAGGTTTGTCCGGCAAAGGCTTTGGTTTTTGGGGGCATTGGTAAGAGTAGGTAGGATGTGGTACACCACAGGTGTTGCAGTTCGCTGGTTGTTCAAGGTTCGGACAACTTTTCAGTTTATGAGACCCTTTGCAATGTGGGCACACAGATGGCAGCTTGCATTTATTGGTAGGATGGGCGTTATATGTGAGGCAATTCTCGCACCGTAAAGAGAGAAGCAGTGGAGTCCGTGACGCTTCCACCCGATGATGGCAGCGGTAGATATATACCCGTTTATTTATATTATTAAAATATCTGTTTAGTTTTTATTAAAATATCTGCAACAGATCTGTATTCTTTCGCGAAATAAGTAGGCTCAAATCTGCTGCCATCTATATTCACATTTATGCCTTATACATAAATACTACTATTCGTTATCCCTCATGGTTACCGAAATATGAGGAAATAAAGAACGACATTATAGGTACGTGGGACTAGAGTACTAGAGTACTAGAGTACTATTAAAAAAAGATAATTAAGTTTGTCCTTTATTCAAGCTGAATGCTAACAAGACGCTAACAACGCGAACACTACCTTCTCGCCGAAAGTTAAGAGGTCAGCGTCACGTGGTTTTTGAGAACAACTGAAAAACGAACGCGCCCTGGCTTTTTACTTCAATCTAAAG